>NC_133337.1:5866447-6227697 GCF_030506205.2 Paramisgurnus dabryanus
AATGACATCAATGTGTGCATTTGAATCATCATGAGCCAGGGATTTAGAGGAAACAAGAATTTAGTTTCTAGGACTCATGGGTCAGAAGTTATGAGCATGAACATAAGTGGGTTTTTGGACTGTTGGTGGCGCTAGAGGGTTTGAGTCAGAGACACCAATGTTGCTATAGTAACTTCTGAGACTGTCCTCTACATGTGTGCCAAAATTCATAACTTTCCTATGTACGGTTCTATGGGCTGCCATTGACTTTCGGCGGAAGAACGAGGAAGAAAAATAATAATAATAATAATAATAATAATAAATATAGCTGCAAGCAGCGATACCGGGGTCAAGCCAAACATGGCAAAAATGATTCATACGTGATGACGGTCATGATTCAAGATCTAAGTTTGCATTAGTTTTAGGGAAAAAATTGCAATTTTTTGTATCTTGAGACCACTAGGTGGCACTGTGCCGAAACAATAGATGGTGCCTCAGGCCATGACTGTGATGACACATACCAAATTTAGTGTAAATACGATAAAGCGATACGGAGATATAGCCTTAAATGACTTGACCACTAGGGGGCACTGACCAAAACAATAGATGGTGACTCAGGTCATGATTGTGATGACACCCACCAAATTTGGTGTAAATACGATAAAGAGATGCAGAGATATAGCTTCAAATCTCTTGACCACTAGGGGGCGCCAAAAAGTTTACAAGCCCTCTCAGAACATGTTGCTGATGAACCATACCAAGTTTCATAACAATACGCAATTGCGTTTCTGAAATGCTTGAACTTAAAAAAAACTCAAAATGGCCGACACACAAAATGGCCGACCAAAAACCATTTGGTATCGTTTGACTCGGCATGCCTCACGAAATCTAACAAGACTACTCTCATAATTTTACATTTAAGTTTGCAGTAGTTATAAGCAAAAATAGAAATTTTTATATCTCGTGACCACTAGGGGGCGCTGTGACGAAACGGTGCATGCACCCTTACGTCATCACTGTTATGACATATACCAGGTCTCATATCAATACGCAAAAGTTTTGCGAAGATACAGGCTCAAACACATTTTGGCGTGCTCGCCCTCGCATTCTTTGATGTGTTATACGACAACGAATAGGTCTACCGAAAAGCTTTTGATAACTTTTTGTCTAGAGTGTCTCTAGATGATGCGTACCAAAAATCAAGCCAATCAAACAAGCGCTCTAGGAGGAGTTCGAAAAAGTAGGTGTTCAATATAATTCAAAATGGCCGACAGGAAGTAGGTTTGACTCAGACATATTTGGTACCGTCGGACTTAGCACGAGCCAAGGAATCAATAGAGTGAAGTCTCATGTCAGTGTGGCAAATGAATCAAATGCTATAAAGATTTTAAACAATTTCTTTACATATCCTGACCACTAGGTGGCGCTGTCCTAAAGATTTATAGGTGCGCTCAGAACATGTCACTGATGAACCATGCCAAATTTCGTAGCGATACGCCATTTTGTTTGTGAAATACTGAACTTAATGAGAAAATTCAAAATGGCCGACACCCAAAATGGCCGACCGAAAACCGTTTGTTATCGTTTGACTCGGCATGCCTCAAGGAATCTAACAAAACCACCTTCATGATTTTAGACTCAAGTTTGAAGTAGTTATAAGCAAAAATAAGCATTTTTCGAATCTCGTGACCACTAGGTGGCGCTGAGACGAAACGTTGCAGGCACCCTCAGGTCATGACTGTAATGACATATACCAAGTTTCGTGTCGATACACAAAAGTTTTGCGAAGATACGGCCTCACGTCCGTTTTGGCGTGCTCTCCGCCTTATATGTTGTCACTGTATACGAGGACGCATTGGTCTATCAAAAAGCTTTTGATAACTTTTTGTCTGGGGTGTCTCTAGATGCTATATACCAAATGACATGCAAATCGGACAAACGCTCTAGGAGGAGTTCGAAAAAGTAGGTTTTACGGAAAATTCAAAATGGCGGAAAGATGTGCATGACACAAATGACATCAATGTGTGCAATTGAATCATCATGAGCCAAGGATTCAGAGGAAACAAGAATTTATTGTCTAGGACTCACGGGTCAGAAGTTATGAGCATGAACATAAGTGGATTTTTGGACTGTTGGTGGCGCTAGAGGGTTTGAGTTAGACACACCAATGTTGCTATAGTAACTTCTAAGACTGTCCTCTACATGTGTGCCAAATTACATAACTTTCCTACGTACGGTTCTATGGGCTGCCATTGACTTCAATGGCGGAAGAACTAGGATGAATAATAATAAGAAAACTAACAATAACAATAGGTGTCTACGCCACTTCGTGGCTTGACCCCTAATAAATATAGCTGCAAGCAGCAATACCGGGGTCAAGCCGAAAAGGGCACAGAAGGATGTAAAGTTGCGTTTGGATAAGCAGACTGAAGAACCTAGGTAAACCTAATGATTTCAGATGAAAAAATGCAAAGGTAATCAACAAAAATAATCTATATTCTTGTCTACTGCAACTGTCCTTCGGTTATTGACAATCATGGAACATTAGAGCACTGAAGGACATGTATGTGATGCTTACAGTGGGCAAACATGGGTCACAACATGTTACAACAAGTTAAAAGAGTCAAAAGAGACCATCCCCATGTCTCTGTGATGTTCTGATACAGAGAAAAAGCTCTTGCAAAAACAGTTGATAACGTATTCTCATTGGTTGCTAGAGAGTAAATGGACATCCTCTAGTGATTATAGTCAAAGCCATGAAAGGAATAATCCATGATGACTCATGGTTTTAGATGTGTTGTTGCAGTAGTTTTAGGCAAAAAATGCCATATTCTATCTCAAAACCAGTAGGTGGCGCAATGACAAAATTCGTGCATGCAACCTCAGGTCATAAATGTGTTACATCTAGCTAGTTTTATGACTATACACTTTAGTTTAGTGAAGAAACAGTTGTATGACCATAGGGTGGCTTGATTTCAAAGGTTTTGTTCAATTATAAGGCCAACTAGTGGTGCAACCATACAATTTTTTTTGTGTAGCCTCAGACTGTGGTCGTACATCAGCGTATCAAATATGGTGAAAAAATCTCTTTGCGTTACGAAGTTATAACCATTTATGTGTAAAAAGTCAAAATTTAAAGGTAATTTTTCGTTTTTTGCAATTTTCGGCCATTTCTGATGAAAATTTTAATATAGTGCCAATAGAACTTTTTGTTCAGAAGGTAATGCAATATTCTTCCTATGATGTTTTCGAGTCGATCAGAATTACGCTCGCGGAGATATTCGCGCGTGTTTTTTAAGTGCTGTTTTGCTGCGCAGGGCTAACCGTGAGGCGAAATCTGGCATGTTTGGTATCGTTGGACTCGGCGACTATTCAGGACTCTTAAAAATCAAGTCCCGTCAAAATACGTTGATCACAGCCAAAGTTATAGGTGTAAAAAACATCTGTCTGGCCACTAGGTGGCGCTGCGACGAAACTGTGCATGCACACTCAGTTCCTGACTGGCATCACAAGTACCTAGTGTCGTGTCAATAGGCCTAAGTTTGACGAAGATACAGCCTAAAATCTGTTTTTTTGCGCTCTACGAAAATTTTGTTGACGCGCTATACGACAACGGATTGGTTTATCGAAATTCTTTTGATAACTTTTTGCCGTGAGGGTCTCTAGATGCTACATACCGATTTTCGTGAAAATTGGGCAAAAGCTCTAGGACGAGTTCGCAAAAGTAGGTTTTACGAATAATTCAAAATGGCGGAAAAATTTCAATGACGGAAAATGACGTCATAGGGTCAAATCGAATCGTCTTGAGCCAAGGAATCAGAGGAAACAAGAAATTTGTTTCTAGGACTTACGGATCAGAAGTTATAAGCAAAAACGTAAGTGCATCTTTGGACTGTTGGTGGCGCTAGAGGGTTGGAGATAGAGACTCCAAATTTGCTGTGGGGACACATTGGACTGTCCTTTATCAGTGTGCCAAATTTCATAACTTTCCTACGTACGGTTCTATGGGCTGCCATAGACCGCAATGGCGGAAGAAGAAGAATAACTAATAAATATAGCTGCAAGCAGCAATGCCGGGGTCAAGCCAAAAAGGGCCAATAAGAAAGTAAAGTTGAATTCGGATGAGCAGTTTAAAGAACCTGGGAAAATCTCTTGATTTCAGACTAAATAATATAACAGTTATGAGCAAAAAAGCTGTGTTTTCATTCAGTGTCATCTCTCCCTCTCTTCTCGAGGAGCATTGACAACTAGAACACTGAAGAAAATGTGAGTGGTGCTTGCAGTGGCAATTCTCAGCTCACAAAATGTTACAGTGGTGTTAATGAGTCAAAAGAGACCACCCCCATGTCTCTACGATGTTCTGATGCAGCTCTTGTAAAAAGGATTGATAAGGTATCCTAATTGGTTGCTAAGGAGTTAATTGGCATGCACCAATGATCTCCAAGCCATGAAAGGAATAATACATGATGACTCAAGATTTTAGATGTACTGTTGGAGTAGTTTTAGGCAAAAATACCATATTTCTATCTCAAAACCACTAGGTGGCGCAATGACAAAGTTGTGCATACAACCTCAGTTCATAACTGTGTTACATCTAGCTAGTTTTATGACTATACACTTTAGTTTAGTGAAGAAATAGTTGTATGACCATAGGGCTTGCTTTATATGAAAGATTTTGTTCAATTATAGGGCCACCTAGTGGTTCAGGCATTCCAATTTTTTTGTGTGGCCTCAGACTCTGCTCATACATCAGCGTATCAAATCTGGTGAAAAAAATTCTTTTCGTTGCGAAGTTATAACCATTTATGTACAAAAACACAAATTGTAAAAGGTAATTTTTCGTTTTTTGCAATTTTCGGCCATTTCTGATGAAAATTTTAATATAACGCCAATAGAACTTTTTGTTCAGAAGGTAATGCAATGTTCTTCCTATGGTGTTTTCGAGTCGATCGGAATAACGCTCGCGGAGATATTCACACGTGTTTTTTAAGTGCTGTTTTGCTGCGCAGGGCTAACCGTAAGGCGAAATCTGGCATGTTTGGTATCGTTGGACTCGGCAACTATTCAGGACTCCTAAAAATCAAGTCCCGTCAAAATACATTGATCACAGCCACAGTTATAGGTGTAAAAAACATCTGTCTGGCCACTAGGTGGCGCTGCGACGAAACTGTGCATGCACACTCAGTTCCTGACTGGCATCACAAGGACCAAGTGTCGTGTCAATAGGCCTAAGTTTGACGAAGATACAGCCTAAAATCAGTTTTTTTGCGCTCTACGTAGAATTTGTTGACGCGCTATACGACAACGGATTGGTTTATCGAAATTCTTTTGATAACTTTTTGCCGTGAGGGTCTCTAGATGATACATACCAATTTTCGTGGCAATCGGGTAAAAACTCTAGGACGAGTTCGCAAAAGTAGGTTTTACGAATAATTCAAAATGGCGGAACAATTTTTATGACGGAAAACAACGACATAGAGGCCAATCGAATCGTCTTGAGCCAAGGAATCAGACGAAGTAAGAATTTTGTTTCTAGGGCTTACGGATCAGAAGTTATAAGCAAAAACATAAGTGCAACTTTGGACTGTTGGTGGCGCTAGTGGGTTAGACATAGAGACTCCAAATTTGCTGTGGGGACACATTGGACTGTCCTCTATCAGTGTGCCAAATTTCATAACTTTCCTACGTACGGTTCTATGGGCTGCCATAGACCGCAATGGCGGAAGAAGAAAAATTTACTAACAGAAACAATTGCCAATATAGCTGCAAGCAGCAATGCCGGGGTCAAGCCAAAAAGGGCACATAAGAAAGTAAAGTTGAATTCGGATGAACAGGTTAAAGAACCTGGGAAAATCTCTTGATTTCAGACTAAATAATATAACAGTTATCAGCAAAAAAGCTGTGTTTTCATTCAGTGTCATCTCTCCCTCTCTTCTCGAGGAGCATTGACAACTAGAACACTGAAGAAAATGTGAGTGGTGCTTGCAGTGGCAATTCTCAGCTCACAAAATGTTACAGTGGTGTTAATGAGTCAAAAAAGACCACCCCCATGTCTCTACGATGTTCTGATGCAGAGATATAGCTCTTGTAAAAAGGATTGATAAGGTATCCTTATTGGTTGCTAAGGAGTGAATTGGCATGCACCAATGATCTCCAAGCCATGAAAGGAATAATACATGATGACCCAAGATTTTAGATGTACTGTTGGAGTAGTTTTAGGCAAAAATACCATATTTCTATCTCAAAACCACTAGGTGGCGCAATGACAAAGTTGTGCATGCAACCTCAGTTCATAACTGTGTTACATCTAGCTAGTTTTATGACTATACACTTTAGTTTAGTGAAGAAATAGTTGTATGACCATAGGGCTTGCTTGATATGAAAGATTTTGTTCAATTATAGGGCCACCTAGTGGTTCAGGCATACCAATTTTTTTGTGTGGCCTCAGACTCTGCTCATACATCAGCGTATCAAATCTGGTGAAAAAATCTCTTTTCGTTGCGAAGTTATAACCATTTATGTGTAAAAAACACAAAATCTAAAGGTAATTTTTCGTTTTTTGCAATTTTCGGCCATTTCTGATGAAAATTTTAATATAAAGCCAATAGAACTTTTTGTTCAGAAGGTAATGCAATGTTCTTCCTATGGTGTTTTCGAGTCGATCGGAATAACGCTCGCGGAGATATTCGCGCATGTTTTTTAAGTGCTGTTTTGCTGCGCAGGGCTAACCGTAAGGCGAAATCTGGCATGTTTGGTATCGTTGGACTCGGCGACTAATCAGGACTCCTAAAAATCAAGTCCCGTCAAAATACGTTGATCACAGCCAAAGTAATAGGTGTAAAAAACATCTGTCTGGCCACTAGGTGGCGCTGCGACGAAACTGTGCATGCACACTCAGTTCCTGACTGGCATCACAAGTACCAAGTGTCGTGTCAATAGGCCACAGTTTGACGAAGATACAGCCTAAAATCTGTTTTTTTGCGCTCTACGTAAAATTTGTTGATGCGCTATACGACAACGGATTGGTTTATCGAAATTCTTTTGATAACTTTTTGCCGTGAGGGTCTGTAGATGCTACATACCGATTTTCGTTAAAATTGGGCAAAAGCTCTAGGACGAGTTCGCAAAAGTAGGTTTTACAAATAATTCAAAATGGCGGAAAAATTTCCATGACGGAAAATGACGTCATAGGGTCAAATCGAATCGTCTTGAGCCAAGGAATCAGAGGAAACAAGAATTTCGTTTCTAGGACTTACGGATCAGAAGTTATAAGCAAAAACATAAGTTCAACTTTGGACTGTTGGTGGCGCTAGCGGGTTAGAGATAGAGACTCCAAATTTGCTGTGGGGACACATTGGACTGTCCTTTATCAGTGTGCCAAATTTCATAACTTTCCTACGTACGGTTCTATGGGCTGCCATAGACCGCAATGGCGGAAGAAGAATAACTAATAATAAATATAGCTGCAAGCAGCAATCACCGGGGTCAAGCCAAAAAAGGCACAGCAGAAAGTAAAGTTGACTTCGGATGAGCAATTTAAAGCACCTAGGAAAATCTCTTGATTTCAGACAAAACAACATAATAGTTATCAGGAAAAAGCTGTGTTCTCATTTAGTGAAATCTCTCCCTCTTTTTCGACGAGCATTGATAACTAGAACACTGAAGTAAAAATAAGTGGTGCTTGCAGTGGCAATACTCAGCTCACAAAATGTTACAGTGGTGTTAATGAGTCAAAAGAGCCCACCCCCGTGTGTCTACGATGTTCTGACGCAGTGATATAGCTCTTGCAAAAACGGTTGATAAGGCATTCTCATTGGTTGCTAGAGAGTAAATTCACATCCACCAGTGATTATAGTCCAAGCCATGAATGAAGATTCCATGATGACTCATGGTTTTAGATGTGTTTTTGCAGTAGTTTTAGGCAAAAATAGCTATTTTCTATCTCCAAACCACTAGGTGGCTCTATGACAGAATCGTGCATGCAACCTCGGGTCATATCTGCCTTACATCTAGCTAGTTTCATGACTATACACTTTAGTTCAGCAAAGAAATAGTTGTATGACCATAGGGCTTGCTTGATATGAAAGATTTTGTTCAATTATAGGGCCACCTAGTGGTTCAGGCATACCAATTTTTTTGTGTGGCCTCAGACTCTGCTCATACATCAGGGTATCAAATCTGGTGAAAAAATCTCTTTTCGTTGCAAAGTTATAACCATTTATGTGTAAAAAACACAAAATTTAAAGGTAATTTTTCGTTTTTTGCAATTTTCGGCCATTTCTGATGAAAATTTTAATATAACGCCAATAGAACTTTTTGTTCAGAAGGTAATGCAATATTCTTCCTATGATGTTTTCGAGTCGATCAGAATTACGCTCGCGGAGTTATTTGCGCGTGTTTTTTAAGCGCTGTTTTGCTGTGCAGGGCTAACCGTATGACGAAACCTGGCATGTTTGGTATCGTTGGACTCGACGACTACTCAGGACTCCAAAAAATCAAGTCCCGTGAAAATACTTTTATCGCAGCCAAAGTTATAGGCGTATAAAACGTTCGTCTGGCCACTAGGTGGCGCTGCAACGAAACTGTGCATGCACCCTCAGTTCCTGACTGGCATCTCAAGTACCAAGTGTCGTGTCAATAGGCCTAAGTTTGACGAAGATACAGCCTAAAATCTGTTTTTTGCGCTCTACGTAAAATTTGTTGACACGCTTTACGACAACGGATTGGTTCATCAAAATTCTTTTAATAACTTTTTGCCGTGAGGGTCTCTAGATGCTACATACCAATTTTCGCGGCAATCGGGTAAAAACTCTAGGACGAGTTCGCAAAAGTAGGTTTTACGAATAATTCAAAATGGCGGAAAAATTTTCATGACGGAAAATGACGTCATAGGGTCCAATCGAATCGTCTTGAGCCAAGGAATCAGAGGAAACAAGAATTTCGTTTCTAGGCCTTACGGATCAAAAGTTATAAGCAAAAACATAAGTGCAACTTTGGACTGTTGGTGGCGCTAGCGGGTTTGAGATAGAGACTCCAAATTTGCTGTGGATAATATTTGGACTGTCCTTTATCAGTGTGCCAAATTTCATAACTTTCCTACGTACGGTTCTATGGGCTGCCCTAGACCGCAATGGCGGAAGAAGAAGAATAATAATAATAATAATAAGAAAACTAACAAATACAATAGGGGTCTTCGCCCCTTCGGGGCTTGACCCCTAATAAGAAAACTAACAAATACAATAGGGGTCTTCGCCCCTTCGGGGCTTGACCCCTAAATATAGCTGCAAGCAGCAATGCCGGGGTCAAGCCGAATAGGGCACATAAGAAAGTAAAGTTGAATTCGGATGAGCAGTTTAAAGAACCTGGGAAAATCTCTTGATATCAGACTAAATAATATAACAGTTATCAGCAAAAAAGCTGTGTTTTCATTCAGTGTCATCTCTGCCTCTCTTCTCGAGGAGCATTGACAACTAGAACACTGAAGAAAATGTGAGTGGTGCTTGCAGTGGCAATTCTCAGCTCACAAAATGTAACAGTGGTGTTAATGAGTCAAAAGAGACCACCCGCATGTCTCTACGATGTTCTGATGCAGAGATATAGCTCTTGTAAAAAGGATTGATAAGGTATCCTAATTGGTTGCTAAGGAGTTAATTGGCATGCACCAATGATCTCCAAGCCATGAAAGGAATAATACATGATGACTCAAGATTTTAGATGTACTGTTGGAGTAGTTTTAGGCAAAAATACCATATTTCTTTCTCAAAACCACTAGGTGGCGCAATGACAAAGTTGTGCATGCAACGTCAGTTCATAACTGTGTTACATCTAGCTAGTTTTATGACTATACACTTTAGTTTAGTGAAGAAATAGTTGTATGACCATAGGGCTTGCTTGATATGAAATATTTTGTTCAATTATAGGGCCACCTAGTGGTTCAGGCATACCAATTCTTTTGTGTGGCCTCAGATTCTGCCCATACATCAGCGTATCAAATCTGGTGAAAAAAATCTCTTTTTGTTGCGAAGTTATAACCATTTATGTGTAAAAACCACAAAATCTAAAGGTAATTTTTCGTTTTTTTTGCAATTTTCGGCCATTTCTGATGAAAATTTTAATATAACGCCAATAGAACTTTTTGTTCAGAAGGTAATGCATTGTTCTTCCTATGGTGTTTTCGAGTCGATCGGAATAACGCTCGCGGAGATATTTGCGTGTGTTTTTTAAGTGCTGTTTTGCTACGCAGGGCTAACCGTAAGGCGAAATCTGGCATGTTTGGTATCGTTGGACTCGGCGACTACTCAGGACTCCTAAAAATCAAGTCCCATGAAAATACATCAATCACAGCCAAAGTTATAGGTGTATAAATCATTTGACTGGCCACTAGGTGGCGCTGCCACGAAACTGTGCATGCACCCTCAGTTCCTGACTGGCATCACAAGTACCAAGTGTTGTGTCAATAGGCCCAAGTTTGACGAAGATACAGCCTAAAATCTGTTTTTTTGCGCTTTACGTAAAATTTGTTAAGGCGGTATACGACAACGGATTGCTGTATCGAAATTCTTTTGATAACTTTTTGCCATGAGTGTCTCTAGATGATACATACCAGTTTTTGTGGCAATCGGACAAAAGCTCTAGGACGAGTTCGAAAAAGTAGGTTTTACGAATAATTCAAAATGGCGGAAAAATTTTCATGACGGAAAATGACGTCATAGGGTCCAATCGAATCGTCTTGAGCCAAGGAATCAGAGGAAACAAGAATTTTATTTCTAGGAGTTATGGATCAGAACTTAAAAGCAAAAACATAAGTGCAACTTTGGACTGTTGGTGGCGCTAGCGGGTTTGAGATAGAGACTCCAAATTTGCTGTGGGGACACATTGGACTGCCCTCTATCAGTGTGCCAAATTTCATAACTTTCCTACGTACGGTTCTATGGGCTGCCATAGACCGCAATGGCGGAAGAAGAAAAATTTACTAACAGAAACAATTGCCAATATAGCTGCAAGCAGCAATACCGGGGTCAAGCCGAAAAGGGCCCAAAAGAATGTAAAATTGAGATTGGATAAGCAGACTGAAGAACCTAGTTAAACCAAGTTTAATTAGTGAAAAGAGCCCACCCCCGTGTCTCTACGGTGTTCCGATGCAGAGATATAGCTTTTGCAAAAACGGTTGATAAGGTATTCTCATTGGTTGCTAGGGAGTGAATTGGCAACCATCTGTGATTATAGTCAAAGCCATGAAAGGAATAATCCATGATGACTCATGGTTTTAGAAGTGTTGTTGCAGTAGTTTTAGGCAAAAAATGCGTTATTCTATCTCAAAACCAGTAGGTGGCGCAATGACAAAATTGTGCATGCAACCTCAGGTCATAACTGTGTTACATCTAGCTAGTTTTATGACTATACACTTTAGTTTAGTGAAGAAACAGTTGTATGACCATAGGGCTGGCTTGATATCAAAGGTTTTGTTCAATTATAGGGCCACCTAGTGGTGCAAGCATACAATTTTTTTTGTGTGGCCTCAAAATATGCTCATACATCAGGGTATCAAATATGGTGAAAAAATCTCTTTGCGTTACGAAGTTATAGCCATTTATGTGTAAAAACACAAAATTTAAAGGTAATTTTTCGTTTTTTGCAATTTTCAGCCATTTCTGATGAAAATTTTAATACAATGCCAATAGAACTTTTTGTTCAGAAGGTAATGCAATATTCTTCCTATGATGTTTTCGAGTCGATCAGAATTACGCTCGCGGAGATATTCGCGCGTGTTTTTTAAGTGCTATTTTGCCGCGCAGGGTTAACCGTAAGGCCAATTCTGGCATGTTTGGTATCGTTGGACTCGGCAACAATTCAGGACTCCAAGGAAACAAGTCCCATGAAAATACGTCGATCACAGCCAAAGTTATAGGTGTGTAAAACATTCGTCTTACCACTAGGTGGCGCTGCGACGAAACTGGGCATGCGCTCTCAGTTCCTGACTGGCATCACAAGTACCAAGTGTCGTTTCAATAGGCTTAAGTTTGGCGAAGATACAGCCTCAAATCCGTTTTTTTGCACTCTACGTAAAATTTGTTGACGCGGTTTACGCAAACAGATTGGCGAATCGACATGAATTCCATAACTTTTTGCCGTGAGGGTCTGTAGATGCTACATACCGATTTTCGTGGAAATCGGGCAAAAGCTCTAGGACGAGTTCGCAAAAGTAGGTTTTACGAATAATTCAAAATGGCGGAAAAATTTTCATGACGGAAAATGACGTCATAGGGTCCAGTCGAATCGTCTTGAGCCAAGGAATCAGAGGAAACAAGAATTTCGTTTCTAGGACGTACGGGTCAGAAGTTATAAACAAAAACGTAAGTGCAACTTTAGACTGTTGGTGGCGCTAGAGGGTTGGAGTTAGAGACTCCAAATTTGCTGTGGGGACACATTGGACTGTCCTTTATCAGTGTGCCAAATTTCATAACTTTCCTACGTACGGTTCTATGGGCTGCCATAGACCGCAATGGCGGAAGAAGAAGAAGAATAATAATAATAATAAGAAAACTAACAAATACAATAGGGGTCTTCGCCCCTTCGGGGCTTGACCCCTAAATATAGCTGCAAGCAGCAATGCCGGGGTCAAGCCAAAAAGGGCACATAAGAAAGTAAAGTTGACTTCGGATGAGCAGTTTAAAGAACCTGGGAAAATCTCTTGATTTCAGACTAAATAATATAACAGTTATCAGCAAAAAAGCTGTGTTTTCATTCAGTGTCATCTCTCCCTCTCTTCTCGAGGAGCATTGACAACTAGAACACTGAAGAAAATGTGAGTGGTGCTTGCAGTGGCAATTCTCAGCTCACAAAATGTTACAGTGGTGTTAATGAGTCAAAAGAGACCACCCCCATGTCTCTACGATGTTCTGATGCAGCTCTTGTAAAAAGGATTGATAAGGTATCCTAATTGGTTGCTAAGGAGTTAATTGGCATGCACCAATGATCTCCAAGCCATGAAAGGAATAATACATGATGACTCAAGATTTTAGATGTACTGTTGGAGTAGTTTTAGGCAAAAATACCATATTTCTATCTCAAAACCACTAGGTGGCGCAATGACAAAGTTGTGCATACAACCTCAGTTCATAACTGTGTTACATCTAGCTAGTTTTATGACTATACACTTTAGTTTAGTGAAGAAATAGTTGTATGACCATAGGGCTTGCTTTATATGAAAGATTTTGTTCAATTATAGGGCCACCTAGTGGTTCAGGCATTCCAATTTTTTTGTGTGGCCTCAGACTCTGCTCATACATCAGCGTATCAAATCTGGTGAAAAAAATTCTTTTCGTTGCAAAGTTATAACCATTTATGTACAAAAACACAAATTGTAAAAGGTAATTTTTCGTTTTTTTCAATTTTCGGCCATTTCTGATGAAAATTTTAATATAACGCCAATAGAACTTTTTGTTCAGAAGGTAATGCAATGTTCTTCCTATGGTGTTTTCGAGTCGATCGGAATAACGCTCGCGGAGATATTCGCGCATGTTTTTTAAGTGCTGTTTTGCTGCGCAGGGCTAACCGTAAGGCTAAATCTGGCATGTTTGGTATCGTTGGACTCGGCGACTATTCAGGACTCCTAAAAATCAAGTCCCGTCAAAATACGTTGATCACAGCCAAAGTTATAGGTGTAAAAAACATCTGTCTGGCCACTAGGTGGCGCTGCGACGAAACTGTGCATGCACACTCAGATCCTGACTGGCATCACAAGTACCAAGTTTCGTGTCAATAGGCCTAAGTTTGACGAAGATACAGCCTAAAATCTGTTTTTTGCGCTCTGCATAAAATTTGTGGACGCGCTATACGACAACGGATTGGTTTATCGAAATTCTTTTGATAACTTTTTGCCGTGAGGGTCTCTAGATGCTACATACCAATTTTCGTGGAAATCGGGTAAAAGCTCTAGGACGAGTTCGCAAAAGTAGGTTTTACGAATAATTCAAAATGGCGGAAAAAATTTCATGACGGAAAATGACGTCATAGGGTCTATTCGAATCGTCTTGAGCCAAGGAATCAGACGAAACAAGAATTTCGTTTCTAGGACCTACGGATCAGAAGTTATAAGCAAAAACATAAGTGCAACTTTGGACTGTTGGTGGCGCTAGAGGGTTAGAGATAGAGACTCCAAATTTGCTGTGGGGACACATTGGACTGTCCTTTATCAGTGTGCCAAATTTCATAACTTTCCTACGTACGGTTCTATGGGCTGCCATTGACTTTCGGCGGAAGAACGAGGAAGAAAAATAATAATAATAATAATAATAATAATAATAATAATAAGAAAACTAACAATAACAATAGGGTTCTACGCCCCTTCGGGGCTTGACCCCTAATAAAAAGAAAACTAACGGATACAATAGGGGTCTTCGCCCCTTCGGGGCTTGACCCCTAATAATAATAAATATAGCTGCAAGCAGCAATGCCGGGGTCAAGCCAAAAAGGGCACAGAAGAAAGTAAAGTTGAATTCGGATGATCAGTTTAAAGAACCTGGGAAAATCTCTTGATTTCAGACTAAATAATATAACAGTTATCAGCAAAAAAACTCTGTTTTCATTCAGTGTAATCTCTCCCTCTCTTCTCGAGGAGCATTGACAACTAGAACACTGAAGAAAATGTGAGTGGTGCTTGCAGTGGCAATACTCAGCTCACAAAATGTTACAGTGGTTTTAATGAGTCAAAAGAGACCACCCCCATGTCTCTACGATGTTCTGATGCAGAGATATAGCTCTTGTAAAAAGGATTGATAAGGTATCCTAATTGGTTGCTAAGGAATTAATTGGCATGCACCAATGATCTCCAAGCCATGAATGGAATAATACATGATGACTCAAGATTTTAGATGTACTGTTGGAGTATTTTTAGGCAAAAATACCATATTTCTATCTCAAAACCACTAGGTGGCGCAATGACAAAGTTGTGCATGCAACCTCAGTTCATAACTGTGTTACATCTAGCTAGTTTTATAACTATACACTTTAGTTTAGTGAAGAAACAGTTGTATGACCATAGGGCTTGCTTGATATGAAAGATTTTGTTCAATTATAGGGCCACCTAGTGGTTCAGGCATACCAATTTTTTTGTGTGGCCTCAGACTCTGCTCATACATCAGCGTATCAAATCTGGTGAAATAATTTCTTTTCGTTGCGAAGTTTTAACCATTTATGTATAAAAACACAAATTGTAAAAGGTAATTTTTCGTTTTTTGCAATTTTCGGCCATTTCTGATGAAAATTTTAATATAACGCCAATAGAACTTTTTGTTCAGAAGGTAATGCAATGTTCTTCCTATGGTGTTTTCGAGTCGATCGGAATAACGCTCGCGGAGATATTCGCTCATGTTTTTTAAGTGCTGTTTTGCTGCGCAGGGCTAACCGTAAGGCGAAATCTGGCATGTTTGGTATCGTTGGACTCGGCGACTATTCAGGACTCCTAAAAATCAAGTCCCGTCAAAATACGTTGATCACAGCCAAAGTTATAGGTGTAAAAAACATCTGTCTGGCCACTAGGTGGCGCTGCGACGAAACTGTGCATGCACACTCAGTTCCTGACTGGCATCACAAGTACCAAGTGTCGTGTCAATAGGCCTAAGTTTGACGAAGATACAGCCTAAAATCTGTTTTTTTGCGCTCTACGAAAATTTTGTTGACGCGCTATACGACAACGGATTGGTTTATCGAAATTCTTTTGATAACTTTTTGCCGTGAGGGTCTCTAGATGCTACATACCGATTTTCGTGAAAATTGGGCAAAAGCTCTAGGACGAGTTCGCAAAAGTAGGTTTTACGAATAATTCAAAATGGCGGAAAAATTTCAATGACGGAAAATGACGTCATAGGGTCAAATCGAATCGTCTTGAGCCAAGGAATCAGAGGAAACAAGAAATTTGTTTCTAGGACTTACGGATCAGAAGTTATAAGCAAAAACGTAAGTGCATCTTTGGACTGTTGGTGGCGCTAGAGGGTTGGAGATAGAGACTCCAAATTTGCTGTGGGGACACATTGGACTGTCCTTTATCAGTGTGCCAAATTTCATAACTTTCCTACGTACGGTTCTATGGGCTGCCATAGACCGCAATGGCGGAAGAAGAAGAATAACTAATAATAATAATAAATATAGCTGCAAGCAGCGATACCGGGGTCAAGCCAAACATGGCAAAAAATGATTCATACGTGATGACTGTCATGATTTAACATCTAAGTTTCCATTAGTTTTATGAAAAAAAGCAATTTTTTTGTATCTTGAGACCACTAGTTGGCACTGTGCTGAAAGAATAGATGGTGACTCAGGTCATGACTGTGATGACACATACCAAATTTAGTGTAAATACAATAAAGCGATAAGGAGATATAGCCTTAAATGACTTGACCACTAGGGGGCACTGACCAAAAAATGTATTGTGACTCAGGTCTTGATTGTGATGACACCCACCAAATTTGGTGTGAATACAATAAAGAGATGCAGAGATATAGCCTTAAATGACTTGACCACTAGGGGGCACTGACCAAAAAATAAATTGTGACTCAGGTCTTGATTGTGATGACACCCACCAAATTTGGTGTTAATACGATAAAGAGATGCAGAGATATAGCTTCAAATCTCTTGACCACTAGGGGGCGCCGGGAAGTTTACAAGTCCTCCCAGAACATGTTGCTGATGAACCATACCAAGTTTCATAACAATACGCAATTGCGTTTCTGAAATAATTGAACTTAAAGAAAAATTCAAAATGGCCGACACACAAAATGGCCGACCAAAAAACATTTGGTATCGTTTGACTCGCCATGCCTCACGAAATCTAACAAGACCAGTCTCATAATTTTACATTCAAATTTGCAGTAGTTATAAGCAAAAATAGACATTTTTTATATCTCGTGACCAGCAGGAGGCAGTGTGACGAAATGGTGCATGCACCCTCAGGTCATCACTGTTATGACATATACCAAGTCTCATATTAATACGCAAAAGTTTTGCGAAGATACAGGCTCAAACACATTTTGGCGTGCTCGCCCTCGCATTCTTTGATGCGTTATACGAGAACGGATAAGTCTAACGAAAATCTTTTGATAACTTTTTGTCTAGAGTGTCTCTAGATGATGCATACCAAAAATCAAGCCAATCACACAAGCGCTCTAGGAGGAGTTCGAAAAAGTAGGTGTTCAATATAATTCAAAATGGCCGACAGGAAGTAGGTTTGACTCAGACATATTTGGTACAGTCGGACTCAGCATGAGCCAAGGAATCAATAGAGTGAAGTCTTATGTCATAGTGGCAATTTAATCAAATGACATAAGAATTGTAAAAAAATTTTTTACATATCCTGACCACTAGGTGGCGCCGTCTTTAAGATTTATAGGTGCGCTCAGAACATGTCACTGATGAACCATGCCAAATTTTGTAGCGATACGCCATTCTGTTTGTGAAATACTGAACTTAATGAGAAAATTCAAAATGGCCGACACCCAAAATGGCCGACCGAAAACCGTTTGGTATCGTTTGACTCGGCATGCCTCAAGGAATCTAACAAGACCACCTTCATGATTTTAGACACAAGTTTGAAGTAGTTATAAGCGAAAATAGGCATTTTTCGAATCTCGTGACCACTAGGTGGCGCTGTGACGAAACGTTGCAGGCACCCTCAGGTCATGACTGTAATGACATATACCAAGTTTCGTGTCGATACACATAAGTTTTGCGAAGATACGGCCTCACATCTGTTTTGGCGTGCTCGCCGCCGTACATGTTGTCACGGTATACGAGAACGCATTGGTCTATCAAAAAGCTTTTGATAACTTTTTGTCATGGGTGTCTCTAGATGCTATATACCAAAGGACATGCAAATCGGACAAACGCTCTAAGAGGAGTTCGAAAAAGTAGGTTTTACGGGAAATTCAAAATGGCGGAAAGATGTGCATGACAGAATTGACATCAATGTGTGCAATTGAATCATCATGAGCAAAGGATTCAGAGGAAACAAGAATTTAGTGTCTATGACTCACGGGTCAGAAGTTATAAGCATGAACATAAGTGGATTTTTGGACTGTTGGTGGCGCTAGAGGGTTTGAGTCAGACACACCAATGTTGCTATAGTAACTTCTTAGACTGTCCTCTACATGTGTGCCAAAATTCACAACTTTCCTACGTACGGTTCTATGGGCTGCCATTGACTTCAATGGCGGAAGAGGAAGAATAATAATAATAATAAGAAAACTAACAATAACAATAGGTGTCTACGCCACTTCGTGGCTTGACCCCTAAATATAGCTGCAAGCAGCGATACCGGGGTCAAGCCAAACATGGCAAAAAATGATTCATACGTGATGACTGCCATGATTTAACATCTAAGTTTGCATTAGTTTTATGAAAAAAACAATTTATTCGTATCTTGAGACCACTAGGTGGCACTGTGCTGAAAGAATAGATGGTGCCTCAGGTCATGACTGTGATGACACAAACCAAATTTAGTGTAAATACAATAAAGCGATACGGAGATATAGCCTTAAATGACTTGACCACTAGGGGGCACTGCCCAAAAATAAATTGTGACTCAGGTCTTGATTGTGATGACACCCACCAAATTTGGTGTGAATACAATAAAGAGATGCAGAGATATAGCCTTAAATGACTTGACCACTAGGGGGCACTGACCAAAAAATAAATTGTGACTCAGGTCTTGTTTGTGATGACACCCACCAAATTTGGTGTAAATACGATAAAGAGATGCAGAGATATAGCTTCAAATCTCTTGACCACTAGGGGGCACCGAAAAGTTTACAAGTCCTCCCAGAACATGTTGCTGATGAACCATACCAAGTTTCATAACAATACGCAATTGCGTTTCTGAAATACTTAAACTTAAAGAAAAATTCAAAATGGCCGACACACAAAATGGCCGACCAAAAACCATTTGGTATCGTTTGACTCGGCATGCCTCATGAAATCTAACAAGACCAGTCTCATAATTTTACATTCAAATTTGCAGTAGTTATAAGCAAAAATAGACATTTTTTTATATATCGTGACCAGTAGGGGGCAGTGTGGCGAAATGGTGCATGCACCCTCAGGGCATCACTGTTATGACATTTACCAAGTCTCATATTAATACGCATAAGTTTTGCGAAGATACAGGCTCAAACACATTTTGACGTGCTCGCTCTCGCATTCTTTGATGCATTATACGACAACGGATAGGTCTACCGAAAATCTTTTGATAACTTTTTGTATAGAGTGTCTATAGACGATGCATACCAAAAATCAAGCCAATCACACGAGCGCTCTAGAAGGAGTTCGAAAAAGTAGCTGTTCAATATAATTCAAAATGGCCGACAGGAAGTAGGTTTGACTCAGACATATTTGGTACAGTCGGACTCAGCATGAGCCAAGGAATCAATAGAGTGAAGTCTTATGTCATAGTGGCAATTTAATCAAATGATATAAAGATTTTAAAAAATTGTTTTACATATCCTGACCACTAGGTGGCGCCGTCCTAAAGATTTATAGGTGCGCTCAGAACATGTCACTGATGAACCATGCCAAATTTCGTAGCGATACGCCATTCTGTTTGTGAAATACTGAGCTTAATGAGAAAATTCAAAATGGCCGACACCCAAAATGGCCGAGCGAAAACCGTTTGGTATCGTTTGACTCGGCATGCCTCAAGGAATCTAACAAGACCACCTTCATGATTTTAGACTCAAGTTTGAAGTAGTTATAAGCGAAAATAAGCATTTTTCGAATCTCGTAACCACTAGGTGGCGCTGTGACGAAACGTTGCAGGCACCCTCAGGTCATGACTGTTATGACATATACCAATTTTCGTGTCGATACAATAAAGTTTTGCGAAGATAAGGCCTCACGTCCGTTTTGGCGTGCTCGCCGCCATATATTTTGTCAATTTATATGAGAACGCATTGGTCTATCAAAAAGCTTTTGATAACTTTTTGTCTTGGGTGTCTCTAGATGCTACATACCAAAGGACATGCAAATCGGACAAACGGTCTAGGAGGAGTTCGAAAAAGTAGGTTTTTCAAAAAATTCAAAATGGCGGAAAGATGTGCATGACACAAATGACATCAATGTGTGCATTTGAATCACCATGAGTCAAGGATTCAGAGGAAACAAGAATTTTGTTTCTAGGACTCATGGGTCAGAAGTTATGAGCATGAACATAAGTGGATTTTTGGACTGTTGGTGGCGCTACAGGGTTTGAGTCAGACACACCAATGTTGCTATAGTAACTTCTGAGACTGTCCTCTACATGTGTGCCAAAATTCATAACTTTCCTATGTACGGTTCTATGGGCTGCCATTGACTTTCGGCGGAAGAACGAGGAAGAAAAATAATAATAATAATAATAATAATAATAATAATAATAAGAAAACTAACAATAACAATAGGGTTCTACGCCCCTTCGGGGCTTGACCCCTAAATATAGCTGCAAGCAGCAATGCCGGGGTCAAGCCAAAAAGGGCACAGAAGAAAGTAAAGTTGAATTCGGATGATCAGTTTAAAGAACCTGGGAAAATCTCTTGATTTCAGACTAAATAATATAACAGTTATCAGCAAAAAAACTCTGTTTTCATTCAGTGTAATCTCTCCCTCTCTTCTCGAGGAGCATTGACAACTAGAACACTGAAGAAAATGTGAGTGGTGCTTGCAGTGGCAATACTCAGCTCACAAAATGTTACAGTGGTTTTAATGAGTCAAAAGAGACCACCCCCATGTCTCTACGATGTTCTGATGCAGAGATATAGCTCTTGTAAAAAGGATTGATAAGGTATCCTAATTGGTTGCTAAGGAATTAATTGGCATGCACCAATGATCTCCAAGCCATGAATGGAATAATACATGATGACTCAAGATTTTAGATGTACTGTTGGAGTATTTTTAGGCAAAAATACCATATTTCTATCTCAAAACCACTAGGTGGCGCAATGACAAAGTTGTGCATGCAACCTCAGTTCATAACTGTGTTACATCTAGCTAGTTTTATAACTATACACTTTAGTTTAGTGAAGAAATAGTTGTATGACCATAGGGCTTGCTTGATATGAAAGATTTTGTTCAATTATAGGGCCACCTAGTGGTTCAGGCATACCAATTTTTTTGTGTGGCCTCAGACTCTGCTCATACATCAGCGTATCAAATCTGGTGAAATAATTTCTTTTCGTTGCGAAGTTTTAACCATTTATGTATAAAAACACAAATTGTAAAAGGTAATTTTTCGTTTTTTGCAATTTTCGGCCATTTCTGATGAAAATTTTAATATAACGCCAATAGAACTTTTTGTTCAGAAGGTAATGCAATGTTCTTCCTATGGTGTTTTCGAGTCGATCGGAATAACGCTCGCGGAGATATTCGCTCATGTTTTTTAAGTGCTGTTTTGCTGCGCAGGGCTAACCGTAAGGCGAAATCTGGCATGTTTGGTATCGTTGGACTCGGCGACTATTCAGGACTCCTAAAAATCAAGTCCCGTCAAAATACGTTGATCACAGCCAAAGTTATAGGTGTAAAAAACATCTGTCTGGCCACTAGGTGGCGCTGCGACGAAACTGTGCATGCACACTCAGTTCCTGACTGGCATCACAAGTACCAAGTGTCGTGTCAATAGGCCTAAGTTTGACGAAGATACAGCCTAAAATCTGTTTTTTTGCGCTCTATGAAAATTTTGTTGACGCGCTATACGACAACGGATTGGTTTATCGAAATTCTTTTGATAACTTTTTGCCGTGAGGGTCTCTAGATACTACATACCAATTTTCGCGGCAATCGGGTAAAAACTCTAGGACGAGTTCGCAAAAGTAGGTTTTACGAATAATTCAAAATGGCGGAAAAAATTTCATGACGGAAAATGACGTCATAGGGTCCAATCGAATCGTCTTGGGCCAAGGAATCAGAGGAAACAAGAATTTCATTTCTAGGACGTACGGATCAGAAGTTATAAGCAAAAACATAAGTTCAACTTTGGACTGTTGGTGGCGCTAGCGGGTTAGAGATAGAGACTCCAAAATTTGCTGTGGGGACACATTGGACTGTCCTTTATCAGTGTGCCAATTTTCATAAATTTCCTACGTACGGTTCTATGGGCTGCCATAGACCGCAATGGCGGAAGAAGAATAACTAATAATAAAAAGAAAACTAACAGATACAATAGGGGTCTTCGCCCATTCTGGGCTTGACCCCTAATAATAATAATTATAAGAAAACTAACGGATACAATAGGGGTCTTCGCCCCTTCGGGGCTTGACCCCTAATAAGAAAACTAACAATAACAATAGGGTTCTACGCCCCTTCGGGGCTTGACCCCTAAATATAGCTGCAAGCAGCAATACCGGGGTCAAGCTGTAAAGGGCACAGAAGGGTGTAAAGTTGAGTTTGGATAAGAATATTAAAGAACCTATGTAAACCTCATGATGTCAAATGAAAAAAAAAAAACGCAAAAGTAATCAACAAAAATAATCTATGTTCTTGTCTACTGCAATCGTCCTTCTGTTATTGACAATCATGGAACATTAGAGCACTGAAGGACATGTGAGTGATGTTTGCAGTGGCATAATACACAACATGTCACAACATGTTACAACAAGTTAAATCAGGGAAAAGAGACCATCCCCATGTCTCTACGATGTTCTGATGCCAAGACAAAGCTCTTTCAAAAATGGTTGATAAGGTATTCTCATTGGTTGCTAGAGAGTAAATTCACATCCACCAGTGATTATAGTCCAAGCCATATGAAATGAAGAATCCATGATGACTCATGGTTTTAGATGTGTTGTTGCAGTAGTTTTAGGCAAATATAGCTATTTTCTATCTCCAAACCACTAGGTGGCACTATGACAGAATTGTGCATGCAATCTCAGGTCATGACTGCGTTACATCTAGCTAGTTTCATGACTATACACTTAAGTTCAGTAAAGAAATAGTTGTATGACCATAGGGCTTGTTTGATATGAAAAATTATGTTCAATTATAGGGCCACCTAGTGGTTCAAGCATACCAATTTTTTTGTGTGGCCTCAGACTCTGCTCATACATCAGCGTATCAAATCTGGTGTAAAAATCTCTTTTCGTGGCGAAGTTATAACCATTTATGTGTAAAAAATGCAAAATTTAAAGGTAATTTTTCGTTTTTTGCATTTTTCGGCCATTTCTGATGAAAATTTTAATATAACGCCAATAGAACTTTTTGTTCAGAAGGTAATGCAATGTTCTTCCTATGGTGTTTTCGAGTCGATCGGAATAACGCTCGCAGAGATATTCGCACGTGTTTTTTAAGTGCTATTTTGCCGCGCAGGGTTAACCGTAAGGCGAATTCTGGCATGTTTGGTATCGTTGGACTCGACCACTACTCAGGACTCCAAAAATTCAAGTCCCGTGAAAATACTTTTATCGCAGCCAAAGTTATAGGCGTATAGAACATTCGTCTGGCCACTAGGTGGCGCTGCAACGAAACTGTGCATGCACCCTCAGTTCCTGACTGGCATCTCAAGTACCAAGTGTCGTGTCAATAGGCCTAAGTTTGGCGAAGATACAGCCTAAAATCTGTTATTGTACGCTCTACCTAAAATTCGTTGACGCGCTATACGACAACGGATTGGTTTATCGAAATTCTTTTAATAACTTTTTGCCTTGAGTGTCTCTAGATGCTGCATACCGATTTTTGAGGCAAACGGGCAAAAACTCTAGGACGAGTTCGCAAAAGTAGGGTTAATGAATAATTCAAAATGGCGGAAAAATTTTTAATGACGGAAAAAGACGTCATAGGGTCCTATCGAATCGTCTTGAGCCAAGGAATCAGAGGAAACAAGAATTTCATTTCTGGGACTTACGGTTCAGAAGTTATAAGACAAAACGTAAGTGCAACTTTGGACTGTTGGTGGCGCTAGTGGGCTTGAGATAGAGACTCCAAATTTGCTGTGGATATTATTTGGACTGTCCTCTATCAGTGTGCCAAATTTCATAACTTTCCTACGTACGGTTCTATGGGCTGCCATAGACTGCAATGGCGGAAGAAGAAAAATTTACTAACAGAAACAATTGCCACAATATAGCTGCAAGCAGCAATGCCGGGGTCAAGCCAAAAAGGGCACATAAGAAAGTAAAGTTGAATTCGGATGAGCAGTTTAAAGAACCTGGGAAAATCTCTTGATTTCAGACTAAATAATATAACAGTTATCAGCAAAAAAGCTGTGTTTTCATTCAGTGTCATCTCTCCCTCTCTTCTCGAGGAGCATTGACAACTAGAACACTGAAGAAAATGTGAGTGGTGCTTGCAGTGGCAATTCTCAGCTCACAAAATGTTACAGTGGTGTTAATGAGTCAAAAGAGACCACCCCCATGTCTCTACGATGTTCTGATGCAGAGATATAGCTCTTGTAAAAAGGGTTGATAAGGTATCCTAATTGGTTGCTAGGGAGTTAATTGGCATGCACCAATGATCTCCAAGCCATGAAAGAATAATACATGATGACCCAAGATTTTAGATGTACTGTTGGAGTAGTTTTAGGCAAAAATACCATATTTCTATCTCAAAACCAGTAGGTGGCGCAATGACAAAGTTGTGCATGCAACCTCAGTTCATAACTGTGTTACATCTAGCTAGTTTTATGACTATACACTTTAGTTTAGTGAAGAAATAGTTGTATGACCATAGGGTGGCTTGATTTCAAAGGTTTTGTTCAATTTTAAGGCCAACTAGTGGTGCAACCATACAATTTTTTTTGTGTAGCCTCAGACTGTAGTCGTACATCAGCGTATCAAATATGGTGAAAAAATCTCTTTGCGTTACGAAGTTATAACCATTTATGTGTAAAAACACAAAATTTAAAGGTAATTTTTCGTTTTTTGCCATTTTCGGCCATTTCTGATGAAAATTTTAATATAGTGCCAATAGAACTTTTTGTTCAGAAGGTAATGCAATATTCTTCCTATGATGTTTTCGAGTCGATCAGAATTACGCTCGCGGAGATATTCGCGCGTGTTTTTTAAGTGCTGTTTTGCTGCTCAGGGCTAATCGTAAGGCGAAATCTGGCATGTTTGGTATCGTTGGACTCGGCGACTATTCAGGACTCCTAAAAATCAAGTCCCGTCAAAATACGTTGATCACAGCCAAAGTTATAGGTGTAAAAAACATCTGTCTGGCCACTAGGTGGCGCTGCGACGAAACTGTGCATGCACACTCAGTTCCTGACTGGCATCACAAGTACCAAGTGTCGTGTCAATAGGCCTAAGTTTGACGAAGATACAGCCTAAAATCTGTTTTTTTGCACTCTACGAAAATTTTGTTGACGCGCTATACGACAACGGATTGGTTTATCGAAATTCTTTTGATAACTTTTTGCCGTGAGGGTCTCTAGATGCTACATACCAATTTTCGCGGCAATCGGGTAAAAACTCTAGGACGAGTTCGCAAAAGTAGGTTTTACGAATAATTCAAAATGGCGGAAAAAATTTCATGACGGAAAATGACGTCATAGGGTCCAATCGAATCGGCTTGAGCCAAGGAATCAGAGGAAGCAAGAATTTTGTTTGTGGGACTTACGGATCAGAAGTTATAAGCAAAAACATAAGTGCAACTTTGGACTGTTGGTGGCGCTAGCGGGTTAGACATAGAGACTCCAAATTTGCTGTGGGGACACATTGGACTGTCCTTTATCAGTGTGCCAAATTTCATAACTTTCCTACGTACGGTTCTATGGGCTGCCATAGACCGCAATGGCGGAAGAAGAATAACTAATAATAATAATAAATATAGCTGCAAGCAGCAATCACCGGGGTCAAGCCAAAAAGGGCACAGCAGAAAGTAAAGTTGACTTCGGATGAGCAGTTTAAAGTACCTAAGAAAATCTCTTGATTTCAGACAAAACATTATAACAGTTATCAGCAAAAAAGCTGTGTTCTCATTTAGTGAAATCTCTCCCTCTCTTTCGACGAGCATTGATAACTAGAACACTGACGTAAAAATGAGTGGTGCTTGCAGTGGCAATACTCAGCTCTCAAAATGTTACAGTGGTGTTAATGAGTCAAAAGAGCCCACCCCCGTGTGTCTACGATGTTCTGACGCAGTGATATAGCTCTTGCAAAAACGGTTGATAAGGTATTCTCATTGGTTGCTAGAGAGTAAATTCACATCCACCAGTGATTATAGTCCAAGCCATGAAATGAAGATTCCATGATGACTCATGGTTTTAGATGTGTTGTTGCAGTAGTTTTAGGCAAAAATAGCTATTTTCTATCTCCAAACCACTAGGGAGCGCTATGACAGAATCGTGCATGCAACCTCAGGTCATGACTGCGTTACATCTAGCTAGTTTCATGACTATACACTTTAGATCGGCAAAGAAATATTTGTATGACCATAGGGCTTGCTTGATATGAAATATTTTGTTCAATTATAGGGCCACCTAGTGTATTAGGCATACCAATTTTTTTGTGTGGCCTCAGACTCTGCTCATATATCAGCGTATCAAATCTGGTGAAAAAATCTCTTTTCGTTGCGAAGTTATAACCATTTATGTGTAAAAACCACAAAATCTAAAGGTAATTTTTCGTTTTTTGTAATTTTCGGCCATTTCTGATGAAAATTTTAATATAACGCTAATAGAACTTTTTGTTCAGAAGGTAATGCAATGTTCTTCCTATGGTGTTTTCAAGTCGATCAGAATAACGCTCGCGAAGATATTCACACATGTTTTTTAAGTGCTGTTTTGCTGCTCAGGGCTAACCGTAAGGCAAAATCTGGCATGTTTGGTATCGTTGGACTCGGCGACTACTCAGGACTCCTAAAAATCAAGTCCCGTCAAAATACGTTTATCGCAGCCAAAGTTATAGGTGTATAAATCATTTGTCTGGCCACTAGGTGGCGCTGCAACGAAACTGTGCATGCACCCTCAGTTCCTGACTGGCATCACAAGAACCAAGTGTCGTTTCAATAGGCCTAAGTTTGACGAAGATACAGCCTAAAATCTGTTTTTTTGCGCTCTACGTAACATTTGTCAAGGCGGTATACGACAACTGATTGGTGTATCAAAATTCTTTTGATAACTTTTTGCCATGAGTGTCTCTGGATGATACATACCAATTTTCGTGGCAATCGGACAAAAGCTCTAGGACGAGTTCGAAAAAGTAGGTTTTTCGAATAATTCAAATTGGCGGGAAAACTTTCATGACGGAAAATGACGTCATAGGGTCCAGTCGAATCGTCTTGAGCCAAGGAATCAGAGGAAACAAGAATTTTGTTTCTAGGACTTACGGATCAGAAGTTATAAGCAAAAACATAAGTGCAACTTTGGACTGTTGGTGGCGCTAGCGGGTTAGACATAGAGACTCCAAATTTGCTGTGGGGACACATTGGACTGTCCTTTATCAGTGTGCCAAATTTCATAACTTTCCTACATACGGTTCTATGGGCTGCCATAGACCGCAATGGCGGAAGAAGAAAAATTTACTAACAGAAACAATTGCCAATATAGCTGCAAGCAGCAATCACCGGGGTCAAGCCAAAAAGGGCACAGCAGAAAGTAAAGTTGACTTCGGATGAGCAGTTTAAAGTACCTAAGAAAATCTCTTGATTTCAGACAAAACAATATAACAGTTATCAGCAAAAAAGCTGTGTTCTCATTTAGTGAAATCTCTCCCTCTCTTTCGACGAGCATTGATAACTAGAACACTGACGTAAAAATGAGTGGTGCTTGCAGTGGCAATACTCACCTCTCAAAATGTTACAGTGTTGTTAATGAGTCAAAAGAGCCAACCCCCGTGTCTCTACGATGTTCTGATGCAGAGTTATACCTCTTGCAAAACGGTTGATAATGTATTCTCATTGGTTGCTAGGGAGTGAATTGGCAACCACCAGTGATTATAGTCAAAGCCATGAAAGGAATAATCCATGATGACTCATGGTTTTAAATGTGCTGTTGCAGTAGATTTAGGCAAAAATAGCTATTTTCTATCTCCAAACCACTAGGGGGCGCTATGACAGAATCGTGCATGCAACCTCAGGTCATGACTGCGTTACATCTAGCTAGTTTCATGACTATACACTTTAGTTCGGCAAAGAAATAGTTGTATGACCATAGGGCTTGCTTGATATGAAATATTTTGTTCAATTATAGGGCCACCTAGTGGTTCAGGCATACCATTTTTTTTGTGTGGCCTCAGACTCTGCTCATACATCAGCGTATCAAATCTGGTGAAAAAATCTCTTTTCGTTGCGAAGTTATAACCATTTATGTGTAAAAACCACAAATTATAAAGTTAAATTTTCGTTTTTTGCAATTTTCGGCCATTTCTGATGAAAATTTTAATATAACGCCAATAGAACTTTTTGTTCAGAAGGTAATGCAATATTCTTCCTATGATGTTTTCGAGTCGATCAGAATTACGCTCGCGGAGATATTCGCGCATGTTTTTTAAGTGCTGTTTTGCTGCGCAGGGCTAACCGTAAGGCGAAATCTGGCATGTTTGGTATCGTTGGACTCGGCGACTATTCAGGACTCCTAAAAATCAAGTCCCGTCAAAATACGTTGATCACAGCCAAAGTTATAGGTGTAAAAAACATCTGTCTGGCCACTAGGTGGCGCTGCGACGAAACTGTGCATGCACACTCAGTTCCTGACTGGCATCACAAGTACCAAGTGTCGTGTGAATAGGCCTAAGTTTGACGAAGATACAGCCTAAAATCTGTTTTTTTGCGCTCTACGTAGAATTTGTTGACGCGCTATACGACAACGGATTGGTTTATCGAAATTCTTTTGATAACTTTTTGCCGTGAGGGTCTCTAGATGCTACATACCGATTTTCGTTAAAATTGGGTAAAAACTCTAGGACGAGTTCGCAAAAGTAGGTTTTACGAAATTTTGCCAAAAAATCCCAGTGTTGAAGTAGGTATATATATCATGCTGTTTCCTGAACACAGTTTATTAACGTTTCTGTAGTTTACATTAAATCTTCTTTTCATTAACAGACAGTTAATCAGTGTGAAAAAAATAGTTTGTTTAAAATGCAACATTATGTCTACATCTGTGCAAGTAATGACCACAGTGCAGTAATGAAAGTATTCAGCAATCATGACATGAATTCATGTTTTTACCATGTTGGGGTTATTTTCTTTCATGGATTAGGGACCCTCTAAATAACCTTGCCACCCCATTTATAAAAGGTTGACACAAGTTTGCAACTCCTCAGGGTTAACATGGGATTGTCCTGTATTGGTGAAAACACTGTCCTTGAATCATTATGTGGCACAACTTTTTTTGTGCATGAAACAGTTACAGTGGGTATAATAATACTTTCTTCCTCACTTACCTGTCGCCCGAATAATCACGCACGTCTTGTTGAGTGAACTTTGGCGCGTTGTACAAAGTGAAACCATCCTATCACACGTAGCGAGTAAAGACAAGCCCATCAAAAAGTGATGTGCGTTAGAGAGGCGGGACTCAAGAATGCTAATCCAATCATATTAGCAATGTGCGTTAGAGAGGCGGGACTAAAGAAATGCAAAGCCAATCATATTTAGCGATGGGACTTACGGAGGCGGGCATTGCAGAGAACGAAAGCTGTTAACCGTTTGTGTACCACATAGAGCGTTATTTTTACAGAACGGGATTGCAAAAGATTTCTAATCTAATTTAAATGATTTCTGACAAAAATATAATAAGTAAAAAATAGAAAACACAAGAACAAGACGGACATTAGTGGTTATATATGAATACAGATTAAATGTTTGGTCGAAATTATTGCTAGGGACAATTCAGTCTTCTCTGAATATTGGTAGGGACATGTCCCTAGCGTCCCACCCTAAATCTACGCCCATGGTGTCACAACATGTTACAACAAGTTAAATGAGTCAAAATACACCATCCCCATGTGTCTACAATGTTCTGATGCAGAGAAAAAGCTCTTGCAAAAACGGTTGATAAGGTATTCTCATTGGTTGCTAGAGAGTAAATGAACATGCACCAGTGATTATAGTGTTACGGTCAGCTCAAAACTGCAACAAAAATGACGATCCAAACCAAAAACGTATAATGAAGAATATCTTTTATTACATAATTCTAGGGGTTTACATTTAAAATTAGCACATTAATTTAATTACTGACGACAGATCCACAAACAACGCGCGATCAAGTGGCAGCATGGGATGATGTCACTTCCCATGTGCCCCGACCCATGTATCAGAGGCACTTTTATTCGTATGTCCCGATCTATAACAGGTGTTGTTCATTACGCCAGCACCTAGAAGTAATCACAAGAGAAAACAAAAACACAAAAAAACCACACCCCCTTACACCATAACACCTCCCCCTTTAAGATAGAGGATCCTTGTAAAGGACCTATATTAATCAGAAAGATAAGGGTTACAATGTACCAGATTTTCTCAAAATGGCCTCACTTGTAACTGGAACCACGGCAACTCTCGGCACCTACGAAAACAAGTCAGTCACAGTCATACAAGTTTTTAAATCAGGAATCCAGATTCTCACATGGAGCCCGAGACAAGGCATCGGCCAACACATTCTCGACACCCCTTATGTGTCGAATCTCTAATGGATAAGGCTGCAGAAAAAGAGACCAGCGTATAAGGCGCTGATTTGGGCTCTGCAAAGAATGCAAAAAAGTAAGTGGATTGTGGTCTGAAAACACCACAATCGGAAAAGTGCCACTTGTCAAATAAACTTCAAAAAACTGCAAAGCCCAGATCAATGCCAATGCCTCCTTTTCAATAGTAGAATAATGCAACTGGTGAGCCTTAAACTTCCTGGAGAAATAACAAACTGGTCTTTCTATTCCACGTTCATCAGTTTGTAATAAGACAGCTCCGGCCCCAACTTGACTGGCATCAACCTGAATTTGGAACGGGTATCCAATCCGAGGTGCAGCCAAAACAGGTGCCGTACTAAGCAACAGTTTGACATTGTCAAATGCTTGTTACATTGCAAGGACCACTCAAATTTCACACTCTTCTTCAATAAATCGGTCAGGGGGGCTACCACAGAAGAAAAATTTGAACAAAAACTCCTGTAATAGCCCACCATCCCCAAAAACCGCATAAGCTCTCGTTTTGTATTTGGTGGCGGAAAATTATCTATTGCCAGTACCTTAGCTCGCACAGGACGTACATTTCCCTGCCCAACTACTTTCCCCAAATAAGTCACAGTCGCCTTGGCCAACTCACACTTGGCCAAGTTGACTGTGAGCTTAGCTTCAGCTAATCGCTCAAAAAGTGCTCGAATACGTACAATGTGTTGTTCCCATGAATCACTGTACACAACCACATCATCCAAGTAAACAGCACATCCATCCAAACCAGAAGTTACACGGTTCATTAAGCGTTGGAAAGTAGCTGGTGCATTCCTAAGACCAAAACTCATTACTGAATAAGAATATAGTCCAGAATGAGTAATAAATGAAGCAATCTCCTGTGCACGAGTGGTTAAAGGCACTTGCCAATATCCTTTGAGTAAATCAAATTTACTAACATACAGAGCAGAGCCAACCGCATCTACACAATCTTCCATCCTGGGCAAAGGGAACGAATCTGGTTTTGTAATATTGTTAAGCTTCCGATAGTCAGTACAGAATCGGTACGTACCATCGGGCTTTCCCACCAATAAACAAGGTGATGCCCAACTTGAAAAGGAAGGTTTAGCGATGTTATTCTCAATCATGTATTTTATTTCAGACTCAAGATGGCGTTGTTTTTCCAAGGAAACACGATAAAAATGCTGGCGTATTGGCTTGGCGTCACCAACATCTATATCATGTTCTATCACATTAGTACGCGAAGGAGAATCTGAAAACAACATAGGAAAATCTGAAATTAAAGAAGACAATTCATCTCTCTGCTTAAGAGGCAAGTGTTTAACAAACTCATCCAGTTTCTTTAAGGTTTCAGAATTTTTAAGCCGAGGCTGTAAAATACTATCCTCGGGTACCTTAACATCCTCAGCCATTTCAGTCACAGAAGATGCTATGGCCACAGCAGCTGGAGCTTTCTCGGACTCACTGAAACGAGAGTAAAAAGGTTTTAACAAATTTACATGGCACAGCTGTGAATGTCGCTTCCGCTCAGGAGTTGAAATCAAATAATTCTGCTCTGAAACTTGACGTACAACTGTATAGGGACCCAGAAACTTTGCACAAAATGGAGAGGTAGGAAGAGGCAACAGAGCCAACACCTGGTCACCTGGACAAAACACACGAGACTCTGTGTTCCTATCAAACAACCGCTTCATCTTCTTTTGCTTATTCAGCAAATTTTCTTTAGCCATTTGACCAGCCAAAAATAACCGACGCCTGAAACCCTCTACATATTGAAGCAAACCCTGAGGTGGGTCAGATACTTCCTTTAATCCATCATGAAGTAAAGCCAATGGTCCACGCACTTTATGACCAAAGACTAACTGGTTGGGACTAAAACCCAGACTATCCTGAACCACCTCACGAGCTGCCAACATTAACCAGGGCAACCCCTCCTCCCAATCACCCTTTAACTCCACACAATAAGCCCGCAGCAACGACTTCAAAGTTTGGTGGAAGCGTTCCAAAGCCCCTTGACTTTGTGGATGGTAAGCACTAGACTGATTTTGCTTCACACCAAGTTGCTGCAACACTTCCTTAAACATATGCGAAGTAAAATTGGATCCCTGGTCACTTTGAATAACTCTTGGAATCCCAAACACAGAAATAAACTGTGTCATAGCTTTAACAATAGCACGGGTAGTGATTGAACGAAGCGGATAGGCAGCTGGATATCTAGTGTTCTGGCACATTACAGTAAGAAGATATGCACTTCCTGACTTAGATGGAGGTAATGGACCCACACAGTCTATAATCAGATGTTGAAACGGTGTATTAATTACAGGTATGGGATATAACGGTGCCGGTTTAAGGCACTGATTTGGCTTCCCCGTAAGCTGACAGGTTGAACAGGTTTTAATAAACCTCCTTACATCTTTCTTTAACTGTGGCCAATAAAAATAACGCAACAAATGATTGTACGTTTTATTAACCCCAAGATGCCCCACAACATCTCCATGTGCCCAACGCAACACAGTATCTCGAAGAGACATTGGCACAACAACCTGTTCATAAGGCTCACCTATGGGTACTTCCCTACCAGATAGCCATTTTCTTAACAGAAGGCCATCCTCAACAAAACAACCACTCATTGCACTCTCTACCTCTTCCGGAGCTAGCACTTCAGAAAACATTTCTTTCAGACTGGGGTCCTCCCTTTGTGCCACCACCAACTCCTGACGAGAGACTGTAGGGAAAAGAAGAGAAAGATTAGGAAACATTTTCCTTCTATCCCTAATCTGTCTAGGTTCCTTATCCTGATTTTCGACAACATTTTTACTCATTGCCCGAGTAACAGCACACGTTACGAACACATCAGGAAACTGTTTATCACCATCCGCCTGTTCAAGTAAAGAAGGAGAATCTGTTACAATAGGTGGGGGTGGTACATCCCTCCATACACGACCTCCAGCCAAATTATTTCCCAAGATTACAGCAATGCCCTCCACTGGTAAAGAGGGTCGCACACCTACTACAACTTGACCAGTAATCAATTCAGATTCAAGTACCATAGTGTGCAAAGGTACAGACAAAACTTGTAACCCAATTCCTTTTATCAATACCTCACTCCCAGTACTGGAACTCTCTGAAAATGGTAACACGGTCTCCAAAATAAATGTCTCTGAAGCACCAGTATCCCTAAGGATCTTAACTGGAATTTTCTCATTACTCCCAACCAGAGACACAAAACCATCAGTAATAAAAGGAGCATAACTCAACTTTTCATCACTACACAACACCAAATTACCTTGAGCAGTATTTACATCAACCCCCTCAACTACTTTAGTAACCGAGGAAGCAGCAAGAGCAGGTTTTAGATCAGATTTAGAACGGTTCATTTTTGCCTTAAGGGCTGGACAATCTTTTTTCCAATGTCCCTTATTTAAGCAATAAGCACATTGATCACTCTTGTCACCAAAAGCTCTTAACTTTTTCTCAGCTTTCACATTAGCCGGCAAAAATGGAACCTCCACTGAAACATTGTCCACAGAGCTATTTGGACGACGCCAATTAGTTCTTTTTACATCTTTATGGGTCAACACATATTCATCGGCTAAAACAGCAGCAGCCTCTGCACTCTGAACGTTTCGCTCTGTTAAATAAACAGACAAATTTTCTGGCAAAGTATTTCTAAACTGTTCCAACAACAACAACTCACAAAGAGAATTAAAATCCTCTACCTGTGAGACTGAGCGCCAACGATCAAATTGAATCCTTAGCTCCCTTGCAAACTCAGTAAATGTTTGTTGTGCCCCTTTTCTTAAAGCTCGAAATCGTTGCCTATAGGCCTCTGGAACCAACTCATAGGCTTTTAGCACGGTTTCTTTCACTTTACTATAAATCTGACTGTCCCTAACAGTAAGAGTGGAATACGCTCTTTGAGCTTTACCATAAAACACACATTGTAACAGAAGCGTCTGCTCAGAATCTTCCCACCCCATAAGACCTGCCAACCGCTCAAATAAATTAAAAAAAGTATCCAAATCATTATCATCAAATTTTGGCATCAATTTAAGAGCACGAGCCACATCAAAAGCTTTTGGAGTTGAATTGTAGTTTCCCAATCTACCCTCTCTAATCAGAGCAAACCTCTGAGCCTCCACATCCAACCTACGCAATTCAACTTCCTGACTCATTTTATTCTTTTCCATCTCCAAGAGCAGCAACTGTTTCTGTTGTTCAAATGTAAGTGATGTAACAGTCCCTTCAGGAAATTTCGTTTTAATCTGTTCCTGATCATCTATAAGAGGTAAAGGGCTTCCTAGTTCACATGTCAAAATGCCTAATTTTACCAGAGCAGCCTTAATGACCAGCCCCAGTCCTTCCTTTAGACTCTTATCTTTAGTGGTAAGGGGAATTTTAAATTTGTCTGCAACCTCTAATAGCTGTTTTTTAGAAAGCTTACTAAAGCCCTCCTCAGAAGGATGTTCAAAAAAATCTGTCAATTCTACACTCATTGTGAGACAGAAAAAAAAAACTAACAATATTTACAAACTCAAACTTCTCACATTTAGTGACGTTTCCCACCTACCTAACAATACTACCTCAACCCTAGACTTCGTACTTCAGCCAAGAGCTAAGTGACTTTAAGCACTCTAATACCGTCAGCGCCGACCTCTCTCGGACAAACCAAAGAGAGACAACATCTGCGGCAGTGCCCTCAGCCCAGCGTCGGCACAAAAATAACAAACTAAAATAATAAAGGGTCAACGCAAGCGTTGCTTCAGCCTAACCAGGAAAAGTCACAAATGTGAGAAGTAAACTAACACTTAACCTTGCGCTTTTCACAAAGTCCTCGTGGAACTTACAAATATCAACTGCTGATACCAGACTAAAACTCTTGAGCAAAACACTTCAACAGCACGAATCAGTTTCCAAATAAATGTTAAAGTGTTTACTCACCCATCGCCATATCCTTTTCCATTAAAAGTGGAAGAAAAGACGAAAAACTTCACAAACTGGCAAAAGCATCAAACTACACAACGATCTGTCGGCAGCTTCCCGTGCAAACAGCTTAACTGCTGATAACGCAAAACAGGTGTTTCCAATTACTAGCGTGCTTTACAACACAAATGCAAACAAACGCACAGCTGATTTAACTCGTCTATGCGAATGACAAAAACGGGAAAAACATAAGTATGAGAGGAAAACAAAAACTGGGAGAAATAATATAATAATATTTTCCTCTTAAAAAAACAGAAAAGGACGAGCTCCCATTTTGTTACGGTCAGCTCAAAACTGCAACAAAAATGACGATCCAAACCAAAAACGTATAATGAAGAATATCTTTTATTACATAATTCTAGGGGTTTACATTTAAAATTAGCACATTAATTTAATTACTGACGACAGATCCACAAACAACGCGCGATCAAGTGGCAGCATGGGATGATGTCACTTCCCATGTGCCCCGACCCATGTATCAGAGGCACTTTTATTCGTATGTCCCGATCTATAACAGGTGTTGTTCATTACGCCAGCACCTAGAAGTAATCACAAGAGAAAACAAAAACACAAAAAAACCACACCCCCTTACACCATAACAATAGTTCAATTCATGAAAGGAATAATCCATGAAGACTCATGGTTTTAGATGTGTTTTTGCAGTAGTTATAGGCAAAAATAGCCATTTTCTATCTCAAACCCACTAGGTGGCGCTATGACAAAACTGTGCATGCAACCTTAGGTCATGACTGTGTTACATCTAGCTAGTTTCATGACTATACACTTTAGTTAAGCAATAAAATAGTTGTATGACCATAGGGCTTGCTTGATATGAAAGATTTTGTTCAATTATAGGGCCACCTAGTGGTGGAGACATACCATTTTTTTTGTGTGGCCTCAGACTGTGGTCGTACATCTGCGTATCAAATCTGGTGAAAAAATCTCTTTTCGTTGCGAAGTTATAACCATTTATGTGTAAAAAATGCAAAATTTAAAGGTAATTTTTCGTTTTTTGCATTTTTCGGCCATTTCTGATGAAAATTTTAATATAACGCCAATAGAACTTTTTGTTCAGAAGGTAATGCAATATTCTTCCTATGGTGTTTTCGTGTCGATCGGAATAACGCTCGCGGAGTTATTCGCGCGTGTTTTTTAAGTGCTATTTTGATGCACAGGGCTAACCGTAAGGCGAATCCTGGCATGTTTGGTATCGTTGGACTCGGCGACTACTCAGGACTCCAAAAAATCAAGTCCCGTGAAAATACTTTTATCGCAGCCAAAGTTATAGGCGTATAGAACATTCGTCTGACCACTAGGTGGCGCTGCAACGAAACTGTGCATGCACCCTCAGTTCCTGACTGGCATCTCGAGTACCAAGTGTCGTGTCAATAGGCCTAAGTTTGGCGAAGATACAGCCTAAAATCAGTTTTTTTGCGCTCTATGTAAAATTCGTTGACGCGCTATACGAGAACGGATTGGTTTATCGAAATTCTTTTAATAACTTTTTGCCTTGAGTGTCTCTAGATGCTGCATACCGATTTTCGTGGCAATCGGGTAAAAACTCTAGGAGGAGTTCGCAAAAGTAGGTTTTACGAATATTTCAAAATGGCGGAAAAATTTTCATGACGGAAAATAACGTCATAGGGTCTAATCGAATCGTCTTGAACCAAGGAATCAGAGGAAACAAGAATTTCGTTTCTAGGACTTACGGATCAGAAGTTATAAGCAAAAATGTAAGTGCAACTTTGGACTGTTGGTGGCGCTAGCGGGTTTGAGATAGAGACTCCAAAATTGCTAGGGATATTATTTGGAATGTCCTCTGTCAGTGTGCCAAATTTCATAACTTTCCTATGTACGGTTCTATGGGCTGCCATAGACCGCAATGGAACAGGAAGAAGAATAATATTTAAAAAGAAAAAGAAAAAGAAAAAGAAAAAGAAAAAGAAAAAGAAAACTAACGGATACAATAGGGGTCTTCGCCCATTCTGGGCTTGACCCCTAAATATAGCTGCAAGCAGCAATCACCGGGGTCAAGCCGAAAAGGGCACAGAAGGATGTAAAGTTGCGTTTGGATAAGCAGACTGAAGAACTTAGGTAAACCTAATGATTTCAGATGAAAAAATGCAAAGTAATCAACAAAAATAATCTATGTTCTTGTCTACTGCAACTGTCCTTCGGTTATTGACAATCATGGGACATTAGAGCACTGAAGGACATGTATGTGATGCTTACAGTGGGCAAACATGGGTCACAACATGTAACAACTAGGGATGCACCGAATCCAGATTTTTTAGGTTCGGCCGAATCCCGAATCCACCGTTTAAGATTCGGCCGAATCCGAAACCGAATACCGAATCCTACTCGCATCCTTATTCCATTAACACAGTAAAACACATTAATGAATTATACAACGTCCACAGCAGTGTATTTTTCATTTTATTTAATTTTAACTGTACATTATGCCAGGATGACAAGTTGGAAAACTATTTTGACAATTACCATAAGCCTATGCATAATGAAAGCGATGTGTTGCGACAAGCTCGTTTTTCCAATAAGCAAGCAGCTCCGCGCTGAAAACTATATTTAACTTTGAGTGAGAAGCTCCGCTCGTCAATGTCAGTTTTCACACGGCCGTCCAATTACAGTGGAGGAGGGGCGGGAGATTACCAAAGCAACCAACCGGCTCACAGCTGAAGCATCACAGCTACCAAGCGCTCGGCTGAAAAACAGCTGGCATTTGGTGTCCTCAAGGCGTTTTCAGCCGTGTTTAAAAGTTTTGGTGTGTCCAGCCCCTAAAGCTCACCGAAAGAAAAAGCTCATCTCCATGTCAGCACCCGATGTGTGTAATCAACGGCCGCGTGACGTCGAGCAGCGTAGCGCAAGCCTAGGATTTGGTTCGGTGGAAAAAAATTCTAGGATTCGGCCGAACCCGAACCCCGTCAAAAAGCCCAGTATTCGGCCGAATCCGAATCCGAATCCTGGATTTGGTGCATCCCTAGTAACAACAAGTTAAAAGAGTCAAAAGAGACCATCCCCATGTCTCTGCGATGTTCTGATGCAGAGAAAAAACTCTTGCAAAAACAGTTGATAAGGTATTCTCATTGGTTGCTAGAGAGTAAATGGACATCCACTAGTGATTATAGTCAAAGCCATGAAAGGAATAATCCATGATGACTCATGGTTTTAGATGTGTTGTTGCAGTAGTTTTAGGCCAAAAAAATGCCATATTCTGTCTCAAAACCAGTAGGTGGCGCAATGACAAAATTCGTGCATGCAACCTCAGGTCATAACTGTGTTACATCTTGCTAGTTTTATGACTATACACTTTAGTTTAGTGAAGAAACAGTTGTATGACCATAGGGTGGCTTGATTTCAAAGGTTTTATTCAATTATAAGGCCAACTAGTGGTGCAAGCATACAATTTTTTTTGTGTAGCCTCAGACTGTGGTCGTACATCAGCGTATCAAATATGGTGAAAAAATCTCTTTGCGTTACGAAGTTATAACCATTTATGTGTAAAAACAGAAAATTTAAAGGTAATTTTTCGTTTTTTGCAATTTTCGGCCATTTCTGATGAAAATTTTAATACAACGCCAATAGAACTTTTTGTTCAGAAGGTAATGCAATATTCTTCCTATGATGTTTTCGAGTCGATCAGAATTACGCTCGCGGAGATATTCGCGCGTGTTTTTTAAGTGCTGTTTTGCTGCGCAGGGCTAACCGTAAGGCGAAATCTGGCATGTTTGGTAAGGTTGGACTCGGCAACTATTCTGGACTTCAGCGAAACAAGTCCCGTGAAAAAACACAGATCAGAGCCAAAGTTATAAGCATGCACAACATTCGTATGACCACTAGGTGGTGCTGTGACGAAACTCTGCATGCCCCCTCAGATCCTCACTGGCATCACAACTACCAAGTGTGGCGTCAATAGACATAAGATTGGCGAAGATACACACTAAAACCTGTTTTTTGGGCTCTACGTAAAATTTGTTGACGCGCTATACAAAAACGGAATGGTTTATCAAAATTCTTTTAATAACTTTTTGCCCTGAGTGTCTCTAGATGCTACATACCATTTTTCGTGGCAATTGGGCAAAAGCTCTAGGACAAGTTCGCAAATGTAGGTTTTATGAATAAATCAAAATGGCGGAAAATTTTTCATGACGGAAAATGACGTCATAGGGTCCAATCGAATCGTCTTGAGCCAAGGAATCAGAGGATACAAGAATTTAGTGTCTAGGACTTACAGGTCAGAAGTTATAGGCAAATACATAAGTGCAAATTTGGACTGTTGGTGGCGCTAGCGGGTTAGAGATACAGACTTCAAATTTGCTGTGGAGACTTTTTGGACAGTCTTCTATCAGTGTGCCAAATTTCATAACTTTCCTACGTACGGTTCTATAGGCTGCCATAGACCGCAATGGCGGAGGAAGAAAAAGAAAAAGAAAAAGAAAAAGAAAAAGAAAAAGAAAACTAACAGAAACAATAGGGGTCTTCGCCCATTCTGGGCTTGACCCCTAAATATAGCTGCAAGCAGCAATGCCGGGGTCAAGCCAAAAAGGGCACATAAGAAAGTAAAGTTGAATTCGGATGAGCAGTTTAAAGAACCTGGGAAAATCTCTTGATTTCAGACTAAATAATATAACAGTTATCAGCAAAAAAGCTGTGTTTTCATTCAGTGTCATCTCTCCCTCTCTTTTCGAGGAGCATTGACAACTAGAACACTGAAGAAAATGTGAGTGGTGCTTGCAGTGGCAATTCTCAGCTCACAAAATGTTACAGTGGTGTTAATGAGTCAAAAGAGACCACCCCCATGTCTCTACGATGTTCTCATGCAGAGATATAGCTCTTGTAAAAAGGATTGATAAGGTATCCTAATTGGTTGCTAAGGAGTTAATTGGGATGCATCAATGATCTCCAAGCCATGAAAGGAATAATACATGATGACCCAAGATTTTAGATGTACTGTTGGAGTAGTTTTAGGCAAAAATGCCATATTCTATCTCAAAACCAGTAGGTGGCGCAATGACAAAATTCGTGCATGCAACCTCAGGTCATAACTGTGTTACATCTAGCTAGTTTTATGACTATACACTTTAGTTTAGTGAAGAAACAGTTGTATGACCATAGGGTGGCTTGATTTCAAAGGTTTTGTTCAATTATAAGGCCAACTAGTGGTGCAACCATACAATTTTTTTTGTGTAGCCTCAGACTGTGGTCGTACATCAGCGTATCAAATATGGTGAAAAAATCTCTTTGCGTTACGAAGTTATAAGCATTTATGTGTAAAAACAGAAAATTTAAAGGTAATTTTTCGTTTTTTGCAATTTTCGGCCATTTCTGATGAAAATTTTAATACAACGCCAATAGAACTTTTTGTTCAGAAGGTAATGCAATATTCTTCCTATGGTGTTTTCAAGTCGATCAGAATAACGCTCGCGAAGATATTCACACATGTTTTTTAAGTGCTGTTTTGCTGCTCAGGGCTAACCGTAAGGCAAAATCTGGCATGTTTGGTATCGTTGGACTCGGCGACTACTCAGGACTCCTAAAAATCAAGTCCCGTCAAAATACGTTTATCGCAGCCAAAGTTATAGGTGTATAAATCATTTGTCTGGCCACTAGGTGGCGCTGCAACGAAACTGTGCATGCACCCTCAGTTCCTGACTGGCATCACAAGAACCAAGTGTCGTTTCAATAGGCCTAAGTTTGACGAAGATACAGCCTAAAATCTGTTTTTTTGCGCTCTACGTAACATTTGTCAAGGCGGTATACGACAACTGATTGGTGTATCAAAATTCTTTTGATAACTTTTTGCCATGAGTGTCTCTGGATGATACATACCAATTTTCGTGGCAATCGGACAAAAGCTCTAGGACGAGTTCGAAAAAGTAGGTTTTTCGAATAATTCAAATTGGCGGGAAAACTTTCATGACGGAAAATGACGTCATAGGGTCCAGTCGAATCGTCTTGAGCCAAGGAATCAGAGGAAACAAGAATTTTGTTTCTAGGACTTACGGATCAGAAGTTATAAGCAAAAACATAAGTGCAACTTTGGACTGTTGGTGGCGCTAGCGGGTTAGACATAGAGACTCCAAATTTGCTGTGGGGACACATTGGACTGTCCTTTATCAGTGTGCCAAATTTCATAACTTTCCTACATACGGTTCTATGGGCTGCCATAGACCGCAATGGCGGAAGAAGAAAAATTTACTAACAGAAACAATTGCCAATATAGCTGCAAGCAGCGATACCGGGGTCAAGCCGAAAAGGGCACAGAAGGGTGTAAAGTTGAGTTTGGATAAGCAGACCGAAGAACCTAGGTAAACCTAATGAATACAGATGATAAAACGCAAAAATAATCAACAAAAATAATCTCTGTTCTTGTCTACTGCAATCGTCGTTCTGTTATTGACAGTCATGGAACATTAGAGCACTGAAGAACATGTGAGTGATATTTGCAGTGGCAAAACATGTGTCACACAAGGGCGTAGGTTTGATTCTGGCATTGGTGGGGACATAAATAAAATGGTCGCATTGCAAAAACTGTTTATCACCGTTTACTTGACATAAACAACAGACAACTCAGTATGCACTTTACTCAGTGACATCTGACTCGCCACCCCCGGTGCCATCCCAAATTTAATGTACTATAATAAACAATTCGTTATGTCCTAGAGCCTAATAAACAGTAGCTGTTTAAGTCTTTGTCAAAAAAAGAAAATCACATAGTAACATATATGAATCCATATTAACTTTATAATATTGAAGAATATGCAATTAATATTTAATTCTTAATTTAATTTTGCCAAAAAATCCCAGTGTTGAAGTAGGTATATATATCATGCTGTTTCCTGAACACAGTTTATTAACGTTTCTGTAGTTTACATTAAATCTTCTTTTCATTAACAGACAGTTAATCAGTGTGAAAAAAATAGTTTGTTTAAAATGCAACATTATGTCTACATCTGTGCAAGTAATGACCACAGTGCAGTAATGAAAGTATTCAGCAATCATGACATGAATTCATGTTTTTACCATGTTGGGGTTATTTTCTTTCATGGATTAGGGACCCTCTAAATAACCTTGCCACCCCATTTATAAAAGGTTGACACAAGTTTGCAACTCCTCAGGGTTAACATGGGATTGTCCTGTATTGGTGAAAACACTGTCCTTGAATCATTATGTGGCACAACTTTTTTTGTGCATGAAACAGTTACAGTGGGTATAATAATACTTTCTTCCTCACTTACCTGTCGCCCGAATAATCACGCACGTCTTGTTGAGTGAACTTTGGCGCGTTGTACAAAGTGAAACCATCCTATCACACGTAGCGAGTAAAGACAAGCCCATCAAAAAGTGATGTGCGTTAGAGAGGCGGGACTCAAGAATGCTAATCCAATCATATTAGCAATGTGCGTTAGAGAGGCGGGACTAAAGAAATGCAAAGCCAATCATATTTAGCGATGGGACTTACGGAGGCGGGCATTGCAGAGAACGAAAGCTGTTAACCGTTTGTGTACCACATAGAGCGTTATTTTTACAGAACGGGATTGCAAAAGATTTCTAATCTAATTTAAATGATTTCTGACAAAAATATAATAAGTAAAAAATAGAAAACACAAGAACAAGACGGACATTAGTGGTTATATATGAATACAGATTAAATGTTTGGTCGAAATTATTGCTAGGGACAATTCAGTCTTCTCTGAATATTGGTAGGGACATGTCCCTAGCGTCCCACCCTAAATCTACGCCCATGGTGTCACAACATGTTACAACAAGTTAAATGAGTCAAAATACACCATCCCCATGTGTCTACAATGTTCTGATGCAGAGAAAAAGCTCTTGCAAAAACGGTTGATAAGGTATTCTCATTGGTTGCTAGAGAGTAAATGAACATGCACCAGTGATTATAGTGTTACGGTCAGCTCAAAACTGCAACAAAAATGACGATCCAAACCAAAAACGTATAATGAAGAATATCTTTTATTACATAATTCTAGGGGTTTACATTTAAAATTAGCACATTAATTTAATTACTGACGACAGATCCACAAACAACGCGCGATCAAGTGGCAGCATGGGATGATGTCACTTCCCATGTGCCCCGACCCATGTATCAGAGGCACTTTTATTCGTATGTCCCGATCTATAACAGGTGTTGTTCATTACGCCAGCACCTAGAAGTAATCACAAGAGAAAACAAAAACACAAAAAAACCACACCCCCTTACACCATAACACCTCCCCCTTTAAGATAGAGGATCCTTGTAAAGGACCTATATTAATCAGAAAGATAAGGGTTACAATGTACCAGATTTTCTCAAAATGGCCTCACTTGTAACTGGAACCACGGCAACTCTCGGCACCTACGAAAACAAGTCAGTCACAGTCATACAAGTTTTTAAATCAGGAATCCAGATTCTCACATGGAGCCCGAGACAAGGCATCGGCCAACACATTCTCGACACCCCTTATGTGTCGAATCTCTAATGGATAAGGCTGCAGAAAAAGAGACCAGCGTATAAGGCGCTGATTTGGGCTCTGCAAAGAATGCAAAAAAGTAAGTGGATTGTGGTCTGAAAACACCACAATCGGAAAAGTGCCACTTGTCAAATAAACTTCAAAAAACTGCAAAGCCCAGATCAATGCCAATGCCTCCTTTTCAATAGTAGAATAATGCAACTGGTGAGCCTTAAACTTCCTGGAGAAATAACAAACTGGTCTTTCTATTCCACGTTCATCAGTTTGTAATAAGACAGCTCCGGCCCCAACTTGACTGGCATCAACCTGAATTTGGAACGGGTATCCAATCCGAGGTGCAGCCAAAACAGGTGCCGTACTAAGCAACAGTTTGACATTGTCAAATGCTTGTTTACATTGCAAGGACCACTCAAATTTCACACTCTTCTTCAATAAATCGGTCAGGGGGGCTACCACAGAAGAAAAATTTGAACAAAAACTCCTGTAATAGCCCACCATCCCCAAAAACCGCATAAGCTCTCGTTTTGTATTTGGTGGCGGAAAATTATCTATTGCCAGTACCTTAGCTCGCACAGGACGTACATTTCCCTGCCCAACTACTTTCCCCAAATAAGTCACAGTCGCCTTGGCCAACTCACACTTGGCCAAGTTGACTGTGAGCTTAGCTTCAGCTAATCGCTCAAAAAGTGCTCGAATACGTACAATGTGTTGTTCCCATGAATCACTGTACACAACCACATCATCCAAGTAAACAGCACATCCATCCAAACCAGAAGTTACACGGTTCATTAAGCGTTGGAAAGTAGCTGGTGCATTCCTAAGACCAAAACTCATTACTGAATAAGAATATAGTCCAGAATGAGTAATAAATGAAGCAATCTCCTGTGCACGAGTGGTTAAAGGCACTTGCCAATATCCTTTGAGTAAATCAAATTTACTAACATACAGAGCAGAGCCAACCGCATCTACACAATCTTCCATCCTGGGCAAAGGGAACGAATCTGGTTTTGTAATATTGTTAAGCTTCCGATAGTCAGTACAGAATCGGTACGTACCATCGGGCTTTCCCACCAATAAACAAGGTGATGCCCAACTTGAAAAGGAAGGTTTAGCGATGTTATTCTCAATCATGTATTTTATTTCAGACTCAAGATGGCGTTGTTTTTCCAAGGAAACACGATAAAAATGCTGGCGTATTGGCTTGGCGTCACCAACATCTATATCATGTTCTATCACATTAGTACGCGAAGGAGAATCTGAAAACAACATAGGAAAATCTGAAATTAAAGAAGACAATTCATCTCTCTGCTTAAGAGGCAAGTGTTTAACAAACTCATCCAGTTTCTTTAAGGTTTCAGAATTTTTAAGCCGAGGCTGTAAAATACTATCCTCGGGTACCTTAACATCCTCAGCCATTTCAGTCACAGAAGATGCTATGGCCACAGCAGCTGGAGCTTTCTCGGACTCACTGAAACGAGAGTAAAAAGGTTTTAACAAATTTACATGGCACAGCTGTGAATGTCGCTTCCGCTCAGGAGTTGAAATCAAATAATTCTGCTCTGAAACTTGACGTACAACTGTATAGGGACCCAGAAACTTTGCACAAAATGGAGAGGTAGGAAGAGGCAACAGAGCCAACACCTGGTCACCTGGACAAAACACACGAGACTCTGTGTTCCTATCAAACAACCGCTTCATCTTCTTTTGCTTATTCAGCAAATTTTCTTTAGCCATTTGACCAGCCAAAAATAACCGACGCCTGAAACCCTCTACATATTGAAGCAAACCCTGAGGTGGGTCAGATACTTCCTTTAATCCATCATGAAGTAAAGCCAATGGTCCACGCACTTTATGACCAAAGACTAACTGGTTGGGACTAAAACCCAGACTATCCTGAACCACCTCACGAGCTGCCAACATTAACCAGGGCAACCCCTCCTCCCAATCACCCTTTAACTCCACACAATAAGCCCGCAGCAACGACTTCAAAGTTTGGTGGAAGCGTTCCAAAGCCCCTTGACTTTGTGGATGGTAAGCACTAGACTGATTTTGCTTCACACCAAGTTGCTGCAACACTTCCTTAAACATATGCGAAGTAAAATTGGATCCCTGGTCACTTTGAATAACTCTTGGAATCCCAAACACAGAAATAAACTGTGTCATAGCTTTAACAATAGCACGGGTAGTGATTGAACGAAGCGGATAGGCAGCTGGATATCTAGTGTTCTGGCACATTACAGTAAGAAGATATGCACTTCCTGACTTAGATGGAGGTAATGGACCCACACAGTCTATAATCAGATGTTGAAACGGTGTATTAATTACAGGTATGGGATATAACGGTGCCGGTTTAAGGCACTGATTTGGCTTCCCCGTAAGCTGACAGGTTGAACAGGTTTTAATAAACCTCCTTACATCTTTCTTTAACTGTGGCCAATAAAAATAACGCAACAAATGATTGTACGTTTTATTAACCCCAAGATGCCCCACAACATCTCCATGTGCCCAACGCAACACAGTATCTCGAAGAGACATTGGCACAACAACCTGTTCATAAGGCTCACCTATGGGTACTTCCCTACCAGATAGCCATTTTCTTAACAGAAGGCCATCCTCAACAAAACAACCACTCATTGCACTCTCTACCTCTTCCGGAGCTAGCACTTCAGAAAACATTTCTTTCAGACTGGGGTCCTCCCTTTGTGCCACCACCAACTCCTGACGAGAGACTGTAGGGAAAAGAAGAGAAAGATTAGGAAACATTTTCCTTCTATCCCTAATCTGTCTAGGTTCCTTATCCTGATTTTCGACAACATTTTTACTCATTGCCCGAGTAACAGCACACGTTACGAACACATCAGGAAACTGTTTATCACCATCCGCCTGTTCAAGTAAAGAAGGAGAATCTGTTACAATAGGTGGGGGTGGTACATCCCTCCATACACGACCTCCAGCCAAATTATTTCCCAAGATTACAGCAATGCCCTCCACTGGTAAAGAGGGTCGCACACCTACTACAACTTGACCAGTAATCAATTCAGATTCAAGTACCATAGTGTGCAAAGGTACAGACAAAACTTGTAACCCAATTCCTTTTATCAATACCTCACTCCCAGTACTGGAACTCTCTGAAAATGGTAACACGGTCTCCAAAATAAATGTCTCTGAAGCACCAGTATCCCTAAGGATCTTAACTGGAATTTTCTCATTACTCCCAACCAGAGACACAAAACCATCAGTAATAAAAGGAGCATAACTCAACTTTTCATCACTACACAACACCAAATTACCTTGAGCAGTATTTACATCAACCCCCTCAACTACTTTAGTAACCGAGGAAGCAGCAAGAGCAGGTTTTAGATCAGATTTAGAACGGTTCATTTTTGCCTTAAGGGCTGGACAATCTTTTTTCCAATGTCCCTTATTTAAGCAATAAGCACATTGATCACTCTTGTCACCAAAAGCTCTTAACTTTTTCTCAGCTTTCACATTAGCCGGCAAAAATGGAACCTCCACTGAAACATTGTCCACAGAGCTATTTGGACGACGCCAATTAGTTCTTTTTACATCTTTATGGGTCAACACATATTCATCGGCTAAAACAGCAGCAGCCTCTGCACTCTGAACGTTTCGCTCTGTTAAATAAACAGACAAATTTTCTGGCAAAGTATTTCTAAACTGTTCCAACAACAACAACTCACAAAGAGAATTAAAATCCTCTACCTGTGAGACTGAGCGCCAACGATCAAATTGAATCCTTAGCTCCCTTGCAAACTCAGTAAATGTTTGTTGTGCCCCTTTTCTTAAAGCTCGAAATCGTTGCCTATAGGCCTCTGGAACCAACTCATAGGCTTTTAGCACGGTTTCTTTCACTTTACTATAAATCTGACTGTCCCTAACAGTAAGAGTGGAATACGCTCTTTGAGCTTTACCATAAAACACACATTGTAACAGAAGCGTCTGCTCAGAATCTTCCCACCCCATAAGACCTGCCAACCGCTCAAATAAATTAAAAAAAGTATCCAAATCATTATCATCAAATTTTGGCATCAATTTAAGAGCACGAGCCACATCAAAAGCTTTTGGAGTTGAATTGTAGTTTCCCAATCTACCCTCTCTAATCAGAGCAAACCTCTGAGCCTCCACATCCAACCTACGCAATTCAACTTCCTGACTCATTTTATTCTTTTCCATCTCCAAGAGCAGCAACTGTTTCTGTTGTTCAAATGTAAGTGATGTAACAGTCCCTTCAGAAAATTTCGTTTTAATCTGTTCCTGATCATCTATAAGAGGTAAAGGGCTTCCTAGTTCACATGTCAAAATGCCTAATTTTACCAGAGCAGCCTTAATGACCAGCCCCAGTCCTTCCTTTAGACTCTTATCTTTAGTGGTAAGGGGAATTTTAAATTTGTCTGCAACCTCTAATAGCTGTTTTTTAGAAAGCTTACTAAAGCCCTCCTCAGAAGGATGTTCAAAAAAATCTGTCAATTCTACACTCATTGTGAGACAGAAAAAAAAAACTAACAATATTTACAAACTCAAACTTCTCACATTTAGTGACGTTTCCCACCTACCTAACAATACTACCTCAACCCTAGACTTCGTACTTCAGCCAAGAGCTAAGTGACTTTAAGCACTCTAATACCGTCAGCGCCGACCTCTCTCGGACAAACCAAAGAGAGACAACATCTGCGGCAGTGCCCTCAGCCCAGCGTCGGCACAAAAATAACAAACTAAAATAATAAAGGGTCAACGCAAGCGTTGCTTCAGCCTAACCAGGAAAAGTCACAAATGTGAGAAGTAAACTAACACTTAACCTTGCGCTTTTCACAAAGTCCTCGTGGAACTTACAAATATCAACTGCTGATACCAGACTAAAACTCTTGAGCAAAACACTTCAACAGCACGAATCAGTTTCCAAATAAATGTTAAAGTGTTTACTCACCCATCGCCATATCCTTTTCCATTAAAAGTGGAAGAAAAGACGAAAAACTTCACAAACTGGCAAAAGCATCAAACTACACAACGATCTGTCGGCAGCTTCCCGTGCAAACAGCTTAACTGCTGATAACGCAAAACAGGTGTTTCCAATTACTAGCGTGCTTTACAACACAAATGCAAACAAACGCACAGCTGATTTAACTCGTCTATGCGAATGACAAAAACGGGAAAAACATAAGTATGAGAGGAAAACAAAAACTGGGAGAAATAATATAATAATATTTTCCTCTTAAAAAAACAGAAAAGGACGAGCTCCCATTTTGTTACGGTCAGCTCAAAACTGCAACAAAAATGACGATCCAAACCAAAAACGTATAATGAAGAATATCTTTTATTACATAATTCTAGGGGTTTACATTTAAAATTAGCACATTAATTTAATTACTGACGACAGATCCACAAACAACGCGCGATCAAGTGGCAGCATGGGATGATGTCACTTCCCATGTGCCCCGACCCATGTATCAGAGGCACTTTTATTCGTATGTCCCGATCTATAACAGGTGTTGTTCATTACGCCAGCACCTAGAAGTAATCACAAGAGAAAACAAAAACACAAAAAAACCACACCCCCTTACACCATAACAATAGTTCAATTCATGAAAGGAATAATCCATGAAGACTCATGGTTTTAGATGTGTTTTTGCAGTAGTTATAGGCAAAAATAGCCATTTTCTATCTCAAACCCACTAGGTGGCGCTATGACAAAACTGTGCATGCAACCTTAGGTCATGACTGTGTTACATCTAGCTAGTTTCATGACTATACACTTTAGTTAAGCAATAAAATAGTTGTATGACCATAGGGCTTGCTTGATATGAAAGATTTTGTTCAATTATAGGGCCACCTAGTGGTGGAGACATACCATTTTTTTTTGTGTGGCCTCAGACTGTGGTCGTACATCTGCGTATCAAATCTGGTGAAAAAATCTCTTTTCGTTGCGAAGTTATAACCATTTATGTGTAAAAAATGCAAAATTTAAAGGTAATTTTTCGTTTTTTGCATTTTTCGGCCATTTCTGATGAAAATTTTAATATAACGCCAATAGAACTTTTTGTTCAGAAGGTAATGCAATATTCTTCCTATGGTGTTTTCGTGTCGATCGGAATAACGCTCGCGGAGTTATTCGCGCGTGTTTTTTAAGTGCTATTTTGATGCACAGGGCTAACCGTAAGGCGAATCCTGGCATGTTTGGTATCGTTGGACTCGGCGACTACTCAGGACTCCAAAAAATCAAGTCCCGTGAAAATACTTTTATCGCAGCCAAAGTTATAGGCGTATAGAACATTCGTCTGACCACTAGGTGGCGCTGCAACGAAACTGTGCATGCACCCTCAGTTCCTGACTGGCATCTCGAGTACCAAGTGTCGTGTCAATAGGCCTAAGTTTGGCGAAGATACAGCCTAAAATCAGTTTTTTTGCGCTCTATGTAAAATTCGTTGACGCGCTATACGAGAACGGATTGGTTTATCGAAATTCTTTTAATAACTTTTTGCCTTGAGTGTCTCTAGATGCTGCATACCGATTTTCGTGGCAATCGGGTAAAAACTCTAGGAGGAGTTCGCAAAAGTAGGTTTTACGAATATTTCAAAATGGCGGAAAAATTTTCATGACGGAAAATAACGTCATAGGGTCTAATCGAATCGTCTTGAACCAAGGAATCAGAGGAAACAAGAATTTCGTTTCTAGGACTTACGGATCAGAAGTTATAAGCAAAAATGTAAGTGCAACTTTGGACTGTTGGTGGCGCTAGCGGGTTTGAGATAGAGACTCCAAAATTGCTAGGGATATTATTTGGAATGTCCTCTGTCAGTGTGCCAAATTTCATAACTTTCCTATGTACGGTTCTATGGGCTGCCATAGACCGCAATGGAACAGGAAGAAGAATAATATTTAAAAAGAAAAAGAAAAAGAAAAAGAAAAAGAAAAAGAAAACTAACGGATACAATAGGGGTCTTCGCCCATTCTGGGCTTGACCCCTAAATATAGCTGCAAGCAGCAATCACCGGGGTCAAGCCGAAAAGGGCACAGAAGGATGTAAAGTTGCGTTTGGATAAGCAGACTGAAGAACTTAGGTAAACCTAATGATTTCAGATGAAAAAATGCAAAGTAATCAACAAAAATAATCTATGTTCTTGTCTACTGCAACTGTCCTTCGGTTATTGACAATCATGGGACATTAGAGCACTGAAGGACATGTATGTGATGCTTACAGTGGGCAAACATGGGTCACAACATGTAACAACTAGGGATGCACCGAATCCAGATTTTTTAGGTTCGGCCGAATCCCGAATCCACCGTTTAAGATTCGGCCGAATCCGAAACCGAATACCGAATCCTACTCGCATCCTTATTCCATTAACACAGTAAAACACATTAATGAATTATACAACGTCCACAGCAGTGTATTTTTCATTTTATTTAATTTTAACTGTACATTATGCCAGGATGACAAGTTGGAAAACTATTTTGACAATTACCATAAGCCTATGCATAATGAAAGCGATGTGTTGCGACAAGCTCGTTTTTCCAATAAGCAAGCAGCTCCGCGCTGAAAACTATATTTAACTTTGAGTGAGAAGCTCCGCTCGTCAATGTCAGTTTTCACACGGCCGTCCAATTACAGTGGAGGAGGGGCGGGAGATTACCAAAGCAACCAACCGGCTCACAGCTGAAGCATCACAGCTACCAAGCGCTCGGCTGAAAAACAGCTGGCATTTGGTGTCCTCAAGGCGTTTTCAGCCGTGTTTAAAAGTTTTGGTGTGTCCAGCCCCTAAAGCTCACCGAAAGAAAAAGCTCATCTCCATGTCAGCACCCGATGTGTGTAATCAACGGCCGCGTGACGTCGAGCAGCGTAGCGCAAGCCTAGGATTTGGTTCGGTGGAAAAAAATTCTAGGATTCGGCCGAACCCGAACCCCGTCAAAAAGCCCAGTATTCGGCCGAATCCGAATCCGAATCCTGGATTTGGTGCATCCCTAGTAACAACAAGTTAAAAGAGTCAAAAGAGACCATCCCCATGTCTCTGCGATGTTCTGATGCAGAGAAAAAACTCTTGCAAAAACAGTTGATAAGGTATTCTCATTGGTTGCTAGAGAGTAAATGGACATCCACTAGTGATTATAGTCAAAGCCATGAAAGGAATAATCCATGATGACTCATGGTTTTAGATGTGTTGTTGCAGTAGTTTTAGGCCAAAAAAATGCCATATTCTGTCTCAAAACCAGTAGGTGGCGCAATGACAAAATTCGTGCATGCAACCTCAGGTCATAACTGTGTTACATCTTGCTAGTTTTATGACTATACACTTTAGTTTAGTGAAGAAACAGTTGTATGACCATAGGGTGGCTTGATTTCAAAGGTTTTATTCAATTATAAGGCCAACTAGTGGTGCAAGCATACAATTTTTTTTGTGTAGCCTCAGACTGTGGTCGTACATCAGCGTATCAAATATGGTGAAAAAATCTCTTTGCGTTACGAAGTTATAACCATTTATGTGTAAAAACAGAAAATTTAAAGGTAATTTTTCGTTTTTTGCAATTTTCGGCCATTTCTGATGAAAATTTTAATACAACGCCAATAGAACTTTTTGTTCAGAAGGTAATGCAATATTCTTCCTATGATGTTTTCGAGTCGATCAGAATTACGCTCGCGGAGATATTCGCGCGTGTTTTTTAAGTGCTGTTTTGCTGCGCAGGGCTAACCGTAAGGCGAAATCTGGCATGTTTGGTAAGGTTGGACTCGGCAACTATTCTGGACTTCAGCGAAACAAGTCCCGTGAAAAAACACAGATCAGAGCCAAAGTTATAAGCATGCACAACATTCGTATGACCACTAGGTGGTGCTGTGACGAAACTCTGCATGCCCCCTCAGATCCTCACTGGCATCACAACTACCAAGTGTGGCGTCAATAGACATAAGATTGGCGAAGATACACACTAAAACCTGTTTTTTGGGCTCTACGTAAAATTTGTTGACGCGCTATACAAAAACGGAATGGTTTATCAAAATTCTTTTAATAACTTTTTGCCCTGAGTGTCTCTAGATGCTACATACCATTTTTCGTGGCAATTGGGCAAAAGCTCTAGGACAAGTTCGCAAATGTAGGTTTTATGAATAAATCAAAATGGCGGAAAATTTTTCATGACGGAAAATGACGTCATAGGGTCCAATCGAATCGTCTTGAGCCAAGGAATCAGAGGATACAAGAATTTAGTGTCTAGGACTTACAGGTCAGAAGTTATAGGCAAATACATAAGTGCAAATTTGGACTGTTGGTGGCGCTAGCGGGTTAGAGATACAGACTTCAAATTTGCTGTGGAGACTTTTTGGACAGTCTTCTATCAGTGTGCCAAATTTCATAACTTTCCTACGTACGGTTCTATAGGCTGCCATAGACCGCAATGGCGGAGGAAGAAAAAGAAAAAGAAAAAGAAAAAGAAAAAGAAAAAGAAAACTAACAGAAACAATAGGGGTCTTCGCCCATTCTGGGCTTGACCCCTAAATATAGCTGCAAGCAGCAATGCCGGGGTCAAGCCAAAAAGGGCACATAAGAAAGTAAAGTTGAATTCGGATGAGCAGTTTAAAGAACCTGGGAAAATCTCTTGATTTCAGACTAAATAATATAACAGTTATCAGCAAAAAAGCTGTGTTTTCATTCAGTGTCATCTCTCCCTCTCTTTTCGAGGAGCATTGACAACTAGAACACTGAAGAAAATGTGAGTGGTGCTTGCAGTGGCAATTCTCAGCTCACAAAATGTTACAGTGGTGTTAATGAGTCAAAAGAGACCACCCCCATGTCTCTACGATGTTCTCATGCAGAGATATAGCTCTTGTAAAAAGGATTGATAAGGTATCCTAATTGGTTGCTAAGGAGTTAATTGGGATGCATCAATGATCTCCAAGCCATGAAAGGAATAATACATGATGACCCAAGATTTTAGATGTACTGTTGGAGTAGTTTTAGGCAAAAATGCCATATTCTATCTCAAAACCAGTAGGTGGCGCAATGACAAAATTCGTGCATGCAACCTCAGGTCATAACTGTGTTACATCTAGCTAGTTTTATGACTATACACTTTAGTTTAGTGAAGAAACAGTTGTATGACCATAGGGTGGCTTGATTTCAAAGGTTTTGTTCAATTATAAGGCCAACTAGTGGTGCAACCATACAATTTTTTTTGTGTAGCCTCAGACTGTGGTCGTACATCAGCGTATCAAATATGGTGAAAAAATCTCTTTGCGTTACGAAGTTATAAGCATTTATGTGTAAAAACAGAAAATTTAAAGGTAATTTTTCGTTTTTTGCAATTTTCGGCCATTTCTGATGAAAATTTTAATACAACGCCAATAGAACTTTTTGTTCAGAAGGTAATGCAATATTCTTCCTATGATGTTTTCGAGTCGATCAGAATTACGCTCGCGGAGATATTCGCGCGTGTTTTTTAAGTGCTGTTTTGCTGCGCAGGGCTAACCGTAAGGCGAAATCTGGCATGTTTGGTATCATTGGACTCGGCGACTATTCAGGACTCCTAAAAATCAAGTCCCGTCAAAATACGTTGATCACAGCCAAAGTTATAGGTGTAAAAAACATCTGTCTGGCCACTAGGTGGCGCTGCGACGAAACTGTGCATGCACACTCAGTTCCTGACTGGCATCACAAGTACCGAGTGTCGTGTCAATAGGCCTAAGTTTGACGAAGATACAGCCTAAAATCTGTTTTTTTGCGCTCTACGAAAATTTTGTTGACGCGCTATACGACAACGGATTGGTTTATCGAAATTCTTTTGATAACTTTTTGCCGTGAGGGTCTCTAGATGCTACATACCAATTTTCGTGGAAATCGGGTAAAAGCTCTAGGACGAGTTCGCAAAAGTAGGTTTTACAAATAATTCAAAATGGCGGAAAAAATTTCATGACGGAAAATGACGTCATAGGGTCTATTCGAATCGTCTTGAGCCAAGGAATCAGACGAAACAAGAATTTCGTTTCTAGGACCTACGGATCAGAAGTTATAAGCAAAAACATAAGTGCAACTTTGGACTGTTGGTGGCGCTAGAGGGTTAGAGATAGAGACTCCAAATTTGCTGTGGGGACACATTGGACTGTCCTTTATCAGTGTGCCAAATTTCATAACTTTCCTACGTACGGTTCTATGGGCTGCCATTGACTTTCGGCGGAAGAACGAGGAAGAAAAATAATAATAACAAGCCAAAAAGGGCACAGCAGAAAGTAAAGTTGACTTCGGATGAGCAGTTTAAAGTACCTAGGAAAATCTCTTGATTTCAGACAAAACAATATAACAGTTATCAGCAAAAAAGCTGTTCTCATTTAGTGAAATCTCTCCCTCTCTTTCGACAAGCATTGATAACTAGAACACTGACGTAAAAATGAGTGGTGCTTGCAGTGGCAATACTCAGCTCACAAAATGTTACAGTGGTGTTAATGAGTCAAAAGAGACCTTCCCCATGTCTCTGCGATGTTCTGATGCAGAGAAAAAGCTCTTGCAAAAACAGTTGATAAGGTATTCTCATTGGTTGCTAGAGAGTAAATGGACATCCACTAGTGATTATAGTCAAAGCCATGAAAGGAATAATCCATGATGACTCATGGTTTTAGATGTGTTGTTGCAGTAGTTTTAGGCCAAAAAAATGCCATATTCTATCTCAAAACCAGTAGGTGGCGCAATGACAAAATCCGTGCATGCAACCTCAGGTCATAACTGTGTTACATCTAGCTAGTTTTATGACTATACACTTTAGTTTAGTGAAGAAACAGTTGTATGACCATAGGGTGGCTTGATTTCAAAGGTTTTGTTCAATTATAAGGCCAACTAGTGGTGCAACCATACAATTTTTTTTGTGTAGCCTCAAAATATGCTCATACATCAGGGTATCAAATATGGTGAAAAAATCTATTTTCGTTGCGAAGTTATAACCATTTATGTGTAAAAAACACAAAATGTAAAGGTAATTTTTCGTTTTTTGCAATTTTCGGCCATTTCTGATGAAAATTTTAATATAACGTCAATAGAGTTTTTTGTTCAGAAGGTAATGCAATGTTCTTCCTATGGCATTTTCGAGTCGATCGGAATTACGCTTGCGGAGATATTTGAGCGTGTTTTTTAAGTGCTATTTTGCCGCGCAGGGTTAACCGTAAGGCGAATTCTGGCATGTTTGGTATCATTGGACTCGGCAACTATTCATAACTCCAAAGAAACAAGTCCCGTGAAAATATGTCAATCGGAGCCAACGTTATAGGCGTTTAAAGCATAAGTCTGACCACTAGGTGGCGCTGTGACGAAACTCTGCATGCACCTTAAGTTCCTGACTCGCATCACAAGTACCAAGTATCGTGTCAATAGGCTTAAGTTTGGCAAAGATACAGCCTCAAATCCGTTTTTTTGCGCTCTACGTAAAATTCGTTGACGCGGTTTACAGAAACGGATGGACGAATTGACATGGATTCCATAACTTTTTGCCGTGAGGGTCTGTAGATGCTGCATACCGATTTTCGTGGAAATTGGGCAAAAGCTCTAGGACGAGTTCGCAAAAGTAGGTTTTACGAATAATTCAAAATGGCGGAAAAATTTTCACGACGGAAAATGACGTCATAGGGTCAAATCGAATCGTCTTGAGCCAAGGAATCAGAGGAAACAAGAATTTTGTTTCTAGGACTTAGGGATCAGAAGTTATAAGCAAAAACGTAAGTGCAACTTTGGACTGTTGGTGGCGCTAGAGGGTTGGAGATAGAGACTCCAAATTTGCTGTGGGGACACATTGGACTGTCCTTTATCAGTGTGCCAAATTTCATAACTTTCCTACGTACGGTTCTATGGGCTGCCATAGACCGCAATGGCGGAAGAAGAAAAAGAAGAATAACTAATAATAAGAAAACTAACAAATACAATAGGGGTCTTCGCCCCTTCGGGGCTTGACCCCTAAATATAGCTGCAAGCAGCGATACCGGGGTCAAGCCAAACATGGCAAAAATGATTCATACGTGATGACGGTCATGATTCAAGATCTAAGTTTGCATTAGTTTTAGGGAAAAAATTGCAATTTTTTGTATCTTGAGACCACTAGGTGGCACTGTGCCGAAACAATAGATGGTGCCTCAGGCCATGACTGTGATGACACATACCAAATTTAGTGTAAATACGATAAAGCGATACGGAGATATAGCCTTAAATGACTTGACCACTAGGGGGCACTGACCAAAACAATAGATGGTGACTCAGGTCATGATTGTGATGACACCCACCAAATTTGGTGTAAATACGATAAAGAGATGCAGAGATATAGCTTCAAATCTCTTGACCACTAGGGGGCGCCAAAAAGTTTACAAGCCCTCTCAGAACATGTTGCTGATGAACCATACCAAGTTTCATAACAATACGCAATTGCGTTTCTGAAATGCTTGAACTAAAAAAAAACTCAAAATGGCCGACACACAAAATGGCCGACCAAAAACCATTTGGTATCGTTTGACTCGGCATGCCTCACGAAATCTAACAAGACTACTCTCATAATTTTACATTTAAGTTTGCAGTAGTTATAAGCAAAAATAGAAATTTTTATATCTCGTGACCACTAGGGGGCGCTGTGACGAAACGGTGCATGCACCCTTACGTCATCACTGTTATGACATATACCAGGTCTCATATCAATACGCAAAAGTTTTGCGAAGATACAGGCTCAAACACATTTTGGCGTGCTCGCCCTCGCATTCTTTGATGCGTTATACGAGAACGGATAGGTCTACCGGAAAGCTTTTGATAACTTTTTGTCTAGAGTGTCTCTAGATGATGCGTACCAAAAATCAAGCCAATCAAACAAGCGCTCTAGGAGGAGTTCGAAAAAGTAGGTGTTCAATATAATTCAAAATGGCTGACAGGAAGTAGGTTTGACTCAGACATATTTGGTACCGTCGGACTTAGCACGAGCCAAGGAATCAATAGAGTGAAGTCTCATGTCAGTGTGGCAAATGAATCAAATGCTATAAAGATTTTAAACAATTTCTTTACATATCCTGACCACTAGGTGGCGCTGTCCTAAAGATTTATAGGTGCGCTCAGAACATGTCACTGATGAACCATGCCAAATTTCGTAGCGATACGCCATTTTGTCTGTGAAATACTGAACTTAATGAGAAAATTCAAAATGGCCGACACCCAAAATGGCCAACCGAAAACCGTTTGTTATCGTTTGACTCGGCATGCCTCAAGGAATCTAACAAAACCACCTTCATGATTTTAGACTCAAGTTTGAAGTAGTTATAAGCAAAAATAAGCATTTTTCGAATCTCGTGACCACTAGGTGGCGCTGAGACGAAACGTTGCAGGTACCCTCAGGTCATGACTGTAATGACATATACCAAGTTTCGTGTCGATACACAAAAGTTTTGCGAAGATACGGCCTCACGACCGTTTTGGCGTGCTCGCCGCCTTATATGTTGTCACTGTATACGAGAACGCATTGGTCTATCAAAAAGCTTTTGATAACTTTTTGTCTGGGGTGTCTCTAGATGCTACATACCAAATGACATGCAAATCGGACAAACGCTCTAGGAGGAGTTCGAAAAAGTAGGTTTTACGGAAAATTCAAAATGGCGGAAAGATGTGCATGACACAAATGACATCAATGTGTGCAATTGAATCATCATGAGCCAAGGATTCAGAGGAAACAAGAATTTATTGTCTAGGACTCACGGGTAAGAAGTTATGAGCATGAACATAAGTGGATTTTTGGACTGTTGGTGGCGCTAGAGGGTTTGAGTTAGACACACCAATGTTGCTATAGTAACTTCTAAGACTGTCCTCTACATGTGTGCCAAATTACATAACTTTCCTACGTACGATTCTATGGGCTGCCATTGACTTCAATGGCGGAAGAACTAGGATGAATAATAATAAGAAAACTAACAATAACAATAGGTGTCTACGCCACTTCGTGGCTTGACCCCTAAATATAGCTGCAAGCAGCGATTACCGGGGTTCAAGCGATTTGGGACATTAAGACCATTAAGGGCATGGCTGTGTAGATTTGCTGCATTGTACAAAATAAATGATGAAAAATAAGATACCAGACACACGTGTTCAAAGTTATTAGCAAAAATTGCTATCGTTCAGTGAAATGTCTCCCTCTCTTCTCACGGAACATTGACAAATAGAACACTGAAGGAAATGTTTGTGGTGCTTGCAATGGCAAAACTCGGGTCACAAAATGTTAAAATAGGGTTAATGAGTCAAAAGAGCCGAACCCCACGTCTCTACGATGTTCTGATACAGAGATACAGCTTGCTAAATGGTTGCTAGGGTATTCTCATTGGTTGCTAGGAAGTGACTTGCAATCCATCAATGATTATACTCAAAGCCATGAAAGGAATAATCCATGATGACTCATGATTTTAAATGTAAGGTTACAGTATTTTTAAGTGAAAATAACAAATTACCACTAGGTGGCGCTATGACAAACTCGTGCATGGAATCTCAGGTCATGACTGTGTTACATCTAGCTAGTATCATGGCTGTACACTTTAGTTTATTGAAAAAACAGTTGTTTGACCATAGGGTTTGCTCAATGTCATAGGTTTTGTTAAATTATGAGGCCAACTAGTGGTGCAGGCATACCATTTTTTTTTGTATTGCCTCAGACTGTGCTCAGACATCAGCGTATCAAATCTGGTGAAAAAATATCATTTCGTTGCGGAGTTATAACCATTTATGTGTAAAAACACAAAATTTTTAGGTAATTTTTCGTTTTTTGCAATTTTCGGCCATTTCTGATGAAAATTTTAACATAACGCTAATAGAACTTTTTGTTCAGAAGGTAATACAATGTTCTTCCTATGGTCGTTTCGAGTCGATCGGAATAACCCTCGCGGAGTTATTCGCGCGTGTATTTTAAGCGCTATTTTCCTGTGCAGAACCAACCGTAAAGCAAAACCTGGCATGCTTGGTATCGTTGGACTCGGCAACAATTCAGGACTCCAAAGAAAAAAGTTGCATGAAAATATGTTAAACTCAGCCTAAGTTATAAGCGTTTAAATGATTCGTCTGACCACTAGGTGGCGCTGTGACGAAACCACGCATGCCACCTCAGGCCATGACTGTCATCACAAGTACCAAGTGTCGTGTTAATACTTCATTCCTGTCCGCAGTTATATCCAATAAATCCCTAGTGGCTGCGCACACTTCAGACGTTTGGGCGTGGCATGTCGACCGTGAGTCGAAAGTTCAACTTTTTTTCAATAATTATTGATATTCGAACTCCAAGGAACATTTTAGCACCGAAACGATTCCGATCGAGCGAAAAACCTAGGACTAGTTCGTTTTTATTTTTTTCGACAAAATCAAAAATAGCGGAAAATTTTTAATGACGGAAATGAAATCGGAGATATACATTTTGTTCGTCTTGACGCAAGGAATCCAGGAATATAAGACACTTGACATTTGGACAAGAATTGTCGAAGTTATGAGCATCAACGCGTTTGCCATCGCTGTAGCGCCCCCCATAGGCCGATTGGGATGACACTCTGTCATCTTCGCGCACGAATGAGACCTACCATTTGGCCAAGTCTCAAGTCTCTAGGCCTTACGGTTTGGTCTGCACGATCCGTTTTACGGCAGAAGAAAAATAATAAAAATAATAATAATAATAATAAATATAGCTGCTAGCAGCGATTACCGGGGTTCAAGCCATTTAGATCACAAGACGTTTAAGGACATGGCCATATAGATATTCTGCATTGTATATTGTACACACACACGTTTATCTGAGAAAGGAGAAACAAGACTGTTAAAGAACAAGACTTAATATTGACATGGTTACACACTCATTTGGTATGTTTTTTTTTATAAAAAACTAAAAATATATAATTCTTACTGCAAATGTCGTGTAAGTGCCTCCAAAATTATGTTCACGTTTCACAGCTTTCATAAAATGACATGAGTGTTAAAACTGATAACTCAGAACAATTGAAGTGGTAGTCTTTAACTAAATGTGATTTTAATATTATAACAGTAAAATCATGAAGTTAAAAGTGCAGTGTGTACATTTTAGCGGCGTCTAGTGGTGAGGTCACGAATTGCAACCAATGGCTTAGTCCACTGCTCACCCCTCGCTTTTGAAACACATAGAGAAGCTACGGTAGCCGCCACCAGACAAACATGTCATCGTCGGAGACAACTTAGTAAAAAAATGTCCGTTAGGGGCTTCTGTAGAAAAATGGCGCCACAAAATGGTGACTTCCATGTAAGGGGACACTCGGTGTATGTAGATAAAAAGGTCTCGTTCTAAGGTAATAAACACATACCGGTTCATTATGAAAGGTCTTTATACACCCCTGATAATATAGTTTTTTATATCATTTTGCATTTCTGTCAAGAGATCCTTCTAAAATTTACACACTGCACCTTTAAATGTGAACAGATTTCTATTAATAGTAAACTTAGATGATGATTACTCTTTAACTGTGTTTTCTGTGAGTGCAAATGTCAGCCAGTGATTGATCCTCTTCTACCATCTAGTGGACATAACGGAAAATTGCACCTAAAAACCACAATAAGGAATTTGAGTATATTGCCTGATCTCAATAATACATTGTATGCTTTGTCATAAGCTTTAGGGGCCGTTCGTCAGAGCCGTTTTCAAAATGACTGTGTGATAGCTATACTTCTGCAAAGTTGTTTTTGTATTTGATATATATATATATTTATACAGTGTAGAGAAAATTGTACTGCACTGGCTTTACTGTTGTTGAGTGTAAGAACTGAAACAATTTAATAAACATAACCAGATACTTTATCTGAATGGTGGATGATGTTATTAAATCGTGTCAATAACAAATATCATTTCATTTAGCAGATTCATGTTCATGTCCTTTAATCGAGTACCATGAAGGCTTTCTGTTTTAATTAGGTAAATAAAGTGAGGTATGCAAGTTATTAAACTGTATATATTTTTATGGACAAAAGGAACATATACACAAACATGCTCTGCACATTTTGTATGTTTCTCTCATCTGAAACAGTCATTTTAGTTCATAGAGATATATTCTGTAGGTCTTACTAAATGGTTGCTTGTTTAAATCTTTTAGACTATTTTTTTTATTAACAAACGTAATTGTTCTTAAAGAACATATATATTCTTTGACATAAATATTATGTGCAAACATACAAGTATTTCAGATGACAGCCTCTGTCATATTATAGTAGGCCTAAACATAACAAATCCAGATGTGTTGTTTATATCAAATGGAGTTAATAACAAATATGATGTCATTAAGCAAATGTCAGTCAGATTTGCTATTAAGCACTTATTTGTGTTCACACATGTGCTGTGCTTGAGTAAGTTTTCAGTAAATCATTTACATTTAAAACAACCAATTATATCATAACATTACAATTTCATTGCAATAATTCTATAAACAATTATTAAAAACTTTATAAGACACATCATGACATGTTTATGTCATGGAAAATAGATTAAAATACTAAAGCTACTGATAACCAAATATATATTCTCTTTATGTGTGATTATTAGTAATTATTTCTAATGTTGGCCTGTTCTTTAAGGATCCACATATTTACAGCAATCTTTTTCATACCTTTAGGATTTGAAGAATTCTAAGACAACATTTGAAGCTTTATAACTTTATTGGGTTGTTTCCCACAGGTTTAAATTGAGGCATGACTAGCCATTAGTTATTTAAAAACATTTAGGTACTTTTTACAAACAAACCTTTTAAAAAACATTACTGGTGTACATCTTAAGACAAAACTATGGCCCTGATATATTTAAAGATAGGCCATTGTAAGCTATTTTCAAGTAAGACAACTAAAACATAAACCTAAATTTTAGTCTGTAACTACACTTAAACCAATGGTCAGTAACATTAATCTCTAAGACTAGTCTTAAAAGTTAGTCATACATTTTTGTCTTCATGACTGAACATAACTGCTTTAAGTATCATGTGAAAAAATATTTAAATTATTTAAATTATATTTAAATCCAAATAGTAAGACTGATTAGCCCTAACTAACTACTAGTTCTTCAGACTAGTCCTTAAAACACAGTTTTAACTTAATTATTCAACCAGCCCTAGTCTTGGAAAGACATATATTGTCTGATCTTAATAAAACTATTAATATTTTGTCATAAGCTTCACATTACTAGTTAATTGGTTAGATATACTTAGTCTGGCCCATTTTGAAAATGTCACATTTCAAAATGCTTGAATTGATAACCTCAAGTCTTTTAGTTTTAATGAGGTAAATGACTGCAGATCATTGAATCTTATAATAATTTTCATGCAGATGCAAACCCATGGACAAAAGGAACATAACAGCAGTTACAAATGAAATAACGAATACAGGTTAGAAATGGTTCCCACATCACTGTGAGACATCATATCAAATCTAGGAATACAACGGCAAAAGTTTATTTTATGTTTCATATTGATATTTGCCCAGATAGTACAGCAAATTCACAAAATTGTTTTTCATATAATCATAAACATCTAGAGCAGTACTTTCAACTAAGTGAAACACAGTGGTTTCTCCAGACCCAATGCTCAGCACATTTTCTATGATTCCCTCATCTGACACAATCAGGTCAGTTCATACAAATCTCTACTGATGATTAAAGTGGATTTGTTTAAAATAGAAGACTTTTGTATATGTGCAGAGCAGTGGGCTTCCAGGAATACTTTTGAAAACCACTGATCTAGGGGACAGTTAACGTTACACCCATTGTTCTAGATGCAAATATTTCCGGAATGATGAGCCAAAAATCCTCACAGACACTTGAGAACATAAGACAAAAAAGCCCATCAGTTTAGTTGTAATCGCTGGACTCGTACATGGTTAATGCTGGCTGGCTGTTGGTCGGCATGTTTTCTAAGATATGTAATTATCCTAATAGACCCTTATAAGAATCTGAAAGCAGATGTTATGTGCAAAATAGTAGGTGAGACAAATATCTATGTGTCGTATACATATGCTATAGTCATCGTTCTTTGTTCTTAGGTTATTGCGCCACCTAGTGGACAATCTCTGCTATTTTTTGCATGTGAACTCAGTCTAGGTCTATACATATGTGTACCAAGTTTCGTGTTGATATCTCATTCCTATCATAAATGATAGCCATTTAAGTATTTGTGGCACCGCCTCTTCGTACTTTTGACCGTGGTGTTGCGACGACGAGTGCAAAGTTCAACTTTTTTTTGATAATTATTGATATTCAATGTCTAAGGAATATTCCAGCACTGGATTGGTTCAGATTGGTCAAAAAACCTAGGACTAGTTTGCAAAAGTAGGTTTAAAAGAAAATGATGAATATCTAACAAACGATTTTACTGAGACAGTTGCTTCTTGAGGGAAAGTTGTTCATTGTAAGTACCTCTATTAAATGATATGAGGATCTTGTGGATATCTAAAACACTACATAATACACAATAATTTAAACACTAAAAAAACGTGATAGCGCCCCCCGGAGGCCGAATTTTTTCTTACTCTGCACAGACCTTCATGGCCAAGAGACAAACAGGCCCACCGCGTTTCGTTTCGATCGGCCTTCGTTAACCCTGTCTAATAGCTGCTTTTTCTTGATTGGCCGATGGCGGCTATGTTTCTTGAGCCATGCAAAATTCCTTTTAGACATTAATAGTACCCTAGACCAAGAGCAACCGTGCCAAATTTCAAGTTGATCGGTCCCACACTTTTGTAGCTACAGCCCTTCAAAGGTTGAGGTGGTGTTATAACGCCAACTAGTGGTCAAGCGGCGCAATTATTTGAACGTGAGCCCAGAATAGTCCCCTGTATATATACACCAAATTTGGTGTCGATACCTCTGTCTAATCCCAAGTTATAGCCATTTAAGACCTAGAGGCTCCGCCCATAGGGGGCGTTTGGGCGTGGCTTTACGACGGTGAGTCGAAAGTTCAACTTTTTTTTGATAACTTTTGATATTCACGCTCCAAGGAATATTACAGCACTGGAATGGTTCCGATCGGTCGAAAAACCTAGGACTAGTTCGTTTTTATTTTTTTCGACAAAATCGAAAATAGCGAAAAAAAATTCTAGGCGCAAATAAAATCGGAGATATACGTTTTGTTCGTCTTGACGCAAGGATTCCAGTGATATAAGACACTTGACATTTGGACAAGATTTCTGGGAGTTATGAGCATAAACGTGATTTCCGTCGTTATAGCGCCACCTATAGGCCAATCGGGTTGATACTCTGTCAACCTCTCCCCAAATTGGGTCCTACCATTTGGCCAAGTTTCAAGTCTCTAGGCCTTACGGTTTGGTCTGCACGTTCCGTTTTACGGCAGAATAATAATAATAAAAATCTTAACAATTACAATAGGGTTTCAGCGCTTCGCGCTTGAACCCCTAATAATAATAATAATAATAATAAATATAGCTGCAAGCAGCAATCACCGGGTTCAAGCCAAAAAGGGCACAGCAGAAAGTAAAGTTGACTTCGGATGAGCAGTTTAAAGTACCTAGGAAAATCTCTTGATTTCAGACAAAACAATATAACAGTTATCAGCAAAAAAGCTGTTCTCATTTAGTGAAATCTCTCCCTCTCTTTCGACAAGCATTGATAACTAGAACACTGAAGTAAAAATGAGTGGTGCTTGCAGTGGCAATACTCAGCTCACAAAATGTTACAGTGGTGTTAATGAGTCAAAAGAGCCCACCCTCGTGTCTCTACGATGTTATGACGCAGAGATATAGCTCTTGCAAAAACGGTTGATAAGGTATTCTCATTGGTTGCTAGGGAGTGAATTGGCAACCACCAGTGATTATAGTAAAAGCCATGAAAGGAATAATCCATGATGACTCATGGTTTTAGATGTGTTGTTGCAGTAGTTTTAGGCAAAAAATGCCATATTTCTATCTCAAAACCAGTAGGTGGCGCAATGACAAAATTGTGCATGCAACCTCAGGTCATAACTGTGTTACATCTAGCTAGTTTTATGACTATACACTTTAGTTTGGTGAAGAAACAGTTGTATGACCATAGGGTGGCTTGATTTCAAAGGTTTTGTTCAATTATAAGGCCAACTAGTGGTGCAAGCATAAATTTTTTTTTGTGTAGCCTCAGACTGTGGTCGTACATCAGCGTATCAAATCTGGTGAAAAAATCTCTTTGCGTTGCAAAGTTATAACCATTTATGTGTAAAAAATGCAAAATTTAAAGGTAATTTTTCGTTTTTTGCATTTTTCGGCCATTTCTGATAAAAATTTTAATATAACGCCAATAGAACTTTTTGTTCAGAAGGTAACGCAATGTTCTTCCCATGGTGTTTTCGAGTCGATCGGAATAACGCTCGCCGAGATATTCGCGCATGTTTTTTAAGTGCTGTTTTGCTGCGCAGGGCTAACCGTAAGGCGAAATCTGGCATGTTTGGTATCGTTGGACTCGGCGACTATTCAGGACTCCTAAAAATCAAGTCCCGTCAAAATACGTTGATCACAGCAAAAGTTATAGGTGTAAAAAACATCTGTCTGGCCACTAGGTGGCGCTGCGACGAAACTGTGCATGCACACTCAGTTCCTGACTGGCATCACAAGTACCAGGTGTCGTGTCAATAGGCCTAAGTTTGACGAAGATACAGCCTAAAATCAGTTTTTTTGCGCTCTACGTAAAATTTGTGGACGCGCTATACGACAACGGATTGGTTTATCGAAATTCTTTTGATAACTTTTTGCCGTGAGGGTCTCTAGATCCTACATACCAATTTTCGTGGCAATCGGGTAAAAGCTCTAGGACGAGTTCGCAAAAGTAGGTTTTACGAATAATTCAAAATGGCGGGAAAATTTTCATGACGTAAAATGACGTCATAGGCTCTATTCGAATCGTCTTGAGCCAAGGAATCAGACGAAACAAGAATTTCGTTTCTAGGACCTACGGATCAGAAGTTATAAACAAAAACATAAGTGCAACTTTGGACTGTTGGTGGCGCTAGAGGGTTAGAGATAGAGACTCCAAATTTGCTGTGGGGACACATTGGACTGTCCTTTATCAGTGTGCCAAATTTCATAACTTTCCTACGTACGGTTCTATGGGCTGCCATTGACTTTCGGCGGAAGAACGAGGAAGAAAAATAATAATAAATATAGCTGCAAGCAGCAATCACCGGGGTCAAGCCAAAAAGGGCACAGCAGAAAGTAAAGTTGACTTCGGATGAGCAGTTTAAAGTACCTAGGAAAATCTCTTGATTTCAGACAAAACAATATAACAATTATCAGCAAAAAAGCTGTTCTCATTTAGTGAAATCTCTCCCTCTCTTTCGACGAGCATTGATAACTAGAACACTGACGTAAAAATGAGTGGTGCTTCTAGTGGCAATACTCAGCTCACAAAATGTTACAGTGGTGTTATCGAGTCAAAAGAGCCCACCCCCATGTCTCTGCGATGTTCTGATGCAGAGAAAAAGCTCTGGCAAAAACAGTTGATAAGGTATTCTCATTGGTTGCTAGGGAGTGAATTGGCAACCACCAGTGATTATAGTCAAAGCCATGAAAGGAATAATCCATGATGACTCATGGTTTTAGATGTGTTGTTGCAGTAGTTTTAGGCAAAAAATGCCATATTTATATCTCAAAACCAGTAGGTGGCGCAATGACAAAATTGTGCATGCAACCTCAGGTCATAACTGTGTTACATCTAGCTAGTTTTATGAATATACACTTTAGTTTACTGAAGAAACAGTTGTATGACCATAGGGTGGCTTGATTTCAAAGGTTTTGTTCAATTATAAGGCCAACTAGTGGTGCAAGCATAAAATTATTTTTGTGTAGCCTCAGACTGTGGTCGTACATCAGCGTATCAAATCTGGTGAAAAAATCTCTTTTCGTTGCGAAGTTATAGCCATTTATGTGTAAAAAATGCAAAATTTAAGGTAATTTTTCGTTTTTTGCATTTTTCGGCAATTTCTGATAAAAATTTTAATGTAACGCCAATAGAACTTTTTGTTCAGAAGGTAACGCAATGTTCTTCCTATGGTGTTTTCAAGTCGATCGGAAAAACGCTCGCGGAGATATTAACGCGTGTTTTTTAAGCGCTACTTTGCTGCGCAGGGTTAACCGTAAGGCGAATTCTGGCATGTTTGGTATCGTTGGACTCGGAAACTATTCAGAACTCCAAAGAAACAAGTCCCGTGAAAATACGTCAATCTGAGCCAAAGTTATAGGCGTTTAAAACATAAGTCTGGCCACTAGGTGGCGCTGCCACGAAATTGTGCATGCACACTCAGTTCCTCACTGTCATCTCAAGTACCAAGTGTCGTGTCAATAGGCCTAAGTTTGACGAAGATACAGCCTAAAATCTGTTATTTTGCGCTCTACGTAAAATTCGTTGACGCGCTATACGACAACGGATTGGTTTATCTAAATTCTTTTAATAACTTTTTGCCTTGAGTGTCTCTAGATGCTGCATACCGATTTTCGTGGCAATCGGGCAAAAACTCTAGGACGAGTTCGCAAAAGTAGGTTTTACGAATAATTCAAAATGGCGGAAAAATTTTCATGACGGAAAATGACGTCATAGGGTCTAATCGAATCGGCTTGAGCCAAGGAATCAGAGGAGACAAGAATTTCGTTTCTAGGACTTACGGATCAGAAGTTATAAGCAAAAACGTAAGTGCAACTTTGGACTGTTGGTGGCGCTAGCGGGCTTGAGATAGAAACTCCAAATTTGCTGTGGATATTATTTGGACTGTCCTCTGTCAGTGTGCCAAATTTCATAACTTTCCTATGTACGGTTCTAGGGGCTGCCATAGACCGCAATGGCGGAGGAATAATAATAATTATTATAATAATAATAATAAAAAGAAAACTAACGGATACAATAGGGGTCTTCGCCCATTCTGGGCTTGACCCCTAAATATAGCTGCAAGCAGCGATACCGGGGTCAAGCCGAAAAGGGCACAGAAGGGTGTAAAGTTGAGTTTGGATAAGCAGACCGAAGAACCTAGGTAAACCTAATGATTTCAGATGAAAAAACGCAAAAATAATCAACAAAAATAATCTCTGTTCTTGTCTACTGCAATCGTCGTTCTGTTATTGACAGTCATGGAACATTAGAGCACTGAAGAACATGTGAGTGATATTTGCAGTGGCAAAACATGTGTCACACAAGGGCGTAGGTTTGATTCTGGCATTGGTGGGGACATAAATAAAATGGTCGCATTGCAAAAACTGTTTATCACCGTTTACTTGACATAAACAACAGACAACTCAGTATGCACTTTACTCAGTGACATCTGACTCGCCACCCCCGGTTCCATCCCAAATTTAATGTACTATAATAAACAATTCGTTATGTCCTAGAGCCTAATAAACAGTAGCTGTTTAAGTCTTTGTCAAAAAAAGAAAATCACATAGTAACATATATGAATCCATATTAAATTTATAATATTGAAGAATATGCAATTAATATTTAATTCATAATTTAATTTTGCCAAAAAATCCCAGTGTTGAAGTAGGTATATATATCATGCTGTTTCCTGAACACAGTTTATTAACGTTTCTGTAGTTTACATTAAATCTTCTTTTCATTAACAGACAGTTAATCAGTGTGAAAAAAATAGTTTGTTTAAAATGCAACATTATGTCTACATCTGTGCAAGTAATGACCACAGTGCAGTAATGAAAGTATTCAGCAATCATGACATGAATTCATGTTTTTACCATGTTGGGGTTATTTTCTTTCATGGATTAGGGACCCTCTAAATAACCTTGCCACCCCATTTATAAAAGGTTGACACAAGTTTGCAACTCCTCAGGGTTAACATGGGATTGTCCTGTATTGGTGAAAACACTGTCCTTGAATCATTATGTGGCACAACTTTTTTTGTGCATGAAACAGTTACAGTGGGTATAATAATACTTTCTTCCTCACTTACCTGTCGCCCGAATAATCACGCACGTCTTGTTGAGTGAACTTTGGCGCGTTGTACAAAGTGAAACCATCCTATCACACGTAGCGAGTAAAGACAAGCCCATCAAAAAGTGATGTGCGTTAGAGAGGCGGGACTCAAGAATGCTAATCCAATCATATTAGCAATGTGCGTTAGAGAGGCGGGACTAAAGAAATGCAAAGCCAATCATATTAGCGATGTGACTTACGGAGGCGGGCATTGCAGAGAACGAAAGCTGTTAACCGTTTGTGTACCACATAGAGCGTTATTTTTACAGAACAGGATTGCAAAAGATTTCTAATCTAATTTAAATGATTTCTGACAAAAATATAATAAGTAAAAAATAGAAAACACAAGAACAAGACGGACATTAGTGGTTATATATGAATACAGATTAAATGTTTGGTCGAAATTATTGCTAGGGACAATTCAGTCTTCTCTGAATATTGGTAGGGACATGTCCCTAGCGTCCCACCCTAAATCTACGCCCATGGTGTCACAACATGTTACAACAAGTTAAATGAGTCAAAATACACCATCCCCATGTGTCTACAATGTTCTGATGCAGAGAAAAAGCTCTTGCAAAAACGGTTGATAAGGTATTCTCATTGGTTGCTAGAGAGTAAATGAACATGCACCAGTGATTATAGTTCAATTCATGAAAGGAATAATCCATGAAGACTCATGGTTTTAGATGTGTTTTTGCAGTAGTTATAGGCAAAAATAGCCATTTTCTATCTCAAAACCACTAGGTGGCGCTATGACAAAACTGTGCATGCAACCTTAGGTCATGACTGTGTTACATCTAGCTAGTTTCATGACTATACACTTTAGTTAAGCAATAAAATAGTTGTATGACCATAGGGCTTGCTTGATATGAAAGATTTTGTTCAATTATAGGGCCACCTAGTGGTGGAGGCATACCATTTTTTTTGTGTGGCCTCAGACTGTGGTCGTACATCTGCGTATCAAATCTGGTGAAAAAATCTCTTTTCGTTGCGAAGTTATAACCATTTATGTGTAAAAAATGCAAAATTTAAAGGTAATTTTTCGTTTTTTGCATTTTTCGGCCATTTCTGATGAAAATTTTAATATAACGCCGATAGAACTTTTTGTTCAGAAGGTAATGCAATATTCTTCCTATGGTGTTTTCGTGTCGATCGGAATAACGCTCGCGGAGTTATTCGCGCGTGTTTTTTAAGTGCTATTTTGATGCACAGGGCTAACCGTAAGGCGAATCCTGGCATGTTTGGTATCGTTGGACTCGGCGACTACTCAGGACTCCAAAAAATTAAGTCCCGTGAAAATACTTTTATCGCAGCCAAAGTTATAGGCGTATAGAACATTCGTCTGACCACTAGGTGGCGCTGCAACGAAACTGTGCATGCACCCTCAGTTCCTGACTGGCATCTCGAGTACCAAGTGTCGTGTCAATAGGCCTAAGTTTGGCGAAGATACAGCCTAAAATCTGTTTTTTTGCGCTCTATGTAAAATTCGTTGACGCGCTATACGAGAACGGATTGGTTTATCGAAATTCTTTTAATAACTTTTTGCCTTGAGTGTCTCTAGATGCTGCATACCGATTTTCGTGGCAATCGGGTAAAAACTCTAGGAGGAGTTCGCAAAAGTAGGTTTTACGAATATTTCAAAATGGCGGAAAAATTTTCATGACGGAAAATAACGTCATAGGGTCTAATCGAATCGTCTTGAACCAAGGAATCAGAGGAAACAAGAATTTCGATTCTAGGACTTACGGATCAGAAGTTATAAGCAAAAACGTAAGTGCAACTTTGGACTGTTGGTGGCGCTAGCGGGTTTGAGATAGAGACTCCAAAATTGCTAGGGATATTATTTGGACTGTCCTCTGTCAGTGTGCCAAATTTCATAACTTTCCTATGTACGGTTCTATGGGCTGCCATAGACCGCAATGGAACAGGAAGAAGAATAATATTTAAAAAGAAAAAGAAAAAGAAAAAGAAAAAGAAAAAGAAAACTAACGGATACAATAGGGGTCTTCGCCCATTCTGGGCTTGACCCCTAAATATAGCTGCAAGCAGCGATTACCGGGGTTCAAGCGATTTGGGACATTAAGACCATTAAGGGCATGGCTGTGTAGATTTGCTGCATTGTACAAAATAAATGATGAAAAATAAGATACCAGACACACGTGTTCAAAGTTATTAGCAAAAATTGCTATCGTTCAGTGAAATGTCTCCCTCTCTTCTCACGGAACATTGACAAATAGAACACTGAAGGAAATGTTTGTGGTGCTTGCAATGGCAAAACTCGGGTCACAAAATGTTAAAATAGGGTTAATGAGTCAAAAGAGCCGAACCCCACGTCTCTACGATGTTCTGATACAGAGATACAGCTTGCTAAATGGTTGCTAGGGTATTCTCATTGGTTGCTAGGGAGTGACTTGCAATCCATCAATGATTATACTCAAAGCCATGAAAGGAATAATCCATGATGACTCATGATTTTAAATGTAAGGTTACGGTATTTTTAAGTGAAAATAACAAATTACCACTAGGTGGCGCTATGACAAACTCGTGCATGGAATCTCAGGTCATGACTGTGTTACATCTAGCTAGTATCATGGCTGTACACTTTAGTTTATTGAAAAAACAGTTGTTTGACCATAGGGTTTGCTCAATGTCATAGGTTTTGTTAAATTATGAGGCCAACTAGTGGTGCAGGCATACCATTTTTTTTTGTATTGCCTCAGACTGTGCTCAGACATCAGCGTATCAAATCTGGTTAAAAAATATCATTTCGTTGCGGAGTTATAACCATTTATGTGTAAAAACACAAAATTTTGAGGTAATTTTTCGTTTTTTGCAATTTTCGGCCATTTCTGATGAAAATTTTAACATAACGCCAATAGATCTTTTTGTTCAGAAGGTAATACAATGTTCTTCCTATGGTCGTTTCGAGTCGATCGGAATAACCCTCGCGGAGTTATTTGCGCGTGTTTTTTAAGCGCTATTTTCCTGTGCAGAACCAACCGTAAAGCAAAACCTGGCATGCTTGGTATCGTTGGACTCGGCAACAATTCAGGACTCCAAAGAAAAAAGTTGCATGAAAATATGTTAAACTCAGCCTAAGTTATAAGTGTTTAAATGATTCGTCTGACCACTAGGTGGCGCTGTGACGAAACGACGCATGCCACCTCAGGCCATGACTGTCATCACAAGTACCAAGTGTCGTGTTAATACTTCATTCCTGTCCGCAGTTATATCCAATAAATCCCTAGTGGCTGCGCACACTTCAGACGTTTGGGCGTGGCATGTCGACCGTGAGTCGAAAGTTCAACTTTTTTTCAATAATTATTGATATTCGAACTCCAAGGAACATTTTAGCACCGAAACGATTCCGATCGAGCGAAAAACCTAGGACTAGTTTGTTTTTATTTTTTTCGACAAAATCAAAAATAGCGGAAAATTTTTAATGACGGAAATGAAATCGGAGATATACATTTTGTTCGTCTTGACGCAAGGAATCCAGGAATATAAGACACTTGACATTTGGACAAGAATTGTCGAAGTTATGAGCATCAACGCGTTTGCCATCGCTGTAGCGCCCCCCATAGGCCGATTGGGATGACACTCTGTCATCTTCGCGCACGAATGAGACCTACCATTTGGCCAAGTCTCAAGTCTCTAGGCCTTACGGTTTGGTCTGCACGATCCGTTTTACGGCAGAAGAAAAATAATAAAAATAATAATAATAAATATAGCTGCAAGCAGCGATCAGCGGGGTTCAAGCGATCTGGGACCTTAAAGGGGTCATAGCGTGAAAATCTGACTTTTTCCAAGTGTAAGTGCTATAATTGGGTCCCCAGTGCTTATATCAACCTAGAAAACATGAAAAAGATAAAAAATAAAATAATCGAGAGCACAATTGAATTTCAATTACAACAAACCACCATCATTGTGATCAGTGTTTGCATTTCATCCACTCATTTGCATTTAAAAGGAAACACCCAAAAACTGCACAATTTTGCTCAGGCCTACAAAGTGTCAATTTTAACATGCTATAATAAATGATCTGTGGAGTATTTTGAGATAACACTTCACATACACACTCTGGGTACACAAACAATTTATTTTACATCTTTAAAAAATCTCATTATATGACCCTTTAAGACCTTTAAGGGCATGCCTGTTTAGATTTGCTGCATTGTTATCAAATATACTTAGAATATGAAATACTAACATGTTACCAATTAGGTAAATTTTCTGAAGAGAAAATTATGTGGTGCATGCTGTTGCAAGATTTGTCACACACAATGTTTCAAAAATTGTTAACATGAGACAAAACAGCCCACCACAATTTCTCTACGATGTTCTGATATAGAGATATAGGTCTCACATGGCTAATCTATAACACAGCAATGATGAAGAATAAGCTAAAACACATACATGCATTTACACACAGAAGCAGAAATGGCAGGGTTAGGAAATAAGACTTTGAAATAAATGACCAATCTCCATATGCCTGGTGTCCTTTAAGAGTTCATCAACCTATTTAAATGTTTATCCTATGTTCGAATGTCACATGACTGTTAAAACGGATACCGTCAGAATGATTGACGAAATGTTATTTTAACATAATAATACTGACTTCATAAAGTTAAATCATGCATCCATTGATGAAACCTGTGAACACAATTTCATTGAGTATACATTTTAAATAATAAATAATAATTTTAGCCAGCAGATGGCAGAAGATGACCTTCTGCCATCTGTTGGCTAAAATTATTGTTTTCCTTTTACAATTAATTTAACATAAAATTAGTATTGAATATTTAAAAGTAAATAAAGGTAGACACATTTTTAACTCAAATCCTGATAAGCATGCTCTTAAGTATATTAATGAGGGTCTGTGTTTCACACAGAGAGTATATATTTTTCATATAATCCTTTTATTGTGTTATTGTAAGAGAATACTAATTTATGGATTTGGAAACAATAAAGCAAAGTTACATATTTTAATAGAAACATTTTTAGGCTCTGTCATGTTAAATTGTCAAATAGTGGTATAGCTCTGCAATTATTTTCATGTGATTTTAGGCTGGGCCAATAAATAACTGATCCAGATATGTTTTCAATATCAAATTATGTCAATAACAAATGTCATGTTATTTAGTAGATTTGCAGCAGATTTGCTGGTGAGCATTTGTCTGTGTTACTTTCATAAAGTGCTGCTTTTTAGTCGGGTTCTAGCAGGTCATTTATGTGAATAATAACCAATTGCATTATCACATGAAGTTTTTGGTGCAATATTTGAAAAATAACATATAAAAATGTAACAACTTTGTATTATACATCATGTCAGGACACGTTTATGTCATGGAAGGTAGAATAGAATCCTAATGCTACTGATGTAAATAAATGGAGATAATGAAAAACTTTAATCCATATCTTTATGAGTTCCTTTAAACACACATGCTGCAATTCAGTCGTACAAATGGCACCTATACCAATGTGTGACATCACATGAAATCTATGCTTACAAAAGCAGGTATTCAAATTCATTACATTTTGTATTTGATATACCTTTACACACAGAGGACAGAAAAATGTACTGCACTGATTTTATTGTTGTTGACTGAAAAAATTCTAGTAGTTTTGAAAAGTTGTTTTTGTAATTCAAAGCTAAACAACTAAAGGAATAAGACGTACAATTGGTGATAACAATTTGGCATTCATATTTGCTCACAGACTACAGGAAATTGTATTGCATTGGCTTTAGTGGTGTTGAGTGAAAAACCAAGTATTAGTTCACAAAATAGTTTTTTCATATAATCATAAACATATAGAGCAGTGGTTCTCTACTCCGTTTCTGGAGAACCACTGCTCTGCACATTTTGTATGTTTCTCTCATCTGACACAATCAGTTTAGTTAATAGAGATCTCTACTATTGTGCTGATTATGTGAAGCAGGTGTGTTGAGAACTACTGATCTAGAGAACTGTTTACTTTGCACACATTGTGTTAGATGCAAAGATTTTCAGAAAGATGAACTAAAAATCCTCACAGACACTTGGAAACATAAGACCAACAGTCCCATGAGTTTAGTTGTAATCACACACCATTAGGCTTGACTCGTACATGGTTAATACTGGTTGGCTGTTGAGTGGCATGTTTTCAAAGATAAATAATTATCCTCATAGACCATTATAAGAACCTGAAAGTAGATGTAATGTGCAAAATAACAAGTAGGTCAGACAAATATTTATGTGTCATATACATATGCTATAGTTATGGTTATTTGTTCTTAAGTTATAGCGCCACCTAATGGACAATCTCTGCAATTTTTTGCATGTGACCTCAGCTTGGGTCTATACATATGTGTACCAAGTTTCATGTTGATATCTCATTCCTATCATAAATGATAGCAATTTAAGTATTTGTGGCCCCGCCTCTTCGTACTTTTGACCGTAGTGTTGCGACGACGAGGGCAAAGTTCAACTTTTTTTTGATAATTATTGATATTCAGTGTCTAAGGAATATTCCAGCACTGGATTGGTTCAGATCGGTCAAAAAACCTAGGACTAGTTCGCAAAAGTAGGTTTAAGAGAAAATTATGAATATCTAACAAACGATTCGACTGAGACAAGTGCTTCTTGAGGAAAAGTTGTTCATTAAATGTAGCTCTATTAAATGATATAAAGATCTTGTTGATATCTGAAACACTGCATAATACACAATCACTTAAACATTGAAAAAACGTGATAGCGCCTCCCGGAGGCCGAATTTTTTCTTACTCTGCACAGACCTTCATGGCCAAGAGACAAACAGGTCCACCACGTTTCGTTTCGATCGGCCTCCGTTAACCCTGCCCAATAGCTGCTTTTTCTTGATTGGCCGATGGCGGCCATGTTTTTTGAGCTACGCGAAATTCCTTCCCCACACAGATAGTACCCTAGACCAAGAGCACCCGTGCCAAATCTCAAGTTGATCGGTCCCATATTTTTCTAGTTACAGCTCTTCAAAGTTGAAGTAGTGTTATAGCGCCAACTAGTGGTCAAGCGATGCAATTTTTTGCACGTGACCCCAGAATAGTCCGCTGTATATGTGTACCAAATTTGGTTTCGATACCTCTTTCCAATCCCAAGTTACAGCCATTGAAGTCCAAGAGGCTCCGCCCATTGGGGGCGTTTGGGCGTGGCTTGACGACGACGAGTATAAAGTTCAACTTTTTTTTGATAACTTTTCATATTCACACTCCAAGGAATATTACAGCACTGGAACGGTTCCGATCGGACAAAAAACCTAGGACTAGTTCGTTTTTATTTTTTTCGACAAAATCGAAAATAGCGAAAAAAAAATTATGACGGAAATGAAATCGGAGATATACGTTTTGTTCGTCTTGACGCAAGGAATCCAGGGATATAAGACACTTGACATTTGGACAAGAATTCTGGGAGTTATGAGCATCAACGCGTTTGTTATCGCTATAGCGCCACCTATAGGCCAATCGGGTTGATACTCTATCAACCTCTCCCCAAATTGGGTCCTACCATTTGGCCAAGTCTCAAGTCTCTAGGCCTTACGGTTTGGTCTGCACGATCCGTTCTACGGCAGAAGAAAAATAATAACTAGAATAATAAAAATCCATACAAATACAATAGGGTTTCAGCCCTACGGGCTTGAACCCCTAATAAAAATCCATACAAATACAATAGGGTTTCAGCCCTACGGGCTTGAACCCCTAAATATAGCTGCAAGCAGCGATTACCGGGGTTCAAGCGATTTGGGACATTAAGACCTTTAGGGCATGGCTGTGTAGATTTGCTGCATTGTACAAAATAAATGATGAAAAATAAGATACAGACACACATGTTCTTAGTATCAACAAAAAAGTGCTATCAATCAGTGAAATGTCTCCCTCTCTTCTCAAGGAACATTGACAAATGGAACACTGAAGGAAATGTTTGTGGTGCTTGCATTGGCAAAACTAGGGTCACAAAATGTTAAAATAGTGTTAATGAGTCAAAAGAGCTGAACCCCATGTCTCTACGATGTTCTGATACAGAGATACAGCTCTCGCTAAATGGTTGCTAGGATATTCACATTGGTTGCTAGGGAGTGACTTGTAATCCACCAATGATTATACTCAAAGTCATGAAAGGAATAATCCATGATGACTCATGATTTTAAATGTAAGGTTACAGTATTTTTAAGTGAAAATAACAAATTACCACTAGGTGGCGCTATGACAAACTTGTGCATGGAATCTCAGGTCATGACTGTGTTACATCTAGCTAGTATCATGACTATACACTTTAGTTTAGTGAAAAAACAGTTGTATGACCATTGGGCTTGCTCAATGTCAAAGGTTTTGTTCAATTATGAGGCCAACTAGTGGTGCAGGCATACAATTTTTTTTGTATTGCCTCAGACTGTGCTCAGACATCAGCGTATCAAATCTGGTGAAAAAATGTCATTTCGTTGCAGAGTTATAACCATTTATGTGTAAAAAACACAAAATTTTGAGGTAATTTTTCGTTTTTTGCAATTTTCGGCCATTTCTGATGGAAATTTTAACATAATGCCAATAGAACTTTTTGTTCAGAAGGTAATACAATGTTCTTCCTATGGTCGTTTCGAGTCGATCGGAATATCCCTCGCGGAGTTATTCGCGCGTGTTTTTTAAGCGTTATTTTCCTGTGCAGAGCCAACCGTAAAGCAAAACCTGCCATGCTTGGTATCGTTGGACTCGGCAACAATTCAGGACTCCAAGGAAAAAAGTCGCATGAAAATACGTTGAACTCAGCCTAAGTTATAAGCATTATTCGATTCGTCTGACCTCTAGGTGGCGCTGTGACGAAACGAAGCATGCCACCTCAGACCATGACTCTCATCACAAGTACCAATTGTCGTGTTGATACTCCATTCCTGTCCCCAGTTATAGCCTATAATGTTTTAGTGCCTGCCCACAATTTAGATGTTTGGGCGTGGCATGTTGACCGTGAGTCGAAAGTTCAATTTTTTTTTAATAATTATTGATTTTCAAACTCCAAGGAACATTTTAGCACTGGAATGATTCCGATCGGGCGAAAAACCTAGGACTAGTTCGTTTTTATTTTTTTCAACAAAATTGAAAATAGCGGAAAATTTTTCATGACGGAAATAAAATCGGAGATAAACATTTTGTTCGTCTTGATGCAAGGAATCCAGGGATATGAGACACTTGACATTTGGAAAAGAATTGTGGGAGTTATGAGCCTAAACGCGTTTGCCATCGCTGTAGCGCCCCCCATAGGCCGATTGGGTTCATACTCTGTCAAGTTTGCGCACGAATGAGACCTATCATTTGGCCAAGTCTCAAGTCTCTAGGCCTTACGGTTTGGTTTGCACAATCCGTTTTATGGCAGAAAAATAATAAATATCCTAACAAAAACAAACGGTATTAAAGCTGCAAGCAGCGTTTACCGGGTTTCGAGCATTAAAGCACATACAACATGTCAGATGTCGTCGACCAGGCTGATACACCACATCGCATCCAGAAAAACGTAAGAGATGGTCAGAAACGGTTCAGACAGACTATGTAGCTTACACACAGGTGCACCTATAGGACAAACATGTCACATCCTTAATGTTAAGTCAATCTGATAATTTGTTAACGAGAATTAGTTTTTCAGATTTATACCGTAAAATACAATTCAGAAATGGCCGTGTTTAGTTGAATTACAAGGCCATTGAGTCGGGTTCAAGCGATTTGGGACCTTAAGACCTTTAAGGGCATGCCTGTGTAGTTTTGCTGAATTGTACAAAATAAATTATAAAAAATAAGCTACCTCACACACCTGTTCAAAGTCATCAGCAAAAAAGGTGCTATCATTCAGTGAAATGTCTCCCTCTCTTCTCACGAAGCATTGACAAATAGAACACTGAAGGAAATGTTTGTGGTGCTTACAGTGGCAAAACTGAATGTTAAAATAGTGTAAAAAAGTCAAACGAGCCGAACCCCATATCTCTACGATGTTCTGATACAAAGATACAGCTCTTGCTAAATGGTTGCTAGGGTATTCTGATTGGTTGGGAGTGAATTGCAATCCACCAATGATTATACTCAAAGCCATGAAAGGCATAATCCACGATGACTCATGATTTTAGATATAAGGTTGCAGTATTTTTAAGTCAAAATAACAAATAACCACTAGGTGGCGCTATGAAAAACTTGTGCATGCAACGTCATGAATTAGTTACATCTAGCTAGTATCATGGCTATACACTTAAGTTTAGTGAAAAAACTGTTGTATGACCATTGTGCTAGCTCAACGTCAAAGGTTTTGTTCAATTATGAGGCCAACTAGTGGTGCAGGCATACCATTTTTTCTGTATTGCCTCAGACTCTGCTAAGACATCAGCGTATCAAATCTGGTAAAAAAATATCATTTTGTTGCGGAGTTATAACCATTTATGTGTAAAAAACACAAAATTTGGAGTAAATTTTTCGTTTTTTGCAATTTTCGGCCATTTCTGATGGAAATTTTAACATAATGCCAATAGAACTTTTTGTTCAGAAGGTAATACAATATTCTTCCTATGGTTGTTTCGAGTCGATCGGATGAACCCTCGCGGAGTTATTCGCGCATGTTTTTTAAGCGCTATTTTCCTGTGCAGAACCAACCGTAAAGCAAAACCTGGCATGCTTGGTATCATTGGACTCGGCAACAATTCAGGACTCCAAGGAAAAACGTCGCATGAAAATACGTTAATCTCAGCCTAAGTTATAAGCATTATTCGATTCGTATGACCACTAGGTGGCGCTGTGACGAAACGATGCATGAAACCTCAGGCCATGACTCTCATCACAAGTACCAAGTGTCGTGTTGATACTTCATTCCTGTCCCCAGTTATAGCCAATAATGTTCTAGTGCCTGCCCACAATTCAGACGTGTGGGCGTGGCATGTTGACCGTGAGTCGAAAGTTCAACTTTTTTTTGATAATTATTGATATTCAAACTCCAAGGAACATTTTAGCACTGGAATGATTCCGATCGGGCGAAAAACCTAGGACTAGTTCGTTTTTATTTTTTTCGACAAAATCGAAAATAGCGAAAAAATTTGCATACCGGAAATGAAATCGGAGATATACAATTTTTAAGTTTGGAGCCAGGGATTACAATGATACCAAACACTTGAGTGTAGGATGTCCGGTTTAGGAGTTATGAGCCCCAACGCGTCGGGCATTGCTATAGCGCCACCTATGGGCCGATTTGGCTGATTCACTGTATCTGAGTAGCCTGCTAATATACAACCAGTTGACCAAGTGGCAAGTTTCTACGACTTACGGTTTGTGCTGGGCGACGCGTTTTATGGCGGAAAAATAATAATAATAATAATAATAATAATAAAACAGACAAATACAATAGGTTTTCAGCACTTCGTGCTCGAAACCCTAATAATAATAATAAAACAGACAAATACAATAGGTTTTCAGCACTTCGTGCTCGAAACCCTAAATATAGCTGCTAGCAGCGATTATCGGGGTTCAAGCCATTTAGATCACAAGACGTTTAAGGACATGGCCATATAGATATTCTGCATTGTATATTGTACACACACACGTTTACCTGAGAAAGGAGAAACAAGACTGTTAAAGAACAAGACTTAATATTGACATGGTTATACACTCATTTGGTATGTATTTTTTTTTTTATAAAAAACAAAAAATATATAATTCTTACTGCAAATGTCGTGTAAGTGCCTCCAAAATTATGTTCACGTTTCACAGCTATCATAAAATGACATGAGTGTTAAAACTGATAACTCAGAACAATTGAAGTGGTAGTCTTTCACTAAATGTGATTTTAATATTATAACAGTAAAATCATGAAGTTAAAGGTGCAGTGTGTACATTTTAGCGGCACCTAGTGGTGAGGTCACGAATTGCAACCAATGGCTTAGTCCACTGCTCACCCCTCGCTTTTGAAACAGTAGCCGCCACCAGACAAACATGTCATCGTCGGAGACAACTTAGTAAAAAAATTTGTCCGTTAAGGGCTTCTGTAGAAAAATGGCGGCACAAAATGGTGACTTCTATGTAAGGGGACCCTCAGTGTATGTAGATAAAAAGGTCTCGTTCTAAGGTAATAAACACATACCGGTTCATTATGAAAGGTCTTTATACACCCCTGATAATATAGTTTTGTATATCATTTTGCATTTTCGTCAAGAGATCCTTCTAAAAATAACACACTGCACCTTTAAATGTGTACAGAGTTCTATTAATAGTAGACTTAGTTAAAGAGTAATCATCTTCTGTGTTTTCTGTGAGTGCAAATGTCAGCCAGTGATTGATCCTCTACAGCCATCTAGTGGACATAACGGAAAATTGCACCTAAAAACCACAATAAGGAATTTGAGTATATTGCCAGATCTCAATAATACTTGTATGCTTTGTCATAAGCTTTAGGGGCCGTTCGTCAGGGCCGTTTTCAAAATGACTGTGTGATAGCTATACTTCTGCAAAGTTGTTTTTGTATTTGTATTATACAGTGTAGAGAAAGTTGTACTGCACTGGCTTTACTGTTGTTGAGTGTAAGAACTGAAACAATTTAATAAAACAAAACCAGATACGTTATCTGAATGGTGGATGGTGTTATTAAATTGTGTCAATAACAAATATCATTTCATTTAGCAGATTCATGTTCATGTCCTTTAATCGAGTACCATGAAGGCTTTCTGTTTTAATTAGGTAAATAAAGTGAGGTATGCAAGTTATTAAACCGTATATATCTTTATGGACAAAAGGAACATATACACAAACATGCTCTGCCCATTTTGTATGTTTCTCTCATCTGAAACAGTCATTTTAATTCATAGAGATCTAGGTCTTACTAAATGGTTGCTTGTTTAAATCTTTTAGACTATTTTTTTAAACAAAAGTAATTGTTCGTATAGAGCATATATATTCTTTGACATAGATATTATGTGCAAACATACAAGTATTTCAGATGACAGCCTCTGTCATATTATAGTAGGCCTAAAAATAGTACTAAAGCTGTACATTTTTTATATTTAACAACTGGCTATGTCCATACATAACTGATCCAGATGTGTTGTTTATATCAAATGGAGTTAATAACAAATATGATGTCATTAAGCAAATGTCAGTCAGATTTGCTATTAAGCACTTGTTTGTAAATAGAAAATAGATTAGAATACTAACTTTTAAATCTAGATTAAAAACACATCTGTTTAACTCTGCATTTACTGAATGAGCACTGTGCTGCTTTACACTGACTGCACCTTTAACTCAAGCCACTTTTAATCCTGTTTTATTCTTTTTAACATTTTAAACTGTTTTTATTAAAATCACATTCATTTTCTTTAATTGTTATTCTAAATTCTCATGTATCTTTTTTATTGTGATTTTATTGTGTATCTATTATTTATACATTTTCTTTTTTCTCTTTTATATATTGTTTTCTCATTTCTATGTAAAGCACTTTGAATGACCTCTGTGTATGAAATGTGCTATACAAATAAACTTGCCTTGCCTTGCCTTGTGTTCACACACGTGCTGTGCTAGAGTAAGTTTTCAGTAAATCATTTATATTTAAAATAACCAATTGTATCATAACATTACAATTTCATTGCAATAATTCTATAAACAATTATTGAAAACTTTATAAGACACAGCATGACGTGTTTATGTTATGGAAAATAGATTAGAATACTAAAGCTACTGATAACCAAATATATATTCTCTTTATGTGTGATTATTAGTTATTATTTCTAATGTTGGCCTATTATTGTTCTTTAAGGATCCACATATTTACAGCAATTTTTTCATACCTTTAAGGCCAGTTCACACTGGTCAGACAACTACCAACTCCAACAGACACCAACAGACACCAACAGACAACCACATTCTAAAGTCCCATTTACTTTGACCCAACAACTTCCAACAAGGGTTTCACACTGGTCAGACAGACTCCAAAAGACGCGTCTGTTGGAGTCTGTCTGACCAGTGTGAAGTGGCCTTTAGGATTTGAAGAATTCTAAGACAACATTTGAAGCTTTATAACTTCATAGGGTTGTTTCCCACAGGTTTAAATTGATGCATGACTAGCCATTAGTTATGTAAAAACATTTAGGTACTTTTTACAAACAAACCTTATAAAAAAACATTACTGGTGTACATCTTAAGACAAAACTATGGCCCAGATATATTTAAAGGTAGGCCAGTGTAAGCTATTTTCAAGTAAGATAACTAAAACTTAAGCCTTAATTTTAGTCTGTAACTACACTTAAACCAATGGTCAGTAACATTAATCTCTAAGACTAGTATTCAAAGTTAGTCATACATTTTTGTCTTCATGATTGAACATAACTGCTTTAAGTATCATGTGAAAAAATATTTAAATTATTTTAATTATATTTAAATCCAAATAGTAAGACTGATTAACTACTAGTTACTAACTAACTACTAGTTCTTCAGACTAGTCCTTAAAACACAGTCTTTACTTAATGGCTACTGTATGTTTATTCAACCAGCCCTAGTCTTGGAAAGACATATATTGTCTGATCTTAATAAAACTGTTAATATTTTGTCATAAGCTTCACATTACTAGTTAATTAGTTAGATATACTTAGTCTGGCCCATTTTGAAAATGTCACATTTCAAAATGCTTGAATTGATTACCTCAAGTCTTTTAGTTTTAATGAGGTAAATGACTGCAAATCATTAAATCTTATAATAATTTTCATGCAGATGCAAACCCATGGACAAAAGGAACATAACAGCAGCTACAAATGAAATAAAGAATACAGGTTACAAATGGTGCCCACCTCCCTATGTGACATCACATCAAATCCAGTAATACAACGGCAAAATTTTATTTTATGTTTCATATTGATATTTGCCCAGATAGTACAGCAAATTCATAAAATTGTTTTTCATATAAAACATAAACATCTAGAGCAGTACTTTCAACTCAGTGATAAGTGGTTTCTCGAGACCCAATGCTCGGCACATTTTGTATGTTTCTCTCATCTGACACAATCAGTTCAGTTCATACAAATCTCTACTGATGATTAAAGTAGATTTGTTTAAAATAGAAGACTTTCGTATATGTGCAGAGCAGTGGGCCTCCAGGAATAATTTTGAGAACCATTGATCAAGGGCACAGTTAACGTAACTCACGTTGTTCTAGATGCAAATATTTCCGGAATGATGAGCCAAAAATCATCAAAGACACTTGAGAACATAAGACAAACAGGCCCATCAGTTTAGTTGTAATGGCACACCATTACGCTGGACTCGTACATGGTTAATGCTGGCTGGCTGTTGGTCGGCATGTTTTCTAAGATATGTAATTATCCTAAAAGACCCTTATAAGAATCTGAAAGCAGATGTTATGTGCAAAATAAAAAGTAGGTCAGACAAATATTTATGTGTTGTATACATATGCTATATTTATCGTTATTTTTTCTTAGGTTATAGCGCCACCTAGTAGACAATCTCTGCAATTTTTTGCATGTGACCTTGGCCTGGGTCTATACATATGTGTACCAAGTTTCGTGTTGATATCTCATTCCTATCATAAATGATAGCCATTGTAATATTTGTGGCACCGCCTCTTCGTACTTTTGACCGTGGTGTTGCGACAATGAGTGCAAAGTTCAACTTTTTTTTGATAGTTATTGATAATCAGTGTCTAAGGACTATTCCAGCACTGGATCGGTTCAGATCGGTCAAAAAACCTAGGACTAGTTCGCAAAAGTAGGTTTCAAAGAAAATGATGAATATCTAACAAACGATTCGACTGAGACAAGTGCTGCTTGAGGAAAAGTTGTTCATTTTAAGTACCTCTATTAAATGATATGAGGATCTTGTTGATATCAGAAACACTGCATAATACACAATCACCTAAACACTGAAAAAACGTGATAGCGCCCTCCGGAGTCCGAATTTTTTCTTACTCTGCACAGACCTTTATGGTTAAGAGACAAACAGGCTCACCGCGTTTCATTTCGATCGGCCTCCGTTAACCCTGTCTAATAGCTGCTTTTTCTTGATTGGCCGATGACGGCCATGTTTTTTGAGTTACGCAAAATTCCTTTTAAACATAGATAGTACCCCAGACCAGGAGCACACCTGTCAAATGTCAAGTTGATCGGTCCCATATTTCCGTAGTTACAGCCCTTCAAAGTTGAGGTGGTGTTATAGCGACAACTTGTGGTCAAGCGGCGCAATTTTTTGCACCTGAGCTCAGAATAGTCCCCTGTATATGTGTACCAAATTTGGTGTCGATACCTCCTTCCCTTCCTAAGTTATAGCCATTTAAGATCAAGAGGCTCCGCTCATTGGGGGCATTTGGGCGTGGCTTGACGACGGCGAGTCGAAAGTTCAACTTTTTTTTGATAACTTTTGATATTCACACTCCAAGGAATATTACGGCACTGGAACGGTTCCGATCGGACGAAAAACCTAGGACGAGTTCGTTTTTATTTTTTTTGACAAAATCGAAAATAGCGAAAAAAAATTCATGACGGAAATGAAATCGGAGATATACGTTTTGTTCGCCTTGACGCAAGGAATCCAGGGATATAAGACACTTGACATTTGGATAAAATTTGTGGAAGTTATGACCATCAACGCGTTTGTTATCGCTATAGCGCCACCTATGGGCCAATCGGGTTGATACTCTATCAACCTCTCCCCAAATTGGGTCCTACCATTTGGCCAAGTTTCAAGTCTCTAGGCCTTACGGTTTGGTCTGCACGTTCCATTTTACGGCAGAATAATAATAACTAATTAAAGCTGCAAGCAGCGTTTACCGGGTTTCGAGCATTAAAGCACATACAACATGTCAGATGTCGTCGACCAGGCTGATACACCACATCGCATCCAGAAAAACGTAAGAGATGGTCAGAAACGGTTCAGACAGACTATGTAGCTTACACACAGGTGCACCTATAGGACAAACATGTCACATCCTTAATGTTAAGTCAATCTGATAATTTGTTAACGAGAATTAGTTTTTCAGATTTATACCGTAAAATACAATTCAGAAATGGCCGTGTTTAGTTGAATTACAAGGCCATTGAGTCGGGTTCAAGCGATTTGGGACCTTAAGACCTTTAAGGGCATGCCTGTGTAGTTTTGCTGAATTGTACAAAATAAATTATAAAAAATAAGCTACCTCACACACCTGTTCAAAGTCATCAGCAAAAAAGGTGCTATCATTCAGTGAAATGTCTCCCTCTCTTCTCACGAAGCATTGACAAATAGAACACTGAAGGAAATGTTTGTGGTGCTTACAGTGGCAAAACTGAATGTTAAAATAGTGTAAAAAAGTCAAACGAGCCGAACCCCATATCTCTACGATGTTCTGATACAAAGATACAGCTCTTGCTAAATGGTTGCTAGGGTATTCTGATTGGTTGGGAGTGAATTGCAATCCACCAATGATTATACTCAAAGCCATGAAAGGCATAATCCACGATGACTCATGATTTTAGATATAAGGTTGCAGTATTTTTAAGTCAAAATAACAAATAACCACTAGGTGGCGCTATGAAAAACTTGTGCATGCAACGCCATGAATTAGTTACATCTAGCTAGTATCATGGCTATACACTTAAGTTTAGTGAAAAAACTGTTGTATGACCATTGTGCTAGCTCAACGTCAAAGGTTTTGTTCAATTATGAGGCCAACTAGTGGTGCAGGCATACCATTTTTTTTGTATTGCCTCAGACTCTGCTCAGACATCAGCGTATCAAATCTGGTAAAAAAATATCATTTTGTTGCGGAGTTATAACCATTTATGTGTAAAAAACACAAAATTTGGAGTAAATTTTTCGTTTTTTGCAATTTTCGGCCATTTCTGATGGAAATTTTAACATAATGCCAATAGAACTTTTTGTTCAGAAGGTAATACAATATTCTTCCTATGGTTGTTTCGAGTCGATCGGAGGAACCCTCGCGGAGTTATTCGCGCATGTTTTTTAAGCGCTATTTTCCTGTGCAGAACCAACCGTAAAGCAAAACCTGGCATGCTTGGTATCATTGGACTCGGCAACAATTCAGGACTCCAAGGAAAAACGTCGCATGAAAATACGTTAAACTCAGCCGAAGTTATAAGCATTATTCGATTCGTATGACCACTAGGTGGCGCTGTGACGAAACGATGCATGAAACCTCAGGCCATGACTCTCATCACAAGTACCAAGTGTCGTGTTGATACTTCATTCCTGTCCCCAGTTATAGCCAATAATGTTCTAGTGCCTGCCCACAATTCAGACGTGTGGGCGTGGCATGTTGACCGTGAGTCGAAAGTTCAACTTTTTTTTGATAATTATTGATATTCAAACTCCAAGGAACATTTTAGCACTGGAATGATTCCGATCGGGCGAAAAACCTAGGACTAGTTCGTTTTTATTTTTTTCGACAAAATCGAAAATAGCGAAAAAATTTGCATACCGGAAATGAAATCGGAGATATACAATTTTTAAGTTTGGAGCCAGGGATTACAATGATACCAAACACTTGAGTGTAGGATGTCCGGTTTAGGAGTTATGAGCCCCAACGCGTCGGGCATTGCTATAGCGCCACCTATGGGCCGATTTGGCTGATTCACTGTATCTGAGTAGCCTGCTAATATACAACCAGTTGACCAAGTGGCAAGTTTCTACGACTTACGGTTTGTGCTGGGCGACGCGTTTTATGGCGGAAAAATAATAATAATAATAATAATAATAATAATAATAAAACAGACAAATACAATAGGTTTTCAGCACTTCGTGCTCGAAACCCTAATAATAATAAAAACCTTGGCAATTACAATAGGGTTTCAGCACTTCGTGCTTGAACCCCTAAATATAGCTGCTAGCAGCGATTATCGGGGTTCAAGCCATTTAGATCACAAGACGTTTAAGGACATGGCCATATAGATATTCTGCATTGTATATTGTACACACACACGTTTACCTGAGAAAGGAGAAACAAGACTGTTAAAGAACAAGACTTAATATTGACATGGTTATACACTCATTTGGTATGTAGTTTTTTTTTATAAAAAACAAAAAATATATAATTCTTACTGCAAATGTCGTGTAAGTGCCTCCAAAATTATGTTCACGTTTCACAGCTATCATAAAATGACATGAGTGTTAAAACTGATAACTCAGAACAATTGAAGTGGTAGTCTTTCACTAAATGTGATTTTAATATTATAACAGTAAAATCATGAAGTTAAAGGTGCAGTGTGTACATTTTAGCGGCACCTAGTGGTGAGGTCACGAATTGCAACCAATGGCTTAGTCCACTGCTCACCCCTCGCTTTTGAAACACATAGAGAAGCTACAGTAGCCGCCACCAGACAAACATGTCATCGTCGGAAACAACTTAGTAAAAAAATTTGTCCGTTAAGGGCTTCTGTAGAAAAATGGCGGCACAAAATGGTGACTTCTATGTAAGGGGACCCTCAGTGTATGTAGATAAAAAGGTCTCGTTCTAAGGTAATAAACACATACCGGTTCATTATGAAAGGTCTTTATACACCCCTGATAATATAGTTTTGTATATAATTTTGCATTTTCGTCAAGAGATCCTTCTAAAAATTACACACTGCACCTTTAAATGTGTACAGAGTTCTATTAATAGTAGACTTAGTTAAAGAGTAATCATCTTCTGGGTTTTCTGTGAGTGCAAATGTCAGCCAGTGATTGATCCTCTACAGCCATCTAGTGGACATAACGGAAAATTGCACCTAAAAATCACAATAAGGAATTTGAGTATATTGCCAGATCTCAATAATACTTGTATGCTTTGTCATAAGCTTTAGGGGCCGTTCGTCAGGGCCGTTTTCAAAATGACTGTGTGATAGCTATACTTCTGCAAAGTTGTTTTTGTATTTGTATTATACAGTGTAGAGAAAATTGTACTGCACTGGCTTTACTGTTGTTGAGTGTAAGAACTGAAACAATTTAATAAAACAAAACCAGATACGTTATCTGAATGGTGGATGGTGTTATTAAATTGTGTCAATAACAAATATCATTTCATTTAGCAGATTCATGTTCATGTCCTTTAATCGAGTACCATGAAGGCTTTCTGTTTTCATTAGGTAAATAAAGTGAGGTATGCAAGTTATTAAACCGTATATATTTTTATGGACAAAAAGAAACATATACACAAATATGCTCTGCACATTTTGTATGTTTCTCTCATCTGAAACAGTCATTTTAATTCATAGAGATCTAGGTCTTACTAAATGGTTGCTTGTTTAAATCTTTTAGACTATTTTTTTAAACAAAAGTAATTGTTCTTATAGAACATATATATTCTTTGACATAGATATGATGTGCAAACATACAAGTTTTTCAGATGACAGCCTCTGTCATATTATAGTAGGCCTAAAAATAGTACTAAAGCTGTACATTTTTTATATTTAACAACTGGCTATGTCCATACATAACTGATCCAGATGTGTTGTTTATATCAAATGGAGTTAATAACAAATATGATGTCATTAAGCAAATGTCAGTCAGATTTGCTATTAAGCACTTATTTGTAAATAGAAAATAGAAAATAGATTAGAATACTAACTTTTAAATCTAGATTAAAAACACATCTGTTTAACTCTGCATTTACTGAATGAGCACTGTGCTGCTTTACACTGACTGCACCTTTAACTCAAGCCACTATTACTCCTGTTTTATTCTGTTTAACATTTTAAACTGTTTTTATTAACATCACATTCATTTTCTTTAATTGTTATTCAAAATTCTCATGTATCTTTTTTTATTGTGATTTTATTGTGTATCTATTATTTTTAAATTTTCTTTTTTCTCTTTTATATATTGTTTTCTCATTTCTATGTAAAGCACTTTGAATGACCTCTGTGTATGAAATGTGCTATACAAATAAACTTGCCTTGCCTTGCCTTGCCTTGTGTTCACACACGTGCTGTGCTAGAGTAAGTTTTCAGTAAACATTTATATTTAAAATAACCAAGTGTATCATAACATTACAATTTCATTGCAATAATTCTATAAACAATTATTGAAAACTTTATAAGACACAGCATGACGTGTTTATGTTATGGAAAATAGATTAGAATACTAAAGCTACTGATAACCAAATATTTATTCTCTTTATGTGTGATTATTAGTTATTATTTCTAATGTTGGCCTATTATTGTTCTTTAAGGATCCACATATTTACAGCAATCTTTTTCATACCTTTAAGGCCAGTTCACACTGGTCAGACAACTACCAACTCCAACAGACACCAACAGACAACCACATTCTAAAGTCTCATTTACTTTGATCCAACAACTTCCAACAGGGGTTTCACACTGGTCAGACAGACTCCAACAGACGCGTCTGTTGGAGTCTGTCTGACCAGTGTGAAGTGACCTTTAGGATTTGAAGAATTCTAAGACAACATTTGAAGCTTTATAACTTCATAGGGTTGTTTCCCACAGGTTTAAATTGATGCATGACTAGCCATTAGTTATGTAAAAACATTTAGGTACTTTTTACAAACAAACCTTATAAAAAACATTACTGGTGTACATCTTAAGACAAAACTATGGCCCAGATATATTTAAAGGTAGGCCAGTGTAAGCTACTTTCAAGTAAGATAACTAAAACTTAAGCCTTAATTTTAGTCTGTAACTACACATAAACCAATGGTCAGTAACATGAATCTCTAAGACTAGTATTCAAAGTTAGTCATACATTTTTGTCTTCATGATTAAACATAACTGCTTTAAGTATCATATGAAAAAAATATTTAAATTATTTAAATTATATTTAAATCCAAATAGTAAGACTGATTAGCCCTAACTAACTACTAGTTCTTCAGACTAGTCCTTAAAACACAGTCTTTACTTAATGGCTACTGTATGTTTATTCAACCAGCCCTAGTCTTGGAAAGACATATATTGTCTGATCTTAATAAAACTGTTAATATTTTGTCATAAGCTTCACATTACTAGTTAATTAGTTAGATATACTTAGTCTGGCCCATTTTGAAAATGTCACATTTCAAAATGCTTGAATTGATTACCTCAAGTCTTTTAGTTTTAATGAGGTAAATGACTGCAAATCATTAAATCTTATAATAATTTTCATGCAGATGCAAACCCATGGACAAAAGGAACATAACAGCAGCTACAAATGAAATAAAGAATACAGGTTACAAATGGTGCCCACCTCACTATGTGACATCACATCAAATCCAGTAATACAACGACAAAATTTTATTTTATGTTTCATATTGATATTTGCCCAGATAGTACAGCAAATTCATAAAATAGTTTTTCATATAAACATAAACATCTAGAGCAGTACTTTCAACTCAGTGAACCGCATTGGTTTCTCAAGACCCAATGCTCGGAACATTTTGTATGTTTCTCTCATCTGACACAATCAGTTCAGTTCATACAAATCTCTACTGATGATTAAAGTAGATTTGTTTAAAATAGAAGACTTTCGTATATGTGCAGAGCAGTGGGCCTCCAGGAATAATTTTGAGAACCATTGATCTAGGGCACAGTTAACGTAACTCCCGTTGTTCTAGATGCAAATATTTCCGGAATGATGAGCCAAAAATCATCAAAGACACTTGAGAACATAAGACAAACAGGCCCATCAGTTTAGTTGTAATGGCACACCATTACGCTGGACTCGTACATGGTTAATGCTGGCTGGCTGTTGGTCGTCATGTTTTCTAAGATATGTAATTATCCTAAAAGACCCTTATAAGAATCTGAAAGCAGATGTTATGTGCAAAATAAAAAGTAGGTCAGACAAATATTTATGTGTTGTATACATATGCTATAGTTATCGTTATTTTTTCTTAGGTTATAGCGCCACCTAGTGGACAATCTCTGCAATTTTTTGCATGTGACCTTGGCCTGGGTCTATACATATGTGTACCAAGTTTCGTGTTGATATCTCATTCCTATCATAAATGATAGCCATTGTAGTATTTGTGGCACCGCCTCTTCATACTTTTGACCGTGGTGTTGCGACAATGAGTGCAAAGTTCAACTTTTTTTGATAGTTATTGATAATCAGTGTCTAAGGACTATTCCAGCACTGGATCGGTTCAGATCGGTCAAAAAACCTAGGACTAGTTCGCAAAAGTAGGTTTCAAAGAAAATGATGAATATCTAACAAACGATTCGACTGAGACAAGTGCTGCTTGAGGAAAAGTTGTTCATTTTAAGTACCTCTATTAAATGATATGAGGATCTTGTTGATATCTGAAACACTGCATAATACACAATCACTTAAACACTGAAAAAACGTGATAGCGCCCTCCGGAGTCCGAATTTTTTCTTACTCTGCACAGACCTTCATGGCCAAGAGACAAACAGGCCCACCGCGTTTCATTTCGATCGGGCTCCGTTAACCCTGTCTAATAGCTGCTTTTTCTTGATTGGCCGATGGCGGCCATGTTTTTTGAGTTACGCAAAATTCCTTTTAAACATAGATAGTACCCCAGACCAGGAGCACACCTGTCAAATGTCAAGTTGATCGGTCCCATATTTCCGTAGTTACAGCCCTTCAAAGTTGAGGTGGTGTTATAGTGACAACTAGTGGTCAAGCGGCGCATTTTTTTGCACCTGACCTCAGAATAGTCCCCTGTATATGTGTACCAAATTTGGTGTCGATACCTCGCCCTAGGGAACCGAGTTAGGTAAGCTGACATCCGTAGACTAAAATAGAGGCGAGCGGGAAGGGGAAACTGTCAGCTGCGCGCCGCGCGCCCAAAATTTTTCACGGACGAGCGGACGCCTCAGGGGGTCCCCGTATGGCCGGAAGGTCGCGCCTGCGCAGTTTTCGCGCCCCTCCCCCAAAAGATGGCCGACTTGGTTTTCCACGGGGATTAGGGATTTCTGACGTCGTTCGGCGCTCGGCCACCAGGGGGAGACTCTACCCCCGTCCACGGACCCACTATTCGTCCGATTGCCCGTTACGGTCGGACACGCCCCCCGGGACCACCCCAAACGTCCACGGACCCACTATTTGTCCATTTGCCCATTATCTGTGCGGATTGACCCCTGACCCCGACCTGACCGCCCCCCGACCCCCCCCCCCATGACACGGACCCACTATCTGTCCATTTGCCCACTATTGGTGCGGATTGACCCCCTGACCCCTCCTGACCGCCCCCCCGCCCCCCCCCCGACCCCCCCCATGACACGTACCCACTATTTGTCCATTTGCCAGTTAGTTGCGCGGGTCGACCCCCTGACCCCTCCTGACCGCCCCCCCGACCCCCCCCCCATGACACGTACCCACTATTTGTCCATTTGCCCGTTAGTTGCGCGGGTCGACCCCCTGACCCCACCTGACCGCCCCCCCGACCCCCCCCATGACACGTACCCACTATTTGTCCATTTGCCCGATAGTTGCGCGGGTCGACCCCCTGACCCCACCTGACCGCCCCCCCCCCATGCCACAGACCCACTATTTGTCCATTTGCCCGTTAGTTGCGCGGATCTGCACCAAATTCGCACCACGCGTAACGCGCGCCTAGATTAATACGTTAAGGCGTACCCCGGTCGTCTATTCCCGAGCGAACATTTTGACCTTGCCGGATCATGACCAAATTCGCACCACGCGTAGAGCTTGCCGAGACTGAGACGGGTGCGCGGGTCCCACCCTCCTAGCTCGTTCCTGTGCCGAGATAGAGGCCTGACACTCTCATGTAAATAGTCTGCCAATGGACGCGTAATGGGTTCGTGTCAGTTTTTTCCTCAAGGGCCTCGGCGATTTCGACCGCGCGGATTCGACGCGGACGACGCCCCGATCGCGTCGAGGTGACATTCGCGCAAATTCGACATGTACACGAACCCACTATTTATTTTTGAATGGAATCGATGACACGTGTCAGTGCCGTAGCTCCGCCCCACAACGAGTCACCGCCCCCAAACGCGCCTTCCCGAGCACGGCGCGACCTCCTCGTCACGCGTGAGAGGTTTGAGCTAAATCCGGCAAACTTTAAAATTTGGTCCAAAAAAATGACGTAAGGGGTACCCCTTTGGTCTTTTTTTGACCAAATTTTCGACCTCCTCCGATCTTCACCAAACTCGCACCACGCGTCGACCGTGCCGAGACTAAGACAGGGGTGCAGGTCCCACCCTCCTAGCTCGTTCCTGTGCCGAGATAGAGCCCTGACACCTGCGTGCAAATAGTCTGCCAATGGACAAATAATGGGTTAGTGTCACTGCTTTCCTTAAGAGCCTCACCGATTTCGACCGCGCTACCGCTACGCGGACGAAGCGCGGAGAGCGTCTAGGTCACTTGCGCGTACGTACGACGTGTTCTTGACCGCACGTTGTCGTACGCGCGCGCAAGTGACTTTGACGCTATCCGCGCTTCGTCCGTGTCGCAGTCATGCGGTCGAAATCGCTGGGGCTCTAAAGGAAAAAACTGACACGAACCCATTATTCGTCCATTGGCAGACTATTTACATGCGAGTGTCAGGCCTCTATCTCGGCGCAGGAATGATCTAGGAACGTGGTACACACATTCCTGTCTTAGTCTCGGCACCCTCTACGCGGGGTGCGAGTTTGAAGTAAATCCGGGAATTTTTTCGTCTCAGGCAATGAATTTCGGCCTTTTTTTCCCAATTTGAATGCCCGTAGCTTAGCCTTCAAGAGGGCCACGCCCTTGCCATTGACACTGTTGGAAAGTACTGTTCCAGGGCTTTCCAACGAACCCGAGCTCAAGTGTGTCCGACCTTGCTCGGCTGAGAAAAAGAGCACTAAACCTTAGCCTTTTTCACATAAAAAAAAAAAAAAAACATAAGTACAAGCTTTTTTTTTACATTTTCAAATGACCGTAGCTCCGCCTCTTATTAGGCTACACCCTCGAGCTTGGACTCGTTGGAAAGTTGGAACGAACCCTCACTCGAGTCTCTACGACCTTCCTTGGCCGAGAAACAGGGCCCTAAACTTGAGATTTTTCACATTTTTCTGATATTTAAATGCCCCTAGCTCCGCCCCTGAATGGGCCACACCCTCGAGCCTGGGCTCTTTGGAAAGGCCTAGTCCGGGCCTTTCCAAAGCACTCTCATTCGAGTCCCTAAGGCCTTCCTGGGCCGAGCAAACGAGCTCTGAAAAGAAGCCTTTTTCATAAATTTTCAGAAGTGGAAAACCATATCTCGGCGAGGGAACGTCGTAGAGACTCGAGGCTGGTGTCGTTCGAAAGGTCTCTCCGAGACCTTCAAAACGCCACCACCCACGAGTCTCTAGGACCTTCCCTTCCGGAGATATGAAAAACGAGCTTTTATTTTTAAACGCCCCTAGCTCCGCCCCAAAGAGTGCCACGCCCTCGACCTTGGGCTCGTTGGAAAGGGCTTTCCGCCACCTTTCAAACGCCCCCACCCCCATGTCCCTATGACCTTCCGGTCCGGAGATATACCAAATTTGCCTTTTTTTTTCAAATGCACGTAGCTCCGCCCCCTAGAAGGCCACGCCCCCGAACTCGGGCTCCTTCGAAAGGTCTCCCCAGGGGCTTTTTAAGGAATCCGAAATGGAGCGTCTACGACCTTCTCGGGCCGACAACCAGAGCCCTGAAAATCAGCATTTTTTACACATTTTCGCACAGAAAAGATATTGAGGCAAATCTTCAAGAAAGTCTTTTTTGAACATTTCACCAAAAAAAAAAAAAAAATCTATCTCGGCCAAGGAATGTCGTAGAGACTTGGGGGTGGTGTCGTTTGAAAGGTCTCGCCGCCCCCTCAGACACGCCCCCAACCCCACGTCTCTATGGCCCCGCCCCTTTCCGAAAAACCATTGTTTTCAAAACGCCTTTTCAAAAGCGCATAGCTCTGCCCTTGAAGGAGCCACGACCTCGACCTCGGGTTCGTTGAAAAGGCCTCGTCCGGGGGGGAAACGTCGTAGAGACTCGAGGCTGGTGTCGTTCGAAAGGTCTCTCCGAGCCCTTTAAAACGCGCCCACCCTCGAGTCTCTAGGACCTTCCCTGCCGGAGATATAAAAAACGAGCTTTTAAATTCAAAAGCCCCTAGCTCCGCCCTAAAGAGGGCCACGCCCTCGACCTTGGGCTCGTTGGAAAGGCCTGGTCCGGGCCTTTCCAACGAACCCTCACTCGAGTCTCTGCGACCTTCCTGGGCCGAGAAACAGAGCCCTAAACTTGAGCTTTTTCACACTTTTTTGATTTTTAAATGCCTCTAGCTCCGCCCTTGAATGGGCCACACCCTCGACTCTGGTCTCTTTGTAAAGGTCGTGTCCGGGACTTTCCAACGAACCCTCATTCGTGTCTACGACCTTCCTGGACTGAGCAATGAAGCCCCAAATTGAGCTTTTTTTCACCCTTTTTCACACAAAAAAACACACAAGTCCAAACTCAAAAATCCTTCTCACAGAAATGTTACCAGGTGAATCAGCGTCGTCTGAAACGCCTAGAAAACTTGTTCCCTGGTGACAAATTTTCACGTCCCATACAAAAAACGTGAAAAAATGAGGATTTTCGCAGCCTCACAGAAGGGCCCCGGAAGGGCCTAGGTGCCCCAAATTCGGGGCCATGACTCACAGAGTTCCCCTCTACGACATATCCAAAGACGGGCGTCGTGGCGCGAAAGAAAAAATTTGGCCGCCGTCCGAAAACATCAAATTCCCCCATTATAATTCCCATAGGCCTCAGGCCTCAAGTTTTCGTTGCTTTTTTGGAATCTATTTTTTCTGGAACGCCGCAGCGGCCCGCGCTTCGGGGGTCCGTCTCGGGAGAACTCCGACATAGAGCGTGCCGATTTTTGACCCGATCGGACTCCGGCACGAACCAACGGCCGGTAGCGGGAAACTGTCAGGTCTCCCGCTAAGCTGGGAAAAGTCGAAAGGTCGCAGAAATCGGTGCGCGGGCTGCCGGAGAGCTCTAATGCGACATATCCGGAACCCGCGCGCCGACGGCGTAAGGCGCGCGCGCTACGCCCTGCCGAAAACCTTAAAACTAGGGCTGGAAGGTCGAGTCGCGAAGGGGTCTCGGCCGCGACGCTCGGCGTTCCGCGGAGAGGACGTCCGGACTAGCAGACCCGCGCGCGCCCCGGTCGAATCGGAGTCTTCGCGACCGCGTAATCCCACCGCAAAGTGCGACCGCCGCGCGAGATACGGCCCTACGGCTCTTCTTCCGAACGTCGCTCGAGTCTGCGCTTCCGGGTTCCGTCGTTTGGGACCCCGGAGTGCGCGCGTGCCGAGTTTCGGCCCGATCGGAAGCCGACACGAACCCGCGTACCGAAACGCGGGAAACTGTCGGGACTCCCGCGAGGACGGGAAAAGTCGTAAGCTCGCCAAATTCGGAACGCGGTCTGCCGGACGGCTCTGGCCCGACATATCCGAAACTCGCGCGCCAACGCCGCATCGCGTGCGCACAGGAGCGCCGCGAAATCCCAGTTTTAGGGTTCGTAACTCGGCTCGCGATAGGCTCTCCGCCGCGTGCTTCGGAGTCCCCGGCCGGGCCCCACGTGGGATGTTACGACGGGCGTATCGGGGCCGCGCGACGTTCGGGGACCGCGCGGGGGTCGCGACACTTTTCCATTAAACCAATGTTATTTTCCGTAATGGGTTTGTGGACGCGCTCCTCGTGACCCCGCGCGGTGTCATATGACCTCTGGGGGGCCCCCGATCGACATATCCGAATCTGGAGAACGTAGCTCCAAAATAAGACAAGGTTGTCCAAATGTTCTCAAAATCACTCATCATGATCCTCTTGATGGCCTAGACCACCACACCATGTTGCTTGCCATTCGAGCTCCGTTTCGCTAATTTTTTTTCCGAAGGTCCCAGGGGTCTGCGCTTCGGGGGCCCGTACGGCGGGGCCCCCAAACACGCGGGTGCCGAATTTCGACCCGATCGGACACCGTCCGCGAACCCGCAGTTTTAGCGGGAAACTGTCAGTGCTCCCGCGAGGCCGGGAAAAGGACTAGGTGCCCGAAATTCGGCGTGCGGTCCAGTAGAGGGCCCTCGCACGACGTCTCCGAAGCCCGCGTGCATTCGGCGTACGCCGTGCCCACAGCGCCCTCGGTGTGCCTCCCAGTGCAATCGCAAAACGCCTAGGGTTAGGGTTGGCAAGTAGGGTCACGAAAGGTTCTCGGGGGTCAGGCCGCCGGATTCCTCAGCTGGGCCGTCGGCAAGGGGATACCACGTGCGTTTCGAAGCCGCGCGCCCTTACGGGGCCGCGTGACGGCACTGACACGTCTCCATTAAAGCAATGTTATTTTTCGTACCTGGTTCGTGTCACTACGTCCCCAGGACCCCGAGACGGGCCGGATCTCGAAACGGACGACTGGCAAGCTTACAGCCCATGGAGGAGGAGGGGGTAGGGGTGGTTCGGTAGAGCTAGGGTCCAAATTGAGCAAAAACGGACAGGAACGACATTTTCGCGTCGAACTCTGCGCTACAGGGCGCGTGAGGGGACGTAAGCCGGGCCCGTGACGTCCGTTTGGGGTTTGGACCTTTTCCCGAAAAAGTAGTCTGCAAATGTACAAATAGTGGGTCCGTGTCATGGGGGGGGGGGTCGGGGGTGCGGTCCGGTGGGGTCAGATGTTCGACCCGCGCAACTAACGGGCAAATGGACAAATAGTGGGTCCGTGTCATGGGGGGGGGGCGGGGGGGTGGTCAGGAGGGGTCAGGGGGTCAATCCGCAACAATAATGGGCAAATGGACAAATAGTGGGTCCGTGTCACGGGGGGGGGGGTCGGGGGGGTGGTCAGGAGGGGTCAGGGGGTCAATCCGCACCAATAATGGGCAAATGGACAAATAGTGGGTCCGTGTCATGGGGGGGGGTCGGGGGGGTGGTCAGGAGGGGTCAGGGGGTCAATCCGCACCAATAATGGGCAAATGGACAAATAGTGGGTCCGTGTCAGGGGGGGCGTGTCCTGGGGGGCGTTCCCGAGGGTCCCGAGGGGTGTGGCGCTAAATCCGGACCAATAATGGGCAAGTGGACAAATAGTGGGTCCGTGTCACTGGGGGTCGAGGGGGGGTCGAGGGGGGTGGTCCCGCAACTCAATGGCACCCCTAGAGGTGTCCATTTCCTGGTAGAATCTGCCTTGCAGGTAAAATCTTTGAAATTTTAAAAGTGTACATTCTGTAACCGGTTTAACGCGTCCATGGTTGACATAAACTCAGTACGATCCCTCGCCCCAACTATGGTTACGGTGGCAGACTAAATGAATGGCATTTTTGACACCAACCCACTAGAAGTCCTTACTCCTTCCCTTCCTAAGTTATAGCCGTTTAAGATCAAGAGGCTCCGCTCATTGGGGGCGTTTGGGCGTGGCTTGACGACGGCGAGTCGAAAGTTCAACTTTTTTTTGATAACTTTTGATATTCACACTCCAAGGAATATTACGGCACTGGAACGGTTCCGATCGGACGAAAAACCTAGGACGAGTTCGTTTTTATTTTTTTTGACAAAATCGAAAATAGCGAAAAAATTTTCATGACGGAAATGAAATCGGAGATATACGTTTTGTTCGCCTTGACGCAAGGAATCCAGGGATATAAGACACTTGACATTTGGATAAGATTTGTGGAAGTTATGACCATCAACGCGTTTGTTATCGCTATAGCGCCACCTATGGGCCAATCGGGTTGATACTCTATCAACTTCTCCCCAAATTGGGTCCTACCATTTGGCCAAGTTTCAAGTCTCTAGGCCTTACGGTTTGGTCTGCACGTTCCGTTTTACGGCAGAATAATAATAACTAATAATAATAGTAATAATAATAAAAACCTTGGCAATTACAATAGGGTTTCAGCACTTCGTGCTTGAACCCCTAATAATAAAAACCTTGGCAATTACAATAGGGTTTCAGCACTTCGTGCTTGAACCCCTAATAAAACAGACAAATACAATAGGTTTTCAGCACTTCGTGCTCGAAACCCTAATAATAATAATAAAACAGACAAATACAATAGGTTTTCAGCACTTCGTGCTCGAAACCCTAATTAAAGCTGCAAGCAGCGTTTACCGGGTTTCGAGCATTAAAGCACATACAACATGTCAGATGTCGTCGACCAGGCTGATACACCACATCGCATCCAGAAAAACGTAAGAGATGGTCAGAAACGGTTCAGACAGACTATGTAGCTTACACACAGGTGCACCTATAGGACAAACATGTCACATCCTTAATGTTAAGTCAATCTGATAATTTGTTAACGAGAATTAGTTTTTCAGATTTATACCGTAAAATACAATTCAGAAATGGCCGTGATTAGTTGAATTACAAGGCCATTGAGTCGGGTTCAAGCGATTTGGGACCTTAAGACCTTTAAGGGCATGCCTGTGTAGTTTTGCTGAATTGTACAAAATAAATTATAAAATATAGCTGTAGACAGCGATACGGGGCCAAGCAACAATGGTCCTGCAACACGCAACGAAGCTGAAAGGACATGCAATTGAAGAATGCAATGTAGCAGATATGTATGGGAACTATCAGCACACAGGACTCAGAGATGAGAATGAACATAATGAAAAAATAAAAATTTTGAAGTATAATATTTATGTGCATGTGGAAAGAAGGACCGATTAGTCCAATGCTGACCTAGAAAACAATTGAACCACTAAAGCATCATACATGTTACACATGAGACTTAAACCAAAAGAGCACAAACGAAATAATACCTGTTAAAATAATAAAGTAAAATACAAATAATGAATTGAAGCTTTTGACTCTAAAGTAAGAGACTTCAATTGCTGCCCTAGCCAGGATTTGAACCCATGATCTCCAGGTGTCATGCCTGTCACTCATCTGGTTGAGCTACAGGGGAGACATACATACAGACAGCTGCTTAAGTTAGATTGCTGAAGTGACAATGTGTATGTTCAGGTGTGGAGAGATTTTTCTCAAGAAGAGAATATTTTTTAAAACCCCTGTAGGTAGTCAAACCTGTTCGAACATTTGACTCTACATGACACAAATTTGTCAACCATTTTGATTGCCGCCGTATGGTGGATTTGAACCCGCAACCTCTGGATTTCATGCCCATCACCATTTGGTTGAGCTACTGGGAAGGCATAGATTACCCCATCAAATATTCTCCATAGAAGTTTAGTTGATTAAATGGTTTAAAAGTTATTCCTGTTGACAAATGTATTACTTTTGAACAAAGATAAATATCAAAATTATGTTTGGTCATTTCTATGTGGCTCGGTCCAAAGATAATCTGAGCCAAATTGTGTAACAATTCAACAAACACTGCAAAAGTAGTAGCAAAAAAACTGAATACTGTACTTTTCAAAATGGCCGCTACTGCATATTTGAACTGGTGATGATGCTTGGCCACCAAATTACTGCAAGCCGTGCAGAACATGGAAAACAGACTGGTTGAGAATAATAGGTGAGAATAAACTCAAAACAAATATTAATAGAAAAACATAACACATGCATCAGACGGGATTCGAACCCTCAACCTCTGAGTTTTGATGCATGCGTTTAGTAGACTGCGCTACACAGGCAGTGTAGCTAGCCAAGGTTTTCAGAGCTGCAAACATTCAAATGGCCCAATCAAGGACGGTGCAGACATGACATTGGAGAGCAGAAATAACAAAATTACAATTTATATGAGAATCAGATAGTTTAAGTGAGAACAGTTAAAGTTTAAGTCAAGAAAAACATGTTGTATAGGAATGCACAACATGTTATAATACAGTCATAATAATTTTAATGAGACAATGTCACAGGGACAGTCAACTTTGGACAGGTATTTCTCGGGAATGGCAGAGAATATCAAAAATGTGTTTGGTCATTTCTGTGCGGATTGCTCCAAAGTTTATGTGAGCAGAGCCTGGCATAAAATAGACTTAATTTGCAAAAGTAGTAGCGAAAAAACTACTTCACATATGCTATGAAATAAGACATGAACAGAATGTTGAAAACTGACAAATGAGATATCGTTGCAATCGACATAAACCAGTGAATAAAAATTCACAAAGAAAATGAATATCAGACAAAGTTTTCAGAAGTTATGGGCTGTTTTATATAGTTTATGAACCCTAGGTGGCGCTGTCTTCAGATTTCCCAGGTACCTTCAGGACATCATACCAATGCTTCCTACCGATTTTTGTGCCGATACATTATATAGAATAATAGTTATCCCAATTTAAAACAAAATTCAAAATAGTGTACAGGCGGTTTGGTAATTTCTGGCATAATATATATCGACAGATTTGTCATGAGCCAAGGAATCCATAGACACCAAGATCATAATTTTCTATCAAACATTTCAATAGTTATGGGCAAAAATAGCCATTTTTCATATCTCATGACCCATAGGTGGCGCTGTCCTCAAATTTGGCATGGTACCCCAGTTCATGGTCCTTATGAAGGGTACCAAGTTTCATTTCAATTGATCAAAGAATGACCGAGATAATGACTCAGAACGAATTTTGGGTCGACATCGTTAAATGTACGCATTTATAACTTTTGAACAAAGATAAAAATCAAAATTCTGTTCGGTCATTTCTCTGCGGCTCCGTCCAAAGAAAATTTGAGCCAAATTGTGTAACAATTCAAGAAACACTGCAAAAGTAGTAGCAAAAAAACTGAATACTGTACTTTTCAAAATGGCTGCTACTGCATTTTTGAAATGGTGGTGGCGATTGGCAACCAAATTATGACAAGCAGTGCAGAACATGGAAAACAGACTGGTTAAGAATAATAGGTGAGAATTAACTCCAAACAAAATCTTATTAGTAAAACATAACACATGCATCAGGTGGGATTCGAACCCTCAACCTCTGAGTTTTGATGCATGCGTTTAGTAGACTGCGCTACACAGGCAGTGTAGCTAGCCAAGGTTTTCAGAGCTGCAAACATTCAAATGGCACAATCAAGGAAGATGCAGACATGACATTGCAGAGCAGAAATAACAAAATTACAATTTATATGAGAATCAGATAGTTTAAGTGAGAACAGTTAAAGTTTAAGTCAAGAAAAACATGTTGTATAGGAATGTACAACATGTTATAATACGGTCATAATAATTTAATATGACAAAGAGACAATGTCACAGGGACAGTCAACTTTGGAGAGGTATTTCTCGGGAATGGCAGAGAATATAAAAAATGTGTTTGGTCATTTCTATGCGGATTGCTCTAAAGTTTATGTGAGCAGAGCCCGGCATAAAATAGACTTAATTTGCAAAAGTAGTAGCGAAAAAACTACTTCACATATGCTATGTAATAAAATATTAACAGAATGTTGGAAACTGACAAATGAGATATCGTTGCAATCAACAGAAACCAGTGAATAAAAATTCACAAAGAAAATGAATATCGGACAAAGTTTTTAGAAGTTATAGGCTGTTTTATATAGTTTATAAACCCTAGGTGGCGCTGTTTTCAGATTTCCCAGGTACCTTCAGGACATCATACCAATGCTCCCTACCGATTTTTGTGCCGATACATTATATCGAATAATAGTTATCACAATATATGACAAAATTCAAAATGGTGGACAGGCGGTTTGGTAATTTCTGGCATAATATATATCGACAGATTTGTCATGAGCCAAGGAATCCATAGACACCAAGAGCATAATTTTCTATCAAACATTTCAAAAGTTATGGGCAAAAATAGCCATTTTTCATATCTCATGACCCATAGGTGGCGCTGTCCTCAAATTTGACATGGTACCCCAGTTCATGGTCCTTATGAAGGGTACCAAGTTTTATTTCAATTGATCAAAGAATGACCGAGATAATGACTCAGAACGAATTTTGGGTCGACATCGATAAATGTACGCATTTATAACTTTTGAACAAAGATAAAAATCAAAATTCTGTTCGGTCATTTCTATGCACCTCGGTCCAAAGATTATCTGTGCCAAATTGCGTAACAATGCAATGAACGCTGCAAAAGTAGTAGCGAAAAAACAAAATACTGTACTTTTCAAAATGGCCGCTACTGTAATGGGTGGAGTCTTAATGTAAGGTGTTCATTGTAATGAGCGTGAGGAGAGCAATCAGATGTACTAAGTAGAATTTTTGTTGATCAAATTATTCTAGAGTTATAACCATTTGAATATTGAATTTTTGAAGTGTTGGTGGCGCTATAGAGTTAATGCTAGAGACCCCATATTTGGTCACATAACTATTTAGGACCACCACTACAAGTGTGGCAAATTTTTTTCATTTTCCTATGTACGGTTCATAGGGCTGCCATAGACTCCCATTGGGGAAGAAGAAATATAATAATAATAATAATAATAATAATAATAATAATAATAATAATAATAATAAGAAAACCATCAATTGCAATAGTGGCCTACCGCCCTGCGGGCTTGGCCCCTAAAAATAAGCTACCTCACACACCTGTTCAAAGTCATCAGCAAAAAAGGTGCTATCATTCAGTGAAATGTCTCCCTCTCTTCTCACGAAGCATTGACAAATAGAACACTGAAGGAAATGTTTGTGGTGCTTACAGTGGCAAAACTTGGGTCACAAAATGTTAAAATAGTGTAAAAAAGTCAAACGAGCCGAACCCCATATCTCTACGATGTTCTGATACAAAGATACAGCTCTTGCTAAATGGTTGCTAGGGTATTCTGATTGGTTGGGAGTGAATTGCAATCCACCAATGATTATACTCAAAGCCATGAAAGGCATAATCCACGATGACTCATGATTTTAGATATAAGGTTGCAGTATTTTTAAGTCAAAATAACAAATAACCACTAGGTGGCGCTATGAAAAACTTGTGCATGCAATGTCATGAATGTGTTACATCTAGCTAGTATCATGGCTATACACTTAAGTTTAGTGAAAAAAACTGTTGTATGACCATTGTGCTAGCTCAACGTCAAAGGTTTTGTTCAATTATGAGGCCAACTAGTGGTGCAGGCATACCATTTTTTTTGTATTGCCTCAGACTCTGCTCAGACATCAGCGTATCAAATCTGGTAAAAAAATATCATTTCGTTGCGGAGTTATAACCATTTATGTGTAAAAAACACAAAATTTGGAGTAAATTTTTCGTTTTTTGCAATTTTCGGCCATTTCTGATGGAAATTTTAACATAATGCCAATAGAACTTTTTGTTCAGAAGGTAATACAATATTCTTCCTATGGTTGTTTCGAGTCGATCGGATGAACCCTCGCGGAGTTATTCGCGCATGTTTTTTAAGCGCTATTTTCCTGTGCAGAACCAACCGTAAAGCAAAACCTGGCATGCTTGGTATCATTGGACTCGGCAACAATTCAGGACTCCAAGGAAAAACGTCGCATGAAAATACGTTAATCTCAGCCTAAGTTATAAGGATTATTTGATTCGTCTGACCACTAGGTGGCGCTGTGACGAAACGATGCATGAAACCTCAGGCCATGACTCTCATCACAAGTACCAAGTGTCGTGTTGATACTTCATTCCTGTCCCCAGTTATAGCCAATAATGTTCTAGTGCCTGCCCACAATTCAGACGTGTGGGCGTGGCATGTTGACCGTGAGTCGAAAGTTCAACTTTTTTTTGATAATTATTGATATTCAAACTCCAAGGAACATTTTAGCACTGGAATGATTCCGATCGGGCGAAAAACCTAGGACTAGTTCGTTTTTATTTTTTTCGACAAAATCGAAAATTGCGGAAAATTTTTCATGACGGAAATGAAAACGGAGATATACATTTTTTAAGTTTGGAGCCAGGGATTACAATGATATCAAACACTTGAGTGTATGATGGCCGGTTTAGGAGTTATGAGCCCAAACGCGTCGGGCATTGCTATAGCGCCACCTATGGGCCGATTTGGCTGGTTCACTGTGTCTGAGTAGCCTGCTAATATACAACCAGTTGATTAAGTGGCAAGTTTCTACGACTTACGGTTTGTGCTGGGCGACGCGTTTTATGGCGGAAAAATAATAATAATAATTAAAGCTGCAAGCAGCGTTTACCGGGTTTCGAGCATTAAAGCACATACAACATGTCAGATGTCGTCGACCAGGCTGATACACCACATCGCATCCAGAAAACGTAAGAGATGGTCAGAAACGGTTCAGACAGACTATGTAGCTTACACACAGGTGCACCTATAGGACAAACATGTCACATCCTTAATGTTAAGTCATTCTGATAATTTGTTAACGAGAATTAGTTTTTCAGATTTATACCGTAAAATACAATTCAGAAATGGCCGTGTTTAGTTGAATTACAAGGCCATTGAGTCGGGTTCAAGCGATTTGGGACCTTAAGACCTTTAAGGGCATGCCTGTGTAGTTTTGCTGAATTGTACAAAATGAATTATAAAAAATAAGCTACCTCACACACCTGTTCAAAGTCATCAGCAAAAAAGGTGCTATCATTCAGTGAAATGTCTCCCTCTCTTCTCACGAAGCATTGACAAATAGAACACTGAAGGAAATGTTTGTGGTGCTTACAGTGGCAAAACTTGGGTCACAAAATGTTAAAATAGTGTAAAAAAGTCAAACGAGCCGAACCCCATATCTCTACGATGTTCTGATACAAAGATACAGCTCTTGCTAAATGGTTGCTAGGGTATTCTGATTGGTTGGGAGTGAATTGCAATCCACCAATGGTTATACTCAAAGCCATGAAAGGCATAATCCACGATGACTCATGATTTTAGATATAAGGTTGCAGTATTTTTAAGTCAAAATAACAAATAACCACTAGGTGGCGCTATGAAAAACTTGTGCATGCAACGTCATGAATGTGTTACATCTAGCTAGTATCATGGCTATACACTTAAGTTTAGTGAAAAAAACTGTTGTATGACCATTGTGCTAGCTCAACGTCAAAGGTTTTGTTCAATTATAAGGCCAACTAGTGGTGCAGGCATACCATTTTTTTTGTATTGCCTCAGACTCTGCTCAGACATCAGCGTATCAAATCTGGTAAAAAAATATCATTTCGTTGCGGAGTTATAACCATTTATGTGTAAAAACACAAAATTTGGAGTAAATTTTTCGTTTTTTGCAATTTTCGGCCATTTCTGATGGAAATTTTAACATAATGCCAATAGAACTTTTTGTTCAGAAGGTAATACAATATTCTTCCTATGGTTGTTTCGAGTCGATCGGATGAACCCTCGCGGAGTTATTCGCGCATGTTTTTTAAGCGCTATTTTCCTGTGCAGAACCAACCGTAAAGCAAAACCTGGCATGCTTGGTATCGTTGGACTCGGCAACAATTCAGGACTCCAAGGAAAAACGTTGCATGAAAATACGTTAATCTCAGCCTAAGTTATAAGCATTATTCGATTCGTATGACCACTAGGTGGCGCTGTGACGAAACGATGCATGAAACCTCAGGCCATGACTCTCATCACAAGTACCAAGTGTCGTGTTGATACTTCATTCCTGTCCCCAGTTATAGCCAATAATGTTCTAGTGCCTGCCCACAATTCAGACGTTTGGGCGTGGCATGTTGACCCTGAGTCGAAAGTTCAACTTTTTTTTGATAATTATTGATATTCAAACTCCAAGGAACATTTTAGCACTGGAATGATTCCGATCGGGCGAAAAACCTAGGACTAGTTCGTTTTTATTTTTTTCGACAAAATCGAAAATAGCGGAAAATTTTTCATGACGGAAATGAAATCGGAGATATACATTTTTTAAGTTTGGAGCCAGGGATTACAATGATACCAAACACTTGAGTGTAGGATGTCCGGTTTAGGAGTTATGAGCCCCAACGCGTCGGGCATTGCTATAGCGCCACCTATGGGCCGATTTGGCTGATTCACTGTATCTGAGTAGCCTGCTAATATACAACCAGTTGACCAAGTGGCAAGTTTCTACGACTTACGGTTTGTGCTGGGCGACGCGTTTTATGGCGGAAAAATAATAATAATAATAATAATAAAACAGACAAATACAATAGGTTTTCAGCACTTCGTGCTCGAAACCCTAAATATAGCTGCAAGCAGCGATTACCGGGGTTCAAGCGATTTGGGACATTAAGACCATTAAGGGCATGGCTGTGTAGATTTGCTGCATTGTACAAAATAAATGATGAAAAATAAGATACCAGACACACGTGTTCAAAGTTATTAGCAAAAATTGCTATCGTTCAGTGAAATGTCTCCCTCTCTTCTCACGGAACATTGACAAATAGAACACTGAAGGAAATGTTTGTGGTGCTTGCAATGGCAAAACTCGGGTCACAAAATGTTAAAATAGGGTTAATGAGTCAAAAGAGCCGAACCCCACGTCTCTACGATGTTCTGATACAGAGATACAGCTTGTTAAATGGTTGCTAGGGTATTCTCATTGGTTGCTAGGGAGTGACTTGCAATCCATCAATGATTATACTCAAAGCCATGAAAGGAATAATCCATGATGACTCATGATTTTAAATGTAAGGTTACAGTATTTTTAAGTGAAAATAACAAATTACCACTAGGTGGCGCTATGACAAACTCGTGCATGGAATCTCAGGTCATGACTGTGTTACATCTAGCTAGTATCATGGCTGTACACTTTAGTTTATTGAAAAAACAGTTGTTTGACCATAGGGTTTGCTCAATGTCATAGGTTTTGTTAAATTATGAGGCCAACTAGTGGTGCAGGCATACCATTTTTTTTTGTATTGCCTCAGACTGTGCTCAGGCATCAGCGTATCAAATCTGGTGAAAAAATATCATTTCGTTGCGGAGTTATAACCATTTATGTGTAAAAACACAAAATTTTGAGGTAATTTTTCGTTTTTTGCAATTTTCGGCCATTTCTGATGAAAATTTTAACATAACGCCAATAGAACTTTTTGTTCAGAAGGTAATACAATGTTCTTCCTATGGTCGTTTCGAGTCAATCGGAATAACCCTCGCGGAGTTATTCGCGCGTGTTTTTTAAGCGCTATTTTCCTGTGCAGAACCAACCGTAAAGCAAAACCTGGCATGCTTGGTATCGTTGGACTCGGCAACAATTCAGGACTCCAAAGAAAAAAGTTGCATGAAAATATGTTAAACTCAGCCTAAGTTATAAGCGTTTAAATGATTCGTCTGACCACTAGGTGGCGCTGTGACGAAACGACGCATGCCACCTCAGGCCATGACTGTCATCACAAGTACCAAGTGTCGTGTTCATACTTCATTCCTGTCCGCAGTTATATCCAATAAATCCCTAGTGGCTGCGCACACTTCAGACGTTTGGGCGTGGCATGTCGACCGTGAGTCGAAAGTTCAACTTTTTTTCAATAATTATTGATATTCGAACTCCAAGGAACATTTTAGCACCGAAACGATTCCGATCGAGCGAAAAACCTAGGACTAGTTCGTTTTTATTTTTTTCGACAAAATCAAAAATAGCGGAAAATTTTTAATGACGGAAATGAAATCGGAGATATACATTTTGTTCGTCTTGACGCAAGGAATCCAGGAATATAAGACACTTGACATTTGGACAAGAATTGTCGAAGTTATGAGCATCAACGCGTTTGCCATCGCTGTAGCGCCCCCCATAGGCCGATTGGGATGACACTCTGTCATCTTCGCGCACGAATGAGACCTACCATTTGGCCAAGTCTCAAGTCTCTAGGCCTTACGGTTTGGTCTGCACGATCCGTTTTACGGCAGAAGAAAAATAATAAAAAGAATAAATAATAATAAAAATCAGTACAAATACAATAGGGTTTCAGCCCTTCGGGCTTGAACCCCTAATAATAATAATAATAAAAATCAGTACAAATACAATAGGGTTTCAGCCCTTCGGGCTTGAACCCCTAATAATAATAATAATAAGAAAACTAACAATAACAATAGGGTTCTACGCCCCTTCGGGGCTTGACCCCTAATAATAATAAGAAAACTAACAATAACAATAGGGTTCTACGCCCCTTCGGGGCTTGACCCCTAATAATAATAAGAAAACTAACAAATACAATAGGGGTCTTCGCCCCTTCGGGGCTTGACCCCTAATAATAATAAGAAAACTAACAAATACAATAGGGGTCTTCGCCCCTTCGGGGCTTGACCCCTAAATATAGCTGCAAGCAGCGATTCGGGGCCAAGCACCTTCAGCGCAATGAGCACCCAAAGCACAGCAAGCAACATAGAAGGTATCAATGACCCAATGCGCATTGAACACCCAAGGTGAATCAAGAACAGAAGTACCCAAAGCGTAGCAATCACCGATCAGAACCACCGCAGTGCAGAGCAGCAACAGAAAACATGACGAAAATAGAACATATGTGAACTACAGACAGGTCGAGAAGAATAGGTGAGAAAGAACAAAACTTTTATAGAACAAATTAAAACTTGCCCCAGGCGGGATTTGAACCCAAGAACTCAGAATCTCTTTGCATGTGACTAACACGATACGCCATTTAGTTGACACAGTTCATGAGGCAGCAGAATAGAGTGTTCAGAGATGAAAGCATTGACAAATGCCAATCACCACAGAAGCAGAAATGACACAGCAGAGCAGATATAACAGAAATATAATGTATATAAGAATCAACAAGCTCAAGTGAGGTTGAAGACAAGACGAACATTCTGTACAGAAACGCTATGAAATGTAATATACCGTACTTAACTATGACAAATAGACAACATCACAGGCACGGTCAACTTTGGAGCAATATTTCTAGGAAAGAGAACAGAATATAAAAAATCTGTTCGGTCATTTCTGTGCGGATTGCTCCAAACATTATACGAGCAGAACCTGGCATAAAATAAACAACATTTGTAAAAGGAGTAGCGAAAAGATCATTTACCATATGCCTTACAATAACACATGAAAAGAATGTTGGAAAATGACAAACGAGGTATCGTTGCGATCGGCATAAACCAGTGAAACTAATTCCACAAAGAATATATATATCAGACAAACAGTGCAGAAGTTATGGGCAATAATAGCCTACTTTCATATCTCATGACCCATAGGTGGCGCTGTCACCAAATTTGGCATGGACCCCAAGTTCATGGTCCACATGAAGTGTACCAAATTTCATTTCAATTGATCAAAGAATGGCTGAGCTACAGCTTCAGAACCATTTTTGCGTCAAACTCGTTAAGTTTGCGCATTTATTACTTTTGAACAAAGATAAATATCAAAATTCTGTTCAGTCATTTCTATGCGGCTTACTCCAAAGATCATCTGTGCCAAATTTCATAAGAATTGAACAACATTTGAAGGAGGAGTAGCGAATAAACGGAATACTGTACATTTCAAAATGGCCACTACTGTAATGGGTGGAGTTTTACTGTAAGGTATTAAAAACAACAAGCATGAGGAGAGCAATCACATGTACTAAGTAGAATTTTCATAGATCAAGCGGATCAGCAGTTATAACCATTTGAACATTGAATTTTTGCACTGCTGGTGGCGCTATAGAGTTAGGACTAGAGACCCCATTTTTGGTCACATGACTTTTTAAGACCACCACTACAACTGTGCCAAATTTCATCATTTTCCTATGTACGGTTCATAGGGCTGCCATAGACTCCCATTGGGGAAGAAGAAGAATAATAATACTGACAGTTCCAATAGGTGCCTCAGCACCTTCGGTGCTTGGCCCCTAATAATAAATATAGCTGCAAGCAGCAACACGGGGTCAAGCACCTTCGGCGCAATGCACACACAGCACAGCAAGCACACAAAGCACGGTAAGCTCACAAAGCAGAGCAATTACACAAATCACAGCAGGCACACAAAGCACAGCAAGCTCACAAAGCACAGCAAGCACACAAAGCACAGCAAGCACACAAAGCACAGCAAGCTCACAATGCACAGCAAGCACACAAGCACAGCAATTACACAAATCACAGCAGGCACACAAAGCACAGCAAGCTCACAAAGCACAGCAAGCACACAAACCACAGCAAGCACACAAAGCACAGCAAGCCCACAAAGCACAGCAAGCTCACAAAGCACAGCAAGCACACAAAGCACAGCAAGCTCACAAAGCACAGCAAGCTCACAAAGCACATCAAGCACACAAAGCACAGCAAGCACACAAAGCACAGCAAGCAAACAAAGCATAGCAAGCTCACAAAGCACAGCAAGCACACAAAGCACATCAATTACACAAATCACAACAGGCATACAAAGCACAGCAAGCTCACAAAGCACAGCAAGCACACAAAGCACAGCAGGCACACAAAGCACAGCAAGCACACAAAGCACAGCAATTACACAAATCACAGCAGGCACACAATGCACAGCAAGCTCACAAAGCACAGCAAGCACACAAAGCACAGCAAGCACACAAAGCACAGCAAGCACACAAAGCACAGCAACCACACAAAGCATAGCAAGCTCACAAAGCACAGCAAGCTCACAAAGCACAGCAAGCTCACAAAGCACAGTAAGCACACAAAGCACAGCAAGCTAACAAAGCACAGCAAGCTCACAAAGCAAAGCAAGAACCACCACAATGCAGAGCAACAACAGCAAACATGGAAAAATAGAACACATGTGAACTACAGACAGGTTGAGAAGAATTGATGAGGAAGAACAAAACGTCATGACTCAGGTGGGATTCGAACCCAGGAACTCAGAATCTCAATGCATACAATTAACTAGATGCGCCACTCAGTTGACACAGTTCATGAGGCAGCAGACAAGAGATTAGAGAGCTGAAAGGATTAACATATGTCAATCACCAAAGATGTAGGAAAGACACAGCTGAAGCAGAAATAACAGAAATAAAATGTACATGAGCTCAAGTGAGATTGAAGACAAGCAGATCATTCTGTATAGTGATGCTATACAATGTAATATACAGTCACATTAATTTATTACTATGACAAATAGACAACGTCACAGGCACGGTAAACTTTAGAGTGGTATTTCTAAGAAAGGGAACAGAATATCAAAAATCTGTTCGGTCACATCTGTGCGGATTGCTCCAAACATTATACGAGCAGAACCTGACATAAAATACACAAAATTTGTAAAAGGAGTAGCGAAAAAATCATTTACCATATGCCTTACAATAACACATGAACTTAATGTTGGAAAATGACAAACGAGGTATCGTTGCGATCGGCATAAAACAGTGAATCCAATTTCACAAAGAAAATGTATATCAGACAAAGTATTCAGAAGTTATAAGCAGTTCAATAAGAACTGTTATAGTTTATAACCCCTAGGTGGCGCTGTACTCTGACTTCCCAGGTACCTTCAGGACATCATGTCAAAGCTCCTTACCATTTTTTGCGCGGATATGTCCAATAGTTCAAAAAATATAACAATTTATGTGAAATTTCAAAATGGCGGACAGGCGGTTTGGTCAAACCCGGCATAATTCACATCAACAGATGCGGCATGAGGTAAGCAATCCATAGACATCAAGATCATAATTTTCTGACAAACAGTTCAGAAGTTATGGGCAAAAATAGCCTATTTTCCTATCTCATTACCCATAGCTGGCGCTGTCACCAAATTTGGCATGGACCCCAAGTTCATGGTCGACATGAAGTGTACCAAATTTCATTTCAATTGATCAAAGAATGACCGAGCTACAGCTTCAGAACCATTTTTGCGTCAACCTCGTTAAGTTTGCGCATTTATTACTTTTGAACAAAGATAAATATCAAAATTCTGTTCGGTCATTTCTATGCGGCTCACTCCAAAGATCATCTGTGCCAAATCTCATCAGAATTGAACCACATTTGAAGGAGGAGTAGCGAAAAAACGAAATACTGTACATTTCAAAATGGCCGCTACTGTAATGGGTGGAGTCTTACTGTAAAGTATCAAATTCAATAAGCGCGATGAGAGCAATCACGTGTACTAAGTAGAATTTTCATAGATCAAATGGTTCACCAATTATGGGCAAAAATAGCCTATTTTATTATCTCATGACCCATAGGTGGCGCTGTCACCAAATTTGGCATGGACCCCAAGTTCATGGTCCACATGAAGTGTACCAAATTTCATTTCAATTGATCAAAGAATGACTGAGCTACAGCTTCAGAACCATTTTTGCGTCAACCTCGCTAAGTTTGCGCATTTATTACTTTTGAACAAAGATAAATATCAAAATTCTGTTCAGTCATTTCTATGCGGCTTACTCCAAAGATCATCTGTGCCAAATCTCATAAGAATTGAACCACATTTGAAGGAGGAGTAGCGAAAAAATGGAATACTGTACATTTCAAAATGAACGCTACTGTAATGGGTGGAGTTTTACTGTAAGGTATTAAAAACAACAAGCATGAGGAGAGCAATCACGTTTACTAAGTAGAATTTTCATAGATCAAGCGGATCAGAAGTTATAACCATTTGAACATTGAATTTTTGCACTGCTGGTGGCGCTATAGAGTTAGTACTAGAGACCCCATTTTTGGTCACATGACTATTTATAACCACCACTACAACTGTGCCAAATTTCATCATTTTCCTACATACGGTTCATAGGGCTGCCATAGACTCCCATTGGGGAAGAAGAAAAATTTACTAACAGAAACAATGACCAATATAGCTGCAAGCAGCAATTGCGGGGTCAAGCACCTTCAGCGCAATGAGCACCCAAAGCACAGCAAAAACCACACGACGCAGCAAATGTGCAAAGCGCAGAAAGCACGCAATACAGAGCCCGAACCCGAAGCAAAGCAAATGCAGAGCAGGATCACTGCAGTGCGGAGCAACAACAGTAAAGATGGCAAAAATATAACACGTGTGGAAAACCAGACAGGTCGAGAAGAACGTGTTAAAGGAAACGCAAAAGGAAATCTCAATAAGTGAAAGTGAGAGCTGGGATTCGAACACATGACCTCAGGTTCCCAAGGCACAGCAGTTACCGCATACGCCACTGAGTAAACGATTAAACCACTGACTTGGTGTGTCCAACCTATAGAATAGAGATATAGAGCTGTAAACATTGATATCCAGCAATTACCAAAAGTGCAGAAATGACAACAGAGAGCACAAATAACTGAAATACAATGTATTGTATGAAAATTAATAAACTTAAGTGAGAAAAAAGTTAAGACAAAATATTACTGTACATGGGATTCGAACCCATGACCTCAGGATCTCATGGCATCTGGTTAACCAGATGCGCAACTCAGTTAACACAGCCCAAAGGGCAGCAAAAAACAGCTTAGGTGCTGCAAGGATTGACATATGCCAATCAACACAGATGCAGAACTGACAGTGCAGAGCAGAACTAACAGAAATACAATGTATATGAGAATCAAAAAGATCAAGTGAGATTGAAGACAAGAAGATCATTCTGTATAGTAATGCTATACAATGTAACATACAGTCACATTAATTTACTATGACAAATAGACAACGGCACAGGCACAGTCAACTTTGGAGTGGTATTTCTAAGAAAGAGAACAGAATATCAAAAATCTGTTCGGTCATTTCTGTGCGGATTGCTCCAAACATTATACGAGCAGCACCTGGCATAAGATAAACAAAATTTGTAAAAGGAGTAGCGAAAAAATCATGTTCCAAATGCTTTACAATAACACATGAACAGAATGTTGGAAAATGACAAACGAGGTATCGTTGCAATCGGCATAAACCAGTGAATACAATTTCACAAAGAAATTAATATCAGACAAAGTATTCAGAAGATATAAGCAGTTCCATAAAAACTGTTATAGTTTATAACCCCTAGGTGGCGCTGTACTCTGACTTCCCAGGTACCTTCAGGACATCATGTCGAAGCTCCTTACTAATTTTTGCGCGGATATGTCCAATAGTTAAAAAAATATAACAAATTATGTGAAATTTCAAAATGGCGGACAGGCGGTTCGGTCAAACCCGGCATAATACACATCGACAGATGCGGCATGAGGTAAGCAATCCATAGACATCAAGATCATAATTTTCTGACAAACAGTTCAGAAGTTATGGGCAAAAATAGCCTATTTTCATATCTCATGACCCATAGGTGGCGCTGTCACCAAATTTGGCATGAACCCCAAGTTCATGGTCCACATGAAGTGTACCAAATTTCATTTCAATTGATCAAAGAATGACCGAGCTACAGCTTCAGAACCATTTTTACGTCAACCTCGTTAAGTTTGCGCATTTATTACTTTTGAACAAAGATAAATATCAAAATTCTGTTCGGTCATTTCTGTGCGGCTCACTCCAAAGTTCACCTGTGCCAAAATTCATAACAATTGAACCAAATTTGAAGGAGGAGTAGCGAATAAACGGAATACAGTACATTTCAAAATGGCCACTACTGTAATGGGTGGAGTTTTACTGTAAGGCATCAAAAACAACAAGCATGAGGAGAGCAATCACGTGTACTAAGTAGAATTTTCATAGATCAAGCGGATCAGCAGTTATAACCATTTGAACATTGAATTTTTGCACTGCTGGTGGCGCTATAGAGTTAGTGCTAGAGACCCCATTTTTGGTCACTTGACTTTTCAGGACCACCTCTACAACTGTGCCAAATTTCATCATTTTCCTATGTACAGTTCATAGGGCTGCCATAGACACCAATGGCTAAGAAGAAGAAGAAGCAGAATAATAATAATAATACTAACAATTCCAATAGGTGTCTCAGCACCTTCGGTGCTTGACCCCTAAATATAGCTGCAAGCAGCAACACGGGGTCAAGCACCTTCGGCGCAATGCACACACAGCACAGCAAGCACACAAAGCACAGCAAATTCACAATGCACAGCAAGTACACAAAGCACAGCAATTACACAAATCACAGCAGGCACACAAAGCACAGCAAGCTCACAAAGCACAGCAAGCACACAAAGCACAGCAAGCACACAAAGCACAGCAAGCACACAAAGCACAGCAAGCTCACAATGCACAGCAAGCACACAAAGCACAGCAAGCTCACAATGCACAGCAAGCACACAAACCACAGCAATTACACAAAGCACATCAAACTCGCAAAGCACAGCAAGCACACAAAGCACAGCAAGCACGCAAAGCACAGCAAGCACACAAAGCACAGTAATCTCACAAAGCATAGCAAACTCACAAAGCACAGCAAGCACACAAAGCACAGCAAGCTCACAAAGCACAGCAAGCTCACAAAGCACAGCAAACTCACAAAGCACAGCAAGCACACAAAGCACAGCAAGCTCACAAAGCACAGCAAGCTCACAAAGCACAGCAAACTCACAAAGCACAGCAAGCTCACAAAGCACAGCAAGCACACAAAGCACAGTAAGCACACAAAGCACAACCAGCACACAAAGCACAGCAAACTCCCAAAGTACAGCATGCACACAAAGCACACAAAGCACAGAAAGCACAGCAAGAACCACCACAATGCAGAGCAAAAACAGCAAACATGGAAAAATAGAACACATTTGAACTACAGACAGGTTGAGAAGAACTGATGAGGAAGAACAAAATACCTGACTCAGGTGGGATTCAAACCCAGGAACTCAGAATCTCAATACATATGATTAACTTGATGCGCCACTCAGATGACACAGCTCATGAGGCAGCAGAAAAGAGATTAGAAAGCTACAAGGATTAACATATGTCAAATTAGTTTATAAACCCTAGGTGGCGCTGTATTCTGACTTCTCAGGTACCTTCAGGATATCATGTCAAAGCTCCTTATCAATTTTTGCGCAGATATGTCCAATAGTTCAAAAAATATAACAATTTATATCAAATTTCAAAATGGCGGACAGGCGGTTTGGTCAAACCCGGCATAATACACATCGACAGATGCGGCATGAGGTAAGCAATCCATAGACATCAAGATCATAATTTTCTGACAAACAGTTCAGAAGTTATGGGCAAAAATAGCCTATTTTCCTATCTCATTACCCATAGGTGGCGCTGTCACCAAATTTGGCATGGACCCCAAGTTCATGGTCGACATGAAGTGTACCAAATTTCATTTCAATTGATCAAAGAATGACCGAGCTACAGCTTCAGAACCATTTTTGCGTCAACCTCGTTAAGTTTGCGCATTTATTACTTTTGAACAAAGATAAATATCAAAATTCTGTTCAGTCATTTCTATGCGGCTCACTCCAAAGATCACCTGTGCCAAATCTCATAAGAATTGAACCACATTTGAAGGAGGAGTAGCGAAAAAACTAAATACTGTACATTTTTAAAATGGCCGTTACTGTAATGGGTGGAGTCTTACTGTAAAGTATCAAATTCAATAAGCGGGATGAGAGCAATCACGTGTACTAAGTAGAATTTTCATAGATCAAATGGTTCACTATTTATAACAGTTTGAACATTGATTTTTTGCACTGCTGCTGGCGCTATAGAGTTATTGCTAGAGACCCCATTTTTGGTCACATGACTATTTATGACCACCTCTACAACTGTGCCAAATTTCATCATTTTCCTATGTACGGTTCATAGGGCTGCCATAGACTCCCATGGGACGATAATAATAATAAATATAGCTGCAAGCAGCGATTCGGGGCCAAGCACCTTTAGCGCAATGAGCACCCAAAGCACAGCAAGCAACATAGAAGGTATCAATAACCAATGCTCACTGACCACCCAAGGTGCATCAAGAACACAAAGCGCAGCAAGTACCCAAAGCGTTGCAATGACAGAGCAGAACCACCGCAGTGCAGAGCAGCAACAGAAAACATGGCAAAAATAGAACATATGTGAACTACAGACAGGTCAAGAAGAAAAGGTGGGAAAGAACAAAACTTTAATAGAAGAAACTAACACCTGCCTCAGGCTGGATTCAAACCCATGAACTCAGGATCTCTATGCATACGACTTAGACAGATGTGCCACTCAGTAGACACAGCTCAAGGAGCAGCAGAAAAGAGCTTACATGCCATACAAAGAATTCAGAAGTTATAAGCAGTTCTATAAGAACTGTTATAGTTCATAACCCCTAGGTGGCGCTATTCTCTGATTTCCTCAGGACATCATGCCGAAGCTCCCTACCGATTTTTGCCCCGATATATCCGATACTTCAAAAGTTATAGCAAATTATCACAAATTTCAAAATGGCGGACAGGCGATTCGGTCAAAGCCGGCATAATACATATCGACAGATGCGGCATGAGCCAAGAAATCCGTAGACACCACAATCATAATTTTCTGACAAACGATTCAGTAGATATGGTCAAAAATAGCCTTTTTTCATATCTCATGACCCATAGGTGGCGCTGTCACCAAATTTGGCATGGACCCACAGTTCATGGTCGACATGAAGTGTACCAAATTTCATCTCGATTGATCAAAGAATGACCGAGCTACAGCTTCAGAACCATTTTTCCGTCAATCTCGTTAAGTTCACGCATTAATAACTTTTGAAAAAAAAAATATCAAAATTCTGTTCAGTCATTTCTGTGCGGCTGACTCCAAAGATCACCTGTGCCAAATCTCATAAGAATTGAACCATATTTGAACGAGGAGTAGCGAAAAAACAAAATACTGTACATTTCAAAATGGCCGCTACTGTAATGGGTGGAGTCTTACTGTAAAGTATCAAATTCAATAAGCGAGATGAGAGCAATCACATGCACTAAGTAGAATTTTCATAGATCTAATGGATCAAGAGTTATAACCATTTGAATATTGAATTTTTGAGATAATGGTGGCGCTATAGAGTTACTGCTAGAGACCCCATTTTTGGCCACATGACTATTTATGACCACCACTACAACTATGCCAAATTTCATCATTTTCCTACATACGCTTCATAGGGCTGCCATAGACTCTCATTGGGGAAGAAGAAAAATTTACTAACAGAAACAATGACCAATATAGCTGCAAGCAGCGATTCGGGGCCAAGCACCTTTAGCGCAATGAGCACCCAAAGCACAGCAAGCAACATAGAAGGTATCAATCACCCAATGCTCACTGACCACCCAAGGTGCATCAAGAACACAAAGCGCAGCAAGTACCCAAAGCGTTGCAATGACAGAGCAGAACCACCGCAGTGCAGAGCAGCAACAGAAAACATGGCAAAAATAGAACATATGTGAACTACAGACAGGTCAAGAAGAATAGGTGGGAAAGAACAAAACTTTAATAGAAGAAATTAACACCTGCCTCAGGTGGGATTCGAACCCATGAACTCAGGATCTCTATGCATACGACTTAGTGGATGCGCCACTCAGCAGACACAGCTCAAGGGGCAGCAGGAAAGAGAATACAGAAATGCAAGCATTGACATATGCCAATCACCAAAGATGTAGAAATGACACCGCAGAGCAGAAATCACAGAAATACAATGTATATGAGAATCAAAAAGCTCAAGTGAGATTGAAGACAAGAAGAACATTCCGTAGAGTAACGCTATAAAATGTAATATAAAGTAATTAACTATGACAAATAGACAACATCACAGGGACGATCAACTTTACAGAGGTTTTTCTCAAAAAAATCCTAGGTGCAAGAAAAATCTGTTCAGTCATTTCTGTGCGGATTGCTCCAAACATTATACGAGCAGAACCTGGCATAAAATAAACAAAATTTGTAAAAGGAGTAGCGAAAAAATCATTTACCATATGCCTTACAATAACACATGAACAGAATGATGGAAAATGACAAACGAGGTATCGTTGCAATCGGCATAAACCAGTGAATACAATTTCACAAAGAAAATTAATATCCGACAAAGTATTCAGAAGTTATGAGCAGTTCTATAAGAACTGTTATAGTTTATAACCCCTAGGTGGCGCTGTATTCTGACTTCCCAGATACAATCAGGACATCATGCCAAAGCTTACTACCGATTTTTGCGCCAATATATCCAATACTTCAAAAGTTATAACAATTTATGACAAATTTCAAAATGGCGGACAGGCGGTTCGGTCAAACCCGGCATAATACACATCGACAGATGCGGCATGAGGTAAGGAATCCGTAGACACCAAGATCATAATTTTCTGACAAACGATTCAGAAGTTATGCGCAAAAATAGCCTTTTTTACTATCTCATGACCCATAGGTGGCGCTGTCACCGAATTTGGCATGGACCCCCATTTCATGGTCGACATGAAGCGTACCAAATTTCATCTCGATTGATCAAAGAATGACCGAGATACAGCTTCAGAACCAATTTTGCGTCAATCTCGTTAAGTTCACGCATGAATTACTTTTAAATAAAGAAAAATATCAAAATTCTGTTCAGTCATTTCTATGCGGCTCACTCCAAAGATCACATGTGCCAAATCTCATAAGAATTGAACCAAATTTGAAGGAGGAGTAGCGAAAAAACGAAATACTGTACATTTCAAAATGGCCGCTACTGTAATGGGTGGAGTCTTACTGTAAAGTATCAAATTCAATAAGCGGGATGAGAGCAATCACGTGTACTAAGTAGAATTTTCATAGATCAAATGGTTCACCAATTATAACAGTTTGAACATTGAATTTTTGCACTGCTGGTGGCGCTATAGAGTTACTGCTAGAGACCCCATTTTTGGTCACATGACTTTTTAGGACCACCACTACAACTGTGCCAAATTTCATCACTCTACTACTTACGGTTCATAGGGCTGCCATAGACTCCCATTGGACAAGAGTAAGAATAATAATAATAAATATAGCTGCAAGCAGCGATTCGGGGCCAAGCACCTTTAGCGCAATGAGCACCCAAAGCACAGCAAGCAACATAGAAGGTATCAATCACCCAATGCTCACTGACCACCCAAGGTGCATCAAGAACACAAAGCGCAGCAAGTACCCAAAGCGTTGCAATGACAGAGCAGAACCACCGCAGTGCAGAGCAGCAACAGAAAACATGGCAAAAATAGAACATATGTGAACTACAGACAGGTCAAGAAGAATAGGTGGGAAAGAACAAAACTTTAATAGAAGAAATTAACACCTGCCTCAGGTGGGATTCGAACCCATGAGGTCAGGATCTCTATGCATACGACTTAATGGATGCGCCACTCAGCAGACACAGCTCAAGGGGCAGCAGGAAAGAGATTACAGAAATGCAAGCATTGACATATGCCAATCACCAAAGATGTAGAAATGACACCGCAGAGCAGAAATCACAGAAATACAATGTATATGAGAATCAAAAAGCTCAAGTGAGATTGAAGACAAGAAGAACATTCCGTAGAGTAACGCTATAAAATGTAATATAAAGTAATTAACTATGACAAATAGACAACATCACAGGGACGATCAACTTTACAGAGGTTTTTCTCAAAAAATTCCTAGGTGCAAGAAAAATCTGTTCAGTCATTTCTGTGCGGATTGCTCCAAACATTATACGAGCAGAACCTGGCATAAAATAAACAAAATTTGTAAAAGGAGTAGCGAAAAAATCATTTACCATATGCCTTACAATAACACATGAACAGAATGATGGAAAATGACAAACGAGGTATCGTTGCAATCGGCATAAACCAGTGAATACAATTTCACAAAGAAAATTAATATCCGACAAAGTATTCAGAAGTTATGAGCAGTTCTATAAGAACTGTTATAGTTTATAACCCCTAGGTGGCGCTGTATTCTGACTTCCCAGATACAATCAGGACATCATGCCAAAGCTTACTACCGATTTTTGCGCCAATATATCCAATACTTCAAAAGTTATAACAATTTATGACAAATTTCAAAATGGCGGACAGGCGGTTCGGTCAAACCCGGCATAATACACATCGACAGATGCGGCATGAGGTAAGGAATCCGTAGACACCAAGATCATAATTTTCTGACAAACGATTCAGAAGTTATGCGCAAAAATAGCCTTTTTTCCTATCTCATGACCCATAGGTGGCGCTGTCACCAAATTTGGCATGGACCCCCATTTCATGGTCGACATGAAGCGTACCAAATTTCATCTCGATTGATCAAAGAATGACCGAGATACAGCTTCAGAACCAATTTTGCGTCAATCTCGTTAAGTTCACGCATGAATTACTTTTAAATAAAGAAAAATATCAAAATTCTGTTCAGTCATTTCTATGCGGCTCACTCCAAAGATCACATGTGCCAAATCTCATAAGAATTGAACCAAATTTGAAGGAGGAGTAGCGAAAAAACGAAATACTGTACATTTCAAAATGGCCGCTACTGTAATGGGTGGAGTCTTACTGTAAAGTATCAAATTCAATAAGTGGGATGAGAGCAATCACGTGTACTAAGTAGAATTTTCATAGATCAAATGGTTCACCAATTATAACAGTTTGAACATTGAATTTTTGCACTGCTGGTGGCGCTATAGAGTTACTGCTAGAGACCCCATTTTTGGTCACATGACTTTTTAGGACCACCACTACAACTGTGCCAAATTTCATCACTCTACTACTTACGGTTCATAGGGCTGCCATAGACTCCCATTGGACAAGAGTAAGAATAATAATAATAATACTAACAATTGCAATAGGTGTCTCAGCACCTTCGGTGCTTGACCCCTAATAATACTAACAATTGCAATAGGTGTCTCAGCACCTTCGGTGCTTGACCCCTAATAATACTAACAATTCCAATAGGTGTCTCAGCACCTTCGGTGCTTGACCCCTAATAATACTAACAGAAACAATAGGTGCCACAGCACCATAGGTGCTTGGCCCCTAACTAACAATTCCAATAGGTGTCTCAGCACCTTCGGTGCTTGACCCCTAAATATAGCTGCAAGCAGCGATTCGGGGCCAAGCACCTTTAGCGCAATGAGCACCTAAAGCACAGCAAGCAACATAGAAGGTATCAATAACCCAATGCTCACTGACCACCCAAGGTGCATCAAGAACACAAAGCGCAGCAAGTACCCAAAGCGTTGCAATGACAGAGCAGAACCACCGCAGTGCAGAGCAGCAACAGAAAACATGGCAAAAATAGAACATATGTGAACTACAGACAGGTCAAGAAGAATAGGTGGGAAAGAACAAAACTTTAATAGAAGAAATTAACACCTGCCTCAGGTGGGATTCGAACCCATGAACTCAGGATCTCTATGCATACGACTTTGTGGATGCGCCACTCAGCAGACACAGCTCAAAGGGCAGCAGGAAAGAGATTACAGAAATGCAAGCATTGACATATGCCAATCACCAAAGATGTAGAAATGACACCGCAGAGCAGAAATCACAGAAATACAATGTATATGAGAATCAAAAAGCTCAAGTGAGATTGAAGACAAGAAGAACATTCCGTAGAGTAACGCTATAAAATGTAATATAAAGTAATTAACTATGACAAATAGACAACATCACAGGGACGATCAACTTTACAGAGGTTTTTCTCAAAAAAATTCCTAGGTGCAAGAAAAATCTGTTCAGTCATTTCTGTGCGGATTGCTCCAAACATTATACGAGCAGAACCTGGCATAAAATAAACAAAATTTGTAAAAGGAGTAGCGAAAAAATCATTTACCATATGCCTTACAATAACACATGAACAGAATGATGGAAAATGACAAACGAGGTATTGTTGCAATCGGCATAAACCAGTGAATACAATTTCACAAAGAAAATTAATATCCGACAAAGTATTCAGAAGTTATGAGCAGTTCTATAAGAACTGTTATAGTTTATAACCCCTAGGTGGCGCTGTATTCTGACTTCCCAGATACAATCAGGACATCATGCCGAAGCTTCCTACCGATTTTTGCGCCAATATATCCAATACTTCAAAAGTTATAACAATTTATGACAAATTTCAAAATGGCGGACAGGCGGTTCGGTCAAACCCGGCATAATACACATCGACAGATGCGGCATGAGGTAAGGAATCCGTAGACACCAAGATCATAATTTTCTGACAAACGATTCAGAAGTTATGCGCAAAAATAGCCTTTTTTCCTATCTCATGACCCATAGGTGGCGCTGTCACCAAATTTGGCATGGACCCCCATTTCATGGTCGACATGAAGCGTACCAAATTTCATCTCGATTGATCAAAGAATGACCGAGATACAGCTTCAGAACCAATTTTGCGTCAATCTCGTTAAGTTCACGCATTAATTAATTTTAAATAAAGAAAAATATCAAAATTCTGTTCAGTCATTTCTATGCGGCTCACTCCAAAGATCACATGTGCCAAATCTCATAAGAATTGAACCAAATTTGAAGGAGGAGTAGCGAAAAAACGAAATACTGTACATTTCAAAATGGCCGCTACTGTAATGGGTGGAGTCTTACTGTAAGGTATTAAAAACAATAAGCATGAGGAGAGCAATCACGTGTACTAAGTAGAATTTTCATAGAGCAAATGGATCATGAGTTATAACCATTTGAACATTGAATTTTTGCAATGCTGGTGGCGCTATAGAGTTACTGCTAGAGACCCCATTTATGGTCACTTGACTTTTCAGGACTACCTCTACAATTGTGCCAAATTTCATCATTTTCCTATGTACGGTTCATAGGGCTGCCATAGACACCAATGGCTAAGAAAAAGAAAAAAGTACAATTCCAATAGGTGTCTCAGCACCATCGGTGCTTGACCCCTAATAATAATAATACTAACAATTACAATAGGTGTCTCAGCACCTTCGGTGCTTGACCCCTAAATATAGCTGCAAGCAGCAATGCCGGGGTCAAGCCAAAAAGGGCACATAAGAAAGTAAAGTTGAATTCGGATGAGCAGTTTAAAGAACCTGGGAAAATCTCTTGATTTCAGACTAAATAATATAACAGTTATCAGCTAAAAAGCTGTGTTTTCATTCAGTGTCATCTCTCCCTCTCTTTCGTCGAGCATTGATAACTAGAACACTGACGTAAAAATGAGTGGTGCTTCTAGTGGCAATACTCAGCTCACAAAATGTTACAGTGGTGTTAATGAGTCAAAAGAGCCCACCCCCATGTCTCTGCGATGTTCTGATGCAGAGAAAAAGCTCTTGCAAAAACAGTTGATAACGTATTCTCATTGGTTGCTAGAGAGTAAATGGACATCCACTAGTGATTATAGTCAAAGCCATGAAAGGAATAATCCATGATGACTCATGGTTTTAGATGTGTTGTTGCAGTAGTTTTAGGCAAAAAATGCGTTATTCTATCTCAAAACCAGTAGGTGGCGCAATGACAAAATTGTGCATGCAACCTCAGGTCATAACTGTGTTACATCTAGCTAGTTTTATGACTATACACTTTAGATTAGTGAAGAAACAGTTGTATGACCATAGGGTGGCTTGATTTCAAAGGTTTTGTTAAATTATAAGGCCAACTAGTGGTGCAACCATACAATTTTTTTTGTGTAGCCTCAGACTGTGGTCGTACATCAGCGTATCAAATATGGTGAAAAAATCTCTTTGCGTTACGAAGTTATAGCCATTTATGTGTAAAAACACAAAATTTAAAGGTAATTTTTCGTTTTTTGCAATTTTCAGCCATTTCTGATGAAAATTTTAATACAATGCCAATAGAACTTTTTGTTCAGAAGGTAATGCAATATTCTTCCTATGATGTTTTCGAGTCGATCAGAATTACGCTCGCGGAGATATTCGCGCGTGTTTTTTAAGTGCTATTTTGCCGCGCAGGGTTAACCGTAAGGTTAATTCTGGCATGTTTGGTATCGTTGGACTCGGCAACTATTCAGGACTCCAAGGAAACAAGTCCCATGAAAATACGTTGATCACAGCCAAAGTTATAGGTGTGTAAAACATTCGTCTTACCACTAGGTGGCGCTGCGACGAAACTGGGCATGCACTCTCAGTTTCTGACTGGCATCACAAGTACCAAGTGTCGTTTCAATAGGCTTAAGTTTGGCGAAGATACAGCCTCAAATCCGTTTTTTTGCACTCTACGTAAAATTTGTTGACGCGCTATACGACAACGGATTGGTTTATCGAAGTTCTTTTGATAACTTTTTGCCGTGAGGGTCTCTAGATGCTACATACCAATTGTCGCGGCAATCGGGTAAAAACTCTAGGACGAGTTTGCAAAAGTAGGTTTTAAGAATTATTCAAAATGGCGGAAAATTTTTTATGACGGAAAATGACGCCATAGGGTCCATTCGAATCGTCTTGAGCCAAGGAATCAGAGGAAACAAGAGTTTTGTTTGTAGGACATACGCCTCAGAAGTTATAAGCAAAAACGTAAGTGCAACTTTAGACTGTTGGTGGCGCTAGCGGGTTTGAGATAGAGACTCCAAATTTGCTGTGGGGACACATTGGACTGTCCTTTATCAGTGTGCAAAATTTCATAACTTTCCTACGTATGGTTCTATAGGCTGCCATAGACCGCAATGGCGGAAGAAGAAAAATTTACTAACAGAAACAATTGCCAATATAGCTGCAAGCAGCGATACCGGGGTCAAGCCAAACATGGCAAAAAATGATTCATACGTGATGACTGTCATGATTTAAGATCTAAGTTTGCATTAGTTTTAAGAAAAAATAGCAATTTTTTCGTATCTTGAGACCACTAGGTGGCGCTGTGCCGAAACAATAGATGGTGCCTCAGGGCATGACTGTGATGACACAAACCAAATTTTGTGTAAATACAATAAAGTGATACGGAGATATAGCCTTAAATGACTTAACCACTAGGGGGCACTGACCAAACAATGAATTGTAACTCAGGCCTTGATTGTGATGACACCCACCAAATTTGGTGTAAATACGATAAAGAGATGCAGAGATATAGCTTCAAATCTCTTGACCACTAGGGGGCGCCAAAAAGTTTACAAGTCCTCCCAGAACATGTTGCTGATGAACCATACCAAGTTTCATAACAATACGCAATTGCGTTTCTGAAATACTTGAACTTAAAGAAAAAATTCAAAATGGCCGACACACAAAATGGCCGACCAAAAACCATTTGGTATCGTTTGACTCGGTATGCCTCAAGAAATCTAACAAGACCAGTCTCATAATTTTACATTCAAGTTTGCAGTAGTTATAAGCAAAAATAGACATTTTTTATATCTCGTGACCAGTAGGGGGCAGTGTGACGAAATGTTGCATGCACCCTCGAGTCATCACTGTTATGACATATACCAAGTCTCATATTAATACGCAAAAGTTTTGTGAAGATACAGGCTCAAACACATTTTGGCGTGCTCGCCCTCGCATTCTTTGATGCGTTATACGACAACGGATAGGTCTACCGAAAAGCTTTTGATAACTTTTTGTCTGGAGTGTCTCTAGATGATGCATACAAAAAATAAAGGCAATCACACGAGCGCTCTAGGAGGAGTTCGAAAAAGTAGGTGTTCAATATAATACAAAATGGCTGACAGGAAGTAGGTTTGACTCAGACATATTTGGTACAGTCGGACTCAGCATGAGCCAAGGAATCAATAGAGTGAAGTCTTATGTCATAGTGGCAATTTAATCAAATGATATAAAGATTTTAAACAATTTATTTACATATCCTGACCACTAGGTGGCGCTGTCCTAAAGATTTATAGGTGCGCTCAGAACATGTCACTGATAAACCATGCCAAATTTCGTAGCGATACGCCATTCTGTTTGTGAAATACTGAACTTAATGAGAAAATTCAAAATGGCCGACACCCAAAATGGCCGACCGAAAACCGTTTGCTATCCTTTGACTCGGCATGCCTCAAGGAACCTAACAAGACCACCTTCGTGATTTTAGGCTCAAGTTTGAAGTAGTTATAAGCTAGAATAGGCATTTTTCGAATCTCGTGACCACTAGGTGGCGCTGTGACGAAACGTTGCAGGCACCCTCAGGTCATGACTGTAATGACATATACCAAGTTTCGTGTCGATACAATAAAGTTTTGCGAAGATACGGCCTCACGTCCATTTTGGCGTGCTCGCCGCCATATATGTTGTCACTGTATACGAGAACGCATTGGTCTATCAAAAAGCTTTTGATAACTTTTTGTCTGGGCTGTCTCTAGATGCTACATACCAAGGGACATGCAAATCGGACGAACGCTCTAGGAGGAGTTCGAAAAAGTAGGTTTTACGGAAAATTCAAAATGGCGGAAAGATTTGCATGACACAAATGACATCAATGTTTGCAATTGAATCAACATGAGCAAAGGATTCAGAGGAAACAAGAATTTAGTTTCTAGGACTCAAGGGTCAGAAGTTATGAGCATGAACATAAGTGGATTTTTGGACTGTTGGTGGCGCTAGAGGGTTTGAGTCAGACACACCAATGTTGCTATAGTAACTTCTGAGACTGTCCTCTACATGTGTGCCAAATTTCATAACTTTCCTACGTACGGTTCTATGGGCTGCCATTGACTTCAATGGCGGAAGAACAAGAAGATGAATAATAATAAGAAGAAAACTAATAATAACAATAGGGTTCTACGCCCCTTCGGGGCTTGACCCCTAAATATAGCTGCAAGCAGCAATGCCGGGGTCAAGCCAAAAAGGGCACAGAAGAAAGTAAAGTTGAATTCAAATGAGCAGTTTAAAGAACCTAAGGGTGTTTTCACATATACACTGTTTAGGTCGGCCCAAATGACGTGTCGCTCCGAGTACGGTGCGTTTGGGTCAGTGTGAACACAACAGCCGCACTCGGGTGCGCACTAAACGACCGCTCCGAGACCGCTCTAAACAGGTGGTCTCGGAGCGGCTGTTGCCGATCTATGGGGCGACCCACCTGTGGTGTGAACACTGCTGGACCTCGGGCCGAACCAAATACAGGAAGTTCTCCACATGTTTGAGCCACTGGGCTTTCGTTGTGACGTGAGCCGGGTGTTATATTGTGGGTTAACAACAAACAAGCCAATCCTGGTCCGTTGCATAGAGATTCGCTGTCTCCTTTACGTTTGAGCTGATGATTTTATAAATGCATAGCTGTCCTCCACACACAAATAGTGACATTACGGGCTTTTAGCAAACGGCTCCGTGAGAAAGGCTTTAATAGAACAGCTACGCAATTCCGCGTTAAAGCAAAGAAACTTCCCAAAGACGTGCATCGTTTTCTCCACATCTTGATAGCTGCGCTCTCTCTGTCAAGCTGGATGTCGTGGAAACGTGGGGGTGGTCATGAGACGGTAAGAGCTGTCAGAGACCAATGACAGCGCTGACCGTTGTCACATGGTGTACGGTGCGGCATTTCGAGGAAAGTAAAAAATATATATATGTGAACACGGACCGCACTAACTGAAAAATGATACAATGTATTTTGGTGCGCTCCGAGGCCGCACCACGGTGCGCACCAACATATGTGAAAACAACCTAAGAAAATCTCTTGATTTCAGACTAAGTAATATAACAGTTATCAGCAAAAAGCTGTGTTTTCATTCAGTGTAATCTCTCCCTCTCTTCTCGAGGAGCATTGACAACTAGAACACTGAAGACAATGTGAGTGGTGCTTGCAGTGGCAATTCTCAGCTCACAAAATGTTACAGTTGTGTTAATGAGTCAAAAGAGACCACCCCCATGTCTCTACGATGTTCTGATGCAGAGATATAGCTCTTGTAAAAAGGATTGATAAGGTATCCTAATTGGTTGCTAAGGAGTTAATTGGCATGCACCAATGATCTCCAAGCCATGAAAGGAATAATACATGATGACCCAAGATTTTAGATGTACTGTTGGAGTAGTTTTAGGCAAAAATACCATATTTCTATCTCAAAACCACTAGGTGGCGCAATGACAAAGTTGTGCATGCAACCTCAGTTCATAACTGTGTTACATCTAGCTAGTTTTATGACTATACACTTTATTTTTTTTTAGTGAAGAAATAGTTGTATGACCATAGGGCTTGCTTGATATGAAATATTTTGTTCAATTATAGGGCCACCTAGTGGTTCAGGCAAACCAATTTTTTTGTGTGGCCTCAGACTCTGCTCATACATCAGCGTATCAAATCTGGTGAAAAAATGTCTTTTCGTTGCGAAGTTATAACCATTTATGTATAAAAACACAAATTGTAAAAGGTAATTTTTCGTTTTTTGCAATTTTCGGCCATTTCTGATGAAAATTTTAATATAACGCCAATAGAACTTTTTGTTCAGAAGGTAATGCAATGTTCTTACTATGGTGTTTTCGAGTCGATCGGAATAACGCTCGCGGAGATATTCGCGCATGTTTTTTAAATGCTGTTTTGCTGCGCAGGGCTAACCGTAAGGCGAAATCTGGCATGTTTGGTATCATTGGACTCGGCGACTATTCAGGACTCCTAAAAATCAAGTCCCGTCAAAATACGTTGATCACAGCCAAAGTTATAGGTGTAAAAAACATCTGTCTGGCCACTAGGTGGCGCTGCGACGAAACTGTGCATGCACACTCAGTTCCTGACTGGCATCACAAGTACCAAGTGTCGTGTCAATAGGCCTAAGTTTGACGAAGATACAGCCTAAAATCAGTTTTTTGCGCTCTACGTAAAATTTGTTGACGCGCTATACGACAACGGATTTTTTTATCGAAATTCTTTTGATAACTTTTTGCCGTGAGCGTCTCTAGATGCTACATACCGATTTTCGCGGCAATCGGGAAAAAGCTCTAGGACGAGTTCGAAAAAGTAGGTTTTACGAATAATTCAAAATGGCGGAAACATTTTCATGACGGATAATGACGTCATAGGGTCCAGTCGAATCGTCTTGAGCCAAGGATTCAGAGGAAACAAGAATTTCGTTTCTAGGACCTACGGATCAGAAGTTATAAGCAAAAACATAAGTGCAACTTTGGACTGTTGGTGGCGCTAGAGGGTTAGAGATAGAGACTCCAAATTTGCTGTGGGGACACATTGGACTGTCCTTTATCAGTGTGCCAAATTTCATAACTTTCCTACATACGGTTCTATGGGCTGCCATAGACCGCAATGGCGGAAGAAGAAAAATTTACTAACAGAAACAATTGCCAATATAGCTGCAAGCAGCAATACCGGGGTCAAGCCAAAACCAGTAGATGGCGCAATGACAAAAATGTGCATGCAACATCAGGTCATGATTATGTTACTTCTAGCTAGTTTAATGACTATACACTTTAGTTTAGTGAAGAGACAGTTGTATGACCATAGGGCTGGCTTGATATCAAAGGTTTTGTTCAATTATAAGGCCATCTAGTGGTGCAAGCATACAAATTTTTTGTGTAGCCTCAGAATGTGCTCATGCATCAGCGTATCAAATCTGGTGAAAAAATATCTTTTCGTTACGAAGTTACAACTATTTATGTGTAAAAAACACAAAATTTGAAGGTAATTTTTCGTTTTTTGCAATTTTCGGCCATTTCTGATGAAAATTTTAATATAATGCCAATAGAACTTTTTGTTCAGAAGGTAAGGTTAGTTTCTTCCTATGGTGTTTTTGAGTCAATCGGAATAATGCTCGCGGAGATATTCGCGCATGTTTTTTAAGCGCTATTTTGATGCACAGGGCTAACCCTAAGGCGGATTCTGGCATGTTTGGTATCGTTGGACTCGGCAACTATTCAAAACTCTAAAGAAACAAGTCCCGTGAAAATACGTCATTCACAGCCAAAGTTATAGGCGTATAAAACATTCGTCTGGCCACTAGGTGGCGCTGCAACAAAACTGGGCATGCACCCTCAATTCTTGACTGGAATCTCACGTACCAAGTTTCGTGTCAATAGGTCTAAGTTTGGCAAAGATACATCCTAAAATCTGTTTTTTTGTACGCTACGTAAAATTTGTTGACGCGCTATACGACAACGTATTGGTTTATCAAAATTCTTTTAATAACTTTTTGCCGTGAGGGTCTCTAGATGCTACATACCAATTTTCTTGGCAATCGGGTAAAAACCCTAGGACGAGTTCGCAAAAGTAGGTTTTACGAATAATTCAAAATGGCGGAAAAATTGTCATGACGGAAAATGACGTCATAGGGTCAAATCGAATCGTCTTGAGCCAAGGAATAATAGGAAACAAGAATTTCGTTTCTAGGACTTACGGATCAGAAGTTATACGCAAAAACATAAGTGCAACTTTGGACTGTTGGTGGTGCTAGCGGGTTAGACATAGAGACTCCAAATTTGCTATGGGGACACATTGGACTGTCCTTTATCAGTGTGCCACATTTCATAACTTTCCTACGTACGGTTCTATAGGCTGCCATAGACCGCAATGGCGGAAGAAGAAGAAGAAAAACTAATAATTATAAATATAGCTGCAAGCAGCAATCACCGGGGTCAAGCCGAAAAGGGCACAGAAGGATGTAAAGTTGCGTTTGGATAAGCAGACTGAAGAACTTAGGTAAACCTAATGATTTCAGATGAAAAAATGCAAAGTAATCAACAAAAATAATCTATGTTCTTGTCTACTGCAACTGTCCTTCGGTTATTGACAATCATGGGACATTAGAGCACTGAAGGACATGTATGTGATGCTTACAGTAGGCAAACATGGGTCACAACATGTTACAACAAGTTAAAAGAGTCAAAAGAGACCATCCCCATGTCTCTGCGATGTTCTGATGCAGATAAAAAGCTCTTGCAAAAACAGTTGATAAGGTATTCTCATTGGTTGTTAGAGAGTAAATGGACATCCACTAGTGATTATAGTCAAAGCCATGAAAGGAATAATCCATGATGACTCATGGTTTTAGATGTGTTGTTGCAGTAGTTTTAGGCCAAAAAAATGCCATATTCTATCTCAAAACCAGTAGGTGGCGCAATGACAAAATTCGTGCATGCAACCTCAGGTCATAACTGTGTTACATCTAGCTAGTTTTATGACTATACACTTTAGTTTAGTGAAGAAACAGTTGTATGACCATAGGGTGGCTTGATTTCAAAGGTTTTATTCAATTATAAGGCCAACTAGTGGTGCAAGCATACAATTTTTTTTGTGTAGCCTCAGACTGTGGTCGTACATCAGCGTATCAAATATGGTGAAAAAATCTCTTTGCGTTACGAAGTTATAACCATTTATGTGTAAAAACAGAAAATTTAAAGGTAATTTTTAGTTTTTTGCCATTTTCGGCCATTTCTGATGAAAATTTTAATACAACGCCAATAGAACTTTTTGTTCAGAAGGTAATGCAATATTCTTCCTATGATGATTTCGAGTCGATCAGAATTACGCTCGCGGAGATATTCGCGCGTGTTTTTTAAGTGCTGTTTTGCTGCGCAGGGCTAACCGTAAGGCGAAATCTGGCATGTTTGGAAAGGTTGGACTCGGCAACTATTCTGGACTTCAGCGAAACAAGTCCCGTGAAAAAACACAGATCAGAGCCAAAGTTATAAGCATGTACAACATTCGTATGACCACTAGGTGGTGCTGTGACGAAACTCTGCATGCCCCCTCAGATCCTCACTGGCATCACAACTACCAAGTGTGGCGTCAATAGACATAAGATTGGCGAAGATACACACTAAAACCTGTTTTTTGGGCTCTACGTAAAATTTGTTGACGCGCTATACGAAAACGGAATGGTTTATCAAAATTCTTTTAATAACTTTTTGCCCTGAGTGTCTCTAGATGCTACATACCATTTTTCGTGGCAATTGGGCAAAATCTCTAGAACAAGTTCGCAAAAGTAGGTTTTATGAATAAATCAAAATGGCGGAAAATTTTTCATGACGGAAAATGACGTCATAGGGTCCAATCGAATCGTCTTGAGCCAAGGAATCAGAGGATACAAGAATTTAGTGTCTAGGACTTACGGGTCAGAAGTTATAAGCAAATACATAAGTGCAAATTTGGACTGTTGGTGGCGCTAGCGGGTTAGAGATACAGACTTCAAATTTGCTGTGGAGACTTTTTGAACAGTCCTCTATTAGTGTGCCAAATTTCATAACTTTCCTACGTACGGTTCTATAGGCTGCCATAGACCGCAATGGCGGAGGAAGAAAAAGAAAAAGAAAAAGAAAAAGAAAACTAACAGAAACAATAGGGGTCTTCGCCCATTCTGGGCTTGACCCCTAATAATAAGAAAACTAACGGATACAATAGGGGTCTTCGCCCATTCTGGGCTTGACCCCTAAATATAGCTGCAAGCAGCAATGCCGGGGTCAAGCCAAAAAGGGCACAGAAGAAAGTGAAGTTGAATTCGGATGAGCAGTTTAAAGAACCTAGGAAAATGTATTGATTTCAGACTAAATAATATAACAGTTATCAGCAAAAAAACTGTGTTTTCATTCAGTGTAATCTCTCCCTCTCTTCTCGAGGAGCATTGACAACTAGAACACTGAAGAAAATGTGAGTGGTGCTTGCAGTGGCAATTCTCAGCTCACAAAATGTTACAGTGGTGTTTATGAGTCAAAAGAGACCACCCCCATGTCTCTACGATGTTCTGATGCAGAGATATAGCTCTTGCAAAAACGGTTGATAAGGTATTCTCATTGGTTGCTAGAGAGTAAATTCACATCCACCAGTGATTATAGTCAAAGCCATGAAAGGAATAATCCATGATGACTAATGGTTTTAGATGTGCTGTTGCAGTAGATTTAGGCAAAAATAGCTATTTTCTATCTCCAAACCACTAGGGGGCGGTATGACAGAATCGTGCATGCAACCTCAGGTCATGACTGCGTTACATCTGGCTAGTTTCATGACTATACACTTTAGTTCGGCAAAGAAATAGTTGTATGACCATAGGGCTTGCTTGATATGAAATATTTTGTTCAATTATAGGGCCAACTAGTGGTTCAGGCATACCAATTTTTTTGTGTGGCCTCAGACTCTGCTCATACATCAGCGTATCAAATCTGGTGAAAAAACCTCTTTTCGTTGCGAAGTTATAACCAATTATGTGTAAAAACCACAAATTTTAAAGGTAATTTTTCGTTTTTTGCAATTTTCGGCCATTTCTGATAAAAATTTTAATATAACGCCAATAGAACTTTTTGTTCAGAAGGTAATGCAATGTTCTTCCTATGGTGTTTTCGAGTCGATTGGAATAACGCTCGCGGAGTTATTCGCGCGTGTTTTTTAAGCGCTATTTTAATGCACAGGGCTAACCGTAAGACGAAATCTGGCATGTTTGGTATCGTTGGACTCGGCGACTATTCAGGACTCCTAAAAATCAAGTCCCGTCAAAATACGTTGATCACAGCCAAAGTTATAGGTGTAAAAAACATCTGTATGGCCACTAGGTGGCGCTGCGACGAAACTGTGCATGCACACTCAGTTCCTGACTGGCATCACAAGTACCAAGTGTCGTGTCAATAGGCCAAAGTTTGACGAAGATACAGCCTAAAATCTGTTTTTTTGTGCTCTACTTAAAATTTGTTGACGCGCTATACGACAACGGATTGGTTTATCGAAATTCTTTTGATAACTTTTTGCCGTGAGGGTCTGTAGATGCTACATACCGATTTTCGTGAAAATTGGGCAAAAGCTCTAGGACGAGTTCGCAAAAGTAGGTTTTACGAATAATTCAAAATGGTGGAAAAATTTCTATGACGGAAAATGACGTCATAGGGTCAAATCGAATCGTCTTGAGCCAAGGAATCAGAGGAAACAAGAAATTTGTTTCTAGGACTTACGGATCAGAAGTTATAAGCAAAAACGTAAGTGCATCTTTGGACTGTTGGTGGCGCTTGAGGGTTGGAGATAGAGACCCCAAATTTGCTGTGGGGACACATTGGACTGTCCTTTATCAGTGTGCCAAATTTCATAACTTTCCTACGTACGGTTCTATGGGCTGCCATAGACCGCAATGGCGGAAGAAGAAGAAGAATAACTAATAAATATAGCTGCAAGCAGCAATCACCGGGGTCAAGCCGAAAAGGGCACAGAAAGATGTAAAGTTGCGTTTGGATAAGCAGACTGAAGAACTTAGGTAAACCTAATGATTTCAGATGAAAAAATGCAAAGTAATCAACAAAAATAATCTATGTTCTTGTCTACTGCAACTGTCCTTCGGTTATTGACAATCATGGAACATTAGAGCACTGAAGGACATGTATGTGATGCTTACAGTGGGCAAACATGGGTCACAACATGTTACAACAAGTTTAAAGAGTCAAAAGAGACCATCCCCATGTCTCTGCGATGTTCTGATGCAGAGAAAAAGCTCTTGCAAAAACAGTTGATAAGATGTTCTCATTGGTTGCTAGAGAGTAAATGGACATCCACTAGTGATTATAGTCAAAGCCATGAAAGGAATAATCCATGATGACTCATGGTTTTAGATGTGTTGTTGCAGTAGTTTTAGGCCAAAAAAATGCCATATTCTATCTCAAAACCAATAGGTGGCGCAATGACAAAATTCGTGCATGCAACCTCAGGTCATAACTGTGTTACATCTAGCTAGTTTTATGACTATACACTTTAGTTTAGTGAAGAAACAGTTGTATGACCATAGGGTGGCTTGATTTCAAAGGTTTTATTCAATTAAAAGGCCAACTAGTGGTGCAAGCATACAATTTTTTTTGTGTAGCCTCAGACTGTGGTCGTACATCAGCGTATCAAATATGGTGAAAAAATCTCTTTGCGTTACGAAGTTATAACCATTTATGTGTAAAAACAGAAAATTTAAAGGTAATTTTTTGTTTTTTGCAATTTTCGGCCATTTCTGATGAAAATTTTAATACAACGCCAATAGAACTTTTTGTTCAGAAGGTAATGCAATATTCTTCCTATGATGTTTTCGAGTCGATCAGAATTACGCTCGCGGAGATATTCGCGAGTGTTTTTTAAGTGCTGTTTTGCTGCGCAGGGCTAACCGTGAGGCGAAATCTGGCATGTTTGGTAACGTTGGACTCGGCAGCTATTCTGGACTTCAGCGAAACAAGTCCCGTGAAAAAACACAGATCAGAGCCAAAGTTATAAGCATGTACAACATTCGTATGACCACTAGGTGGTGCTGTTACGAAACTCTGCATGCCCCCTCAGATCCTCACTGGCATCACAACTACCAAGTGTGGCGTCAATAGACATAAGATTGCCGAAGATACACACTAAAACCTGTTTTTTTGGGCTCTACGTAAAATTTGTTGACGCGCTATACGAAAACGGAATGGTTTATCAAAATTCTTTTAATAACTTTTTGCCCTGAGTGTCTCCAGATGCTACATACCATTTTTCGTGGCAATTGGGCAAAAGCTCTAGGACAAGTTCGCAAAAGTAGGTTTTATGAATAAATCAAAATGGCGGAAAATTTTTCATGACGGAAAATGACGTCATAGGGTCCAATCGAATCGTCTTGAGCCAAGGAATCAGAGGATACAAGAATTTAGTGTCTAGGACTTACGGGTCAGAAGTTATAGGCAAATACATAAGTGCAAATTTGGACTGTTGGTGGCGCTAGCGGGTTAGAGATACAGACTTCAAATTTGCTGTGGAGACTTTTTGGACAGTCCTCTATCAGTGTGCCAAATTTCATAACTTTCCTACGTACGGTTCTATAGGCTGCCATAGACCGCAATGGCGGAGGAAGAAAAAGAAAAAGAAAAAGAAAAAGAAAAAGAAAACTAACAGAAACAATAGGGGTCTTCGCCCATTCTGGGCTTGACCCCTAAATATAGCTGCAAGCAGCAATCACCGGGGTCAAGCCGAAAAGGGCACAGAAGGATTTAAAGTTGCGTTTGGATAAGCAGACTGAAGAACTTAGGTAAACCTAATGATTTCAGATGAAAAAATGCAAAGTAATCAACAAAAATAATCTATGTTCTTGTCTACTGCAACTGTCCTTCGGTTATTGACAATCATGGGACATTAGAGCACTGAAGGACATGTATGTGATGCTTACAGTGGGCAAACATGGGTCACAACATGTTACAACAAGTTAAAAGAGTCAAAAGAGACCATCCCCATGTCTCTGCGATGTTCTGATGCAGAGAAAAAACTCTTGCAAAAACAGTTGATAAGGTATTCTCATTGGTTGCTAGAGAGTAAATGGACATCCACTAGTGATTATAGTCAAAGCCATGAAAGGAATAATCCATGATGACTCATGGTTTTAGATGTGTTGTTGCAGTAGTTTTAGGCCAAAAAAATGCCATATTCTGTCTCAAAACCAGTAGGTGGCGCAATGACAAAATTCGTGCATGCAACCTCAGGTCATAACTGTGTTACATCTTGCTAGTTTTATGACTATACACTTTAGTTTAGTGAAGAAACAGTTGTATGACCATAGGGTGGCTTGATTTCAAAGGTTTTATTCAATTATAAGGCCAACTAGTGGTGCAAGCATACAATTTTTTTTGTCTAGCCTCAGACTGTGGTCGTACATCAGCGTATCAAATATGGTGAAAAAATCTCTTTGCGTTACGAAGTTATAACCATTTATGTGTAAAAACAGAAAATTTAAAGGTAATTTTTCGTTTTTTGCAATTTTCGGCCATTTCTGATGAAAATTTTAATACAACGCCAATAGAACTTTTTGTTCAGAAGGTAATGCAATATTCTTCCTATGATGTTTTCGAGTCGATCAGAATTATGCTCGCGGAGATATTCGCGCGTGTTTTTTAAGTGCTGTTTTGCTGCGCAGGGCTAACCGTAAGGCGAAATCTGGCATGTTTGGTAAGGTTGGACTCGGCAACTATTCTGGACTTCAGCGAAACAAGTCCCGTGAAAAAACACAGATCAGAGCCAAAGTTATAAGCATGCACAACTTTCGTATGACCACTAGGTGGTGCTGTGACGAAACTCTGCATGCCCCCTCAGATCCTCACTGGCATCACAACTACCAAGTGTGGCGTCAATAGACATAAGATTGGCAAAGATACACACTAAAACCTGTTTTTTTGGCTCTACGTAAATTTTGTTGACGCGCTATACGAAAACGGAATGGTTTATCAAAATTCTTTTAATAACTTTTTGCCCTGAGTGTCTCTAGATGCTACATACCATTTTTCGTGGCAATTGGGCAAAAGCTCTAGGACAAGTTTGCAAAAGTAGGTTTTATGAATAAATCAAAATGGCGGAAAATTTTCATGACGGAAAATGACGTCATAGGGTCCAATCGAATCGTCTTGAGCCAAGGAATCAGAGGATACAAGAATTTAGTGTCTAGGACTTACGGGTCAGAAGTTATAGGCAAATACATAAGTGCAAATTTGGACTGTTGGTGGCGCTAGCGGGTTAGAGATACAGACTTCAAATTTGCTGTGGAGACTTTTTGGACAGTCCTCTATCAGTGTGCCAAATTTCATAACTTTCCTACGTACGGTTCTATAGGCTGCCATAGACCGCAATGGCGGAGGAAGAAAAAGAAAAAGAAAAAGAAAAAGAAAACTAACAGAAACAATAGGGGTCTTCGCCCCTTCGGGGCTTGACCCCTAAAAATGCAAAGTAATCAACAAAAATAATCTATGTTCTTGTCTACTGCAACTGTCCTTCGGTTATTGACAATCATGGGACATTAGAGCACTGAAGGACATGTATGTGATGCTTACAGTGGGCAAACATGGGTCACAACATGTTACAACAAGTTAAAAGAGTCAAAAGAGACCATCCTCATGTCTCTGCGATGTTCTGATGCAGAGAAAAAGCTCTTGCAAAAACAGTTGATAAGGTATTCTCATTGGTTGCTAGAGAGTAAATTGACATCCACTAGTGATTATAGTCAAAGCCATGAAAGGAATAATCCATGATGACTCATGGTTTTAGATGTGTTGTTGCAGTAGTTTTAGGCCAAAAAAATGCCATATTCTATCTCAAAACCAGTAGGTGGCGCAATGACAAAATTCGTGCATGCAACCTCAGGTCATAACTGTGTTACATCTAGCTAGTTTTATGACTATACACTTTAGTTTAGTGAAGAAACAGTTGTATGACCATAGGGTGGCTTGATTTCAAAGGTTTTATTCAATTATAAGGCCAACTAGTGGTGCAAGCATACAATTTTTTTTGTGTAGCCTCAGACTGTGGTCGTACATCAGCGTATCAAATATGGTGAAAAAATCTCTTTGCGTTACGAAGTTATAACCATTTATGTGTAAAAACAGAAAATTTAAAGGTAATTTTTCGTTTTTTGCAATTTTCGGCCATTTCTGATGGAAATTTTAATACAACGCCAATAGAACTTTTTGTTCAGAAGGTAATGCAATATTCTTCCTATGATGTTTTCGAGTCGATCAGAATTACGCTCGCGAAGATATTCGCGCGTGTTTTTTAAGTGCTGTTTGCCTGCGCAGGGCTAACCGTAAGGCGAAATCTGGCATGTTTGGTAACGTTGGACTCGGCAACTATTCTGGACTTCAGCGAAACAAGTCCCGTGAAAAAACACAGATCAGAGCCAAAGTTATAAGCATGTACAACATTCGTATGACCACTAGGTGGTGCTGTGACGAAACTCTGCATGCCCCCTCGGATCCTCACTGGCATCACAACTACCAAGTGTGGCGTCAATAGACATAAGATTGGCGAAGATACACACTAAAACCTGTTTTTTGGGCTCTACGTAAAATTTGTTGACGCGCTATACGAAAACGGAATGGTTTATCAAAATTCTTTTAATAACTTTTTGCCCTGAGTGTCTCTAGATGCTACATACCATTTTTCGTGGCAATTGGGCAAAAGCTCTAGGACAAGTTCGCAAAAGTAGGTTTTATGAATAAATCAAAATGGCGGAAAATTTTTCATGACGGAAAATGATGTCATAGGGTCCAATCGAATCGTCTTGAGCCAAGGAATCAGAGGATACAAGAATTTAGTGTCTAGGACTTACGGGTCAGAAGTTATAAGCAAATACATAAGTGCAAATTTGGACTGTTGGTGGCGCTAGCGGGTTAGAGATACAGACTTAAAATTTGCTGTGGAGACTTTTTGGACAGTCCTCTATCAGTGTGCCAAATTTCATAACTTTCCTACGTACGGTTCTATAGGCTGCCATAGACCGCAATGGCGGAGGAAGAAAAAGAAAAAGAAAAAGAAAAAGAAAAAGAAAACTAACAGAAACAATAGGGGTCTTCGCCCATTCTGGGCTTGACCCCTAATAATAAGAAAACTAACAAATACAATAGGGGTCTTCGCCCCTTCGGGGCTTGACCCCTAAATATAGCTGCAAGCAGCAATCACCGGGGTCAAGCCAAAAAGGGCACAGCAGAAAGTAAAGTTGACTTCGGATGAGCAGTTTAAAGTACCTAAGAAAATCTCTTGATTTCAAACAAAACAATATAACAGTTATCAGCAAAAAAGCTGTGTTCTCATTTAGTGAAATCTCTCCCTCTCTTTCGACGAGCATTGATAACTAGAACACTGACGTAAAAATGAGTGGTGCTTGCAGTGGCAATACTCAGCTCTCAAAATGTTACAGTGTTGTTAATGAGTCAAAAGAGCCAACCCCCGTGTCTCTACGATGTTCTGATGCAGAGTTATAGCTCTTGCAAAACGGTTGATAAGGTATTCTCATTGGTTGCTAGGGAGTGAATTGGCAACCACCAGTGATTATAGTCAAAGCCATGAAAGGAATAATCCATGATGACTCATGGTTTTAGATGTGCTGTTGCAGTAGATTTAGGCAAAAAAAGCTATTTTCTATCTCCAAACCACTAGGGGGCGCTATGACAGAATCGTGCATGCAACCTCAGGTCATGACTGCGTTACATCTAGCTAGTTTCATGACTATACACTTTAGTTCGGCAAAGAAAAAGTTGTATGACCATAGGGCTTGCTTGATATGAAATATTTTGTTTAATTATAGGGCCACCTAGTGGTTCAGGCATACCAATTTTTTTGTGTGGCCTCAGACTCTGCTCATACATCAGCGTATCAAATCTGGTGAAAAAATCTCTTTTCGTTGCGAAGTTATAACCATTTATGTGTAAAAACCACAAATTTTAAAGGTAATTTTTCGTTTTTTGCAATTTTCGGCCATTTCTGATGAAAATTTTAATATAACGCCAATAGAACTTTTTGTTCAGAAGGTAATGCAATGTTCTTCCTATGGTGTTTTCGAGTCGATCGGAATAACGCTCGCGGAGTTATTCGCGCGTGTTTTTTAAGCGCTATTTTAATGCACAGGGCTAACCGTAAAACGAAATCTGGCATGTTTTGTATCGTTGGACTCGGCATCTACTCAGGACTCTTAAAAATCAAGTCCCGTCAAAATACGTTGATCGCAGCCAAAGTTATAGGTGTATAAAACATCTGTCTGGCCACTAGGTGGCGCAGCGACGAAACTGTGCAGGCACACTCAGATCCTGACTGGCATCACAAGTACCAAGTGTCGTGTCAATAGGCCTAAGTTTGACGAAGATACAGCCTAAAATCTGTTTTTTTGCGCTCTATGTAAAATTTGTTGACGCGCTATACAACAACGGATTAATTTATCAAAAATCTTTTAATAACTTTTTGCCTTGAGGGTCTCTAGATGCTACATACCAATTTTTGCGGCAATTGGGTAAAAACTCTAGGACGAGTTCGCAAAAGTAGGTTTTACGAATAATTCAAAATGGCGGAAAAATTTTCATGACGGAAAATTACGTCATATGTTCCAATCGAATCGTCTTGAGCCAAGGAATCAGAGGAAACAAGAATTTCGTTTCTAGGACTTACGGATCAAAAGTTATAAGAAAAAACATAAGTGCAACTTTGGACTGTTGGTGGCGCTAGCGGGTTTGAGATAGAGACTCCAAATTTGCTGTGGATAATATTTGGACTGTCCTTTATCAGTGTGCCAAATTTCATAACTTTCCTACGTACGGTTCTATGGGCTGCCATAGACCGCAATGGCGGAAGAAGAAGCAGAATAATTATTATAATAAATATAGCTGCAAGCAGCAATCACCGGGGTCAAGCCGAAAAGGGCACAGAAGGATGTAAAGTTGCGTTTGGATAAGCAGACTGAAGAACTTAGGTAAACCTAATGATTTCAGATGAAAAAATGCAAAGTAATCAACAAAAATAATCTATGTTCTTGTCTACTGCAACTGTCCTTCGGTTATTGACAATCATTGGACATTAGAGCACTGAAGGACATGTATGTGATGCTTACAGTGGGCAAACATGGGTCACAACATGTTACAACAAGTTAAAAGAGTCAAAAGAGACCATCCCCATGTCTCTGCGATGTTCTGATGCAGAGAAAAAGCTCTTGCAAAAACAGTTGATAAGGTATTCTCATTGGTTGCTAGAGAGTAAATGGACATCCACTAGTGATTATAGTCAAAGCCATGAAAGGAATAATCCATGATGACTCATGGTTTTAGATGTGTTGTTGCAGTAGTTTTAGGCCAAAAAAATGCCATATTCTATCTCAAAACCAGTAGGTGGCGCAATGACAAAATTCGTGCATGCAACCTCAGGTCATAACTGTGTTACATCTAGCTAGTTTTATGACTATACACTTTAGTTTAGTGAAGAAACAGTTGTATGACCATAGGGTGGCTTGATTTCAAAGGTTTTATTCAATTATAAGGCCAACTAGTGGTGCAAGCATACAATTTTTTTTGTGTAGCCTCAGACTGTGGTCGTACATCAGCGTATCAAATATGGTGAAAAAATCTCTTTGCGTTACGAAGTTATAACCATTTATGTGTAAAAACAGAAAATTTAAAGGTAATTTTTTGTTTTTTGCAATTTTCGGCCATTTCTGATGAAAATTTTAATACAACGCCAATAGAACTTTTTGTTCAGAAGGTAATGCAATATTCTTCCTATGATGTTTTCGAGTCGATCAGAATTACGCTCGCGAAGATATTCGCGCGTGTTTTTTAAGTGCTGTTTTGCTGCGCAGGGCTAACCGTAAGGCGAAATCTGGCATGTTTGGTAACGTTGGACTCGGCAACTATTCTGGACTTCAGCGAAACAAGTCCCGTGAAAAAACACAGATTAGAGCCAAAGTTATAAGCATGTACAACATTCGTATGACCACTAGGTGGCGCTGTGACGAAACTCTGCATGCCCCCTCAGATCCTCACTGGCATCACAACTACCAAGTGTGGCGTCAATAGACATAAGATTGGCGAAGATACACACTAAAACCTGTTTTTTGGGCTCTACGTAAAATTTGTTGACGCGCTATACGAAAACGGAATGGTTTATCAAAATTATTTTAATAACTTTTTGCCCTGAGTGTCTTTAGATGCTACATACCATTTTTCGTGGCAATTGGGCAAAAGCTCTAGGACAAGTTCGCAAAAGTAGGTTTTATGAATACATCAAAATGGCGGAAAATTTTTCATGACGGAAAATGACGTCATAGGGTCCAATCGAATCGTCTTGAGCCAAGGAATCAGAGGATACAAGAATTTAGTGTCTAGGACTTACGGGTCAGAAGTTATAAGCAAATACATAAGTGCAAATTTGGACTGTTGGTGGCGCTAGCGGGTTAGAGATACAGACTTCAAATTTGCTGTGGAGACTTTTTGGACAGTCCTCTATCAGTGTGCCAAATTTCATAACTTTCCTACGTACGGTTCTATAGGCTGCCATAGACCGCAATGGCGGAGGAAGAAAAAGAAAAAGAAAAAGAAAAAGAAAAAGAAAAAGAAAACTAACAGAAACAATAGGGGTCTTCGCCCATTCTGGGCTTGACCCCTAATAATAAGAACACTAACAAATACAATAGGGGTCTTCGCCCCTTCGGGGCTTGACCCCTAAATATAGCTGCAAGCAGCAATACCGGGGTCAAGCCGAAAAGGGCACAGAAGGGTGTAAAGTTGAGTTTGGATAAGAATACTACAGAACCTAGGTAAACCTCATGATTTCTAATGAAAAAAACGCAAAAGTAATCAACAAAAATAATCTATGTTCTTGTCTAATGCAATCGTCCTTCTGTTATTGACAATCATGGAACATTAGAGCACGGAAGGACATGTGAGTGATGTATGCAGTGGCATAACATGGGTCACAACATGTTACAACAAGTTAAATCAGTCAAAAGAGACCATCCCCATGTCTCTACGATGTTCTGATGCAGAGAAAAAGCTCTTTCAAAAACAGTTGATTAGGTAATCTCATTGGTTGCTAGAGAGTAGATTCACATCCACCAGCAATATTAGTCCAAGCCATGAAATGAAGAATCCATGATGACTTATGATATTAGATGTGTTGTTGCAGTAGTTTTAGGCAAAAATTGCTATTTTCTATCTCCAAGCCACTAGGTGGCGCTATGTCAAAATTGTGCATGCAACCTCAGGGCATGACTGTGTTACATTTAGCTAGTTTTCTGACTATACACTTTATTTCAGCAAAGAAATAGTTGTATGACCATAGGGCTTGCTTGATATGAAAGGTTTTGTCCAATTTTAAGGCCAACTAGTGGTGAAGGCATACCAATGTTTTTGTGTGACCTCAGACTCTGCTCGTACATCAGCGTATCAAATCTGGTGAAAAAATCTCTTTTCGTTACGAAGTTATGACCATTTATGTGTAAAAAACACAAAATCTAAAGGTAATTTTTCGTTTTTTGCAATTTTCGGCCATTTCTGATGAAAATTTTAATATAACGCCAATAGAACTTTTTGTTCAGAAGGTAATGCAATATTCTTCCTATGGTGTTTTCGAGTCGATCGGAATAACGCTCGCGGAGATATTCGCGCGTTTTTTTTAAGTGCTGTTTTGCTGCGCAGGGCTAACCGTAAAGCGAAATCTGGCATGTTTGGTATCGTTGGACTCGGCGACTACTCAGGACTCCTAAAGATCAAGTCCCGTCAAAATACGTTGATCGCAGCCAAAGTTATAGGTGTATAAATCATCTGTCTGGCCACTAGGTGGTGCTGCGACGAAACTGTGCATGCACACTCAGTTCATGACTGGCATCACAAGTACCAAGTGTCGTGTCAATAGGCCTAAGTTTGACGAAGATACAGCCTAAAATCAGTTTTTTTGCGCTCTACGTAAAATTTGTTGACACGCTATACGACAACGGATTGGTTTATCAAAATTCTTTTAATAACTTTTTGCCGTGAGCGTCTCTAGATGCTACATACCAATTTTCGCGGCAATCGGGTAAAAACTCTAGGACGAGTTCGCAAAAGTAGGTTTTACGAATAATTCAAAATGGCGGAAAAATTTTCATGACGGAAAATGACGTCATAGGGTCCAATCGAATCGTCTTGAGCCAAGGAATCAGAGGAAACAAGAATTTCATTTCTAGGACTTACGGATCAGAAGTTATAAGCAAAAACATAAGTTCAAATTTGGACTGTTGCTGGCGCTAGCGGGTTAGAGATAGAGACTCCAAATTTGCTGTGGGGACACATTGGACTGTCCTTTATCAGTGTGCCAAATTTCATAACTTTCCTAAGTACGGTTCTATGGGCTGCCATAGACCACAATGGCGGAAGAAGAAGAAGAAGAAGAAGAAGAAGCAGAATAATTATTATAATAAATATAGCTGCAAGCAGCAATGCCGGGGTCAAGCCAAAAAGGGCACAGCAGAAAGTAAAGTTGAATTCGGATGAGCAGTTTAAAGAACCTGGGAAAATCTCTTGATTTCAGACTAAATAATATAACAGTTATCAGCAAAAAAGCTGTGTTTTCATTCAGTGTCATCTCTCCCTATCTTCTCGAGGAGCATTGACAACTAGAACACTGAAGAAAATGTGAGTGGTGCTTGCAGTGGCAATTCTCAGCTCACAAAATGTTACAGTGGTGTTAATGAGTCAAAAGAGACCACCCCCATGTCTCTACGATGTTCTGATGCAGAGATATAGCTCTTGTAAAAATGATTGATAAGGTATCCTAATTGGTTGCTAAGGAGTTAATTGGCATGCACCAATGATCTCCAAGCCATGAGAGGAATAATACATGATGACCCAAGATTTTAGATGTACTGTTGGAGTAGTTTTAGGCAAAAATACCATATTTCTATCTCAAAACCACTAGGTGGCGCAATGACAAAGTTGTGCATGCAACCTCAGTTCATAACTGTGTTACATCTAGCTAGTTTTATGAGTATACACTTTAGTTTAGTGAAGAAATAGTTGTATGACCATAGGGCTTGCTTGATATGAAAGATTTTGTTCAATTATAAAGCCACCTAGTGGTTCAGGCATACCAATTTGTTTTGTGTGGCCTCAGACTCTGCTCATACATCAGCATATCAAATCTGGTGAAAAAAATTCTTTTCGTTGTGAAGTTATAACCATTCATGTATAAAAACACAAATTGTAAAAGGTAATATTTCGTTTTTTGCAATTTTCGGCCATTTCTGATGAAAATTTTAATATAACGCCAATAGAACTTTTTGTTCAGAAGGTAATGCAATGTTCCGCCTATGGTGTTTTCGAGTCGATCGGAATAACGCTTGCAGAGATATTCGCGCATGTTTTTTAAGTGCTGTTTTGCTGCGCAGGGCTAACCGTAAGGCGAAATCTGGCATGTTTGGTATCGTTGGACTCGGCATCTACTCAGGACTCCTAAAAATCAAGTCCCGTCAAAATACGTTGATCACAGCCAAAGTTATAGGTGTAAAAAACATCTGTCTGGCCACTAGGTAGCGCTGCGACGAAACTGTGCATGCACCCTCAGTTCCTGACTGGCATCACAAGTACCAAGTGTCGTGTCAATAGGCCTAAGTTTGACGAAGATACAGCCTAAAATCTGTTTATTGTGCTCTACGTAAAATTTGTTGACGCGCTATACAACAACGGATTGATTTATCAAAATTCTTTTAATAACTTTTTGCCGTGAGGGTCTCTAGATGCTACATACCAATTTTTGCGGCAATCGGGTAAAAACTCTAGGACGAGTTCGCAAAAGTAGGTTTTACGAATAATTCAAAATGGCGGAAAAATTTTCATGACGGAAAATAACGTCATAGGGTCTAATCGAATCGTCTTGAGCCAAGGAATCAGAGGAAACAAGAATTTCGTTTCTCGGACTTACGGGTCAGAAGTTATAAACAAAAACATAAGTGCAACTTTGGACTGTTGGTGGCGCTAGCGGGTTAGAGATAGAGACTCCAAATTTGCTGTGGGGACACATTGGACTGTCCTCTATCAGTGTGCCAAATTTCATAACTTTCCTACGTACGGTTCTATGGGCTGCCATAGACCGCAATGGCGGAAGAAGAAAAATTTACTAACAGAAACAATTGCCAATATAGCTGCAAGCAGCAATGCCGGGGTCAAGCCAAAAAGGGCACAGCAGAAAGTAAAGTTGACTTCGGATGAGCAGTTTAAAGTACCTAGGAAAATCTCTTGATTTTAGACAAAACAATATAACAGTTATCAGCAAAAAAGCTGTTCTCATTTAGTGAAATCTCTCCCTCTCTTTCGTCGAGCATTGATAACTAGAACACTGACGTAAATATGAGTGGTGCTTCTAGTGGCAATACTCAGCTCACAAAATGTTACAGTGGTGTTAATGAGTCAAAAGAGCCCACCCCCATGTCTCTGCAATGTTCTGATTCAGAGAAGAAGCTCTTGCAAAAACAGTTGATAACGTATTCTCATTGGTTGCTAGAGAGTAAATGGATATCCACTAGTGATTATAGTCAAAGCCATGAAAGGAATAATCCATGATGACTCATGGTTTTAGATGTGTTGCTGCAGTAGTTTTAGGCAAAAAAATGCCATATTCTATCTCAAAACCAGTAGGTGGCGCAATGACAAAATTGTGCATGCAACCTCAGGTCATAACTGTGTTACATCTAGCTAGTTTTATGACTATACACTTTAGTTTAGTGAAGAAACAGTTGAATGACCATAGGGTGGCTTGATTTCAAAGGTTTTGTTCAATTATAAGGCCAACTAGTGGTGTAACCATACAATTCTTTTTGTGTAGCCTCAGACTGTGGTCGTACATCAGCGTATCAAATATAGTGAAAAAATCTCTTTGCGTTACGAAGTTATAGCCATTTATGTGTAAAAACACAAAATTTTAAGGTAATTTTTTGTTTTTTGCAATTTTTGGCCATTTTTGATGAAAATTTTAATATAACGCCAATAGAACTTTTTGTTCAGAAGGTAATGCAATGTTCTTCCTATGGTGTTTTCGAGTCGATCGGAATAACGCTCGCGGAGATATTCGCGCGTGTTTTTTAATTGCTATTTTGCTGCGCAGGGTTAACCGTATGACGAATCCTGGCATGTTTGGTATCGTTGGACTCGGCGACTACTCAGGACTCCAAAAAATCAAGTCCCGTAATAATAAGTTGATCGCAGCCAAAGTTATAGGTGTATAAAACATCTGTCTGGCCACTAGGTGGCGCTGCGACGAAACTGTGCATGCCCACTCAGTTCCTGACTGGCATCACAAGTACCAAGTGTCGTGTCAATAGGCCTAAGTTTGACAAAGATACAGCCTAAAATCTGTTTTTTTGTGCTCTACTTAACATTTGTTGACGCACTATACGACAACGGATTGGTTTATCAAAATTCTTTTAATAACTTTTTGCCGTGAGGGTCTGTAGATGCTACATACCGATTTTCGTGGAAATCGGGCAAAAGCTCTAGGACGAGTTCGCAAAAGTAGGTTTTACGAATAAATCAAAATGGCGGAAAAATTTTCATGACGGAAAATGACGTCATAGGGTCCAATCGAATCGTCTTGAGCCAAGGAATCAGAGGAAACAAGAATTTCGTTTCTAGGACTTACGGATCAGAAGTTATAAGCAAAAACATAAGTTCAACTTTGGACTCTGGGTGGCGCTAGCGGGTTAAAGATAGAGACTCCAAATTTGCTGTGGATAATATTTGGACTGTCCTTTATCAGTGTGCCAAATTTCATAACTTTCCTACGTACGGTTCTATGGGCTGCCATAGACCGCAATGGCGGAAGAAGAAGCAGAATAATTATTATAATAATAATAAGAACACTAACAAATACAATAGGGGTCTTCGCCCCTTCGGGGCTTGACCCCTAATAATAAGAAAACTAACAAATACAATAGGGGTCTTCGCCCCTTCGGGGCTTGACCCCTAAATATAGCTGCAAGCAGCAATGCCGGGGTCAAGCCAAAAAGGGCACATAAGAAAGTAAAGTTTAATTCGGATGAGCAGTTTAAAGAACCTGGGAAAATCTCTTGATTTCAGACTAAATAATATAACAGTTATCAGCTAAAAAGCTGTGTTTTCATTCAGTGTCATCTCTCCCTCTCTTTCGTCGAGCATTGATAACTAGAACACTGACGTAAAAATGAGTGGTGCTTCTAGTGGCAATACTCAGCTCACAAAATGTTACAGTGGTGTTAATGAGTCAAAAGAGCCCACCCCCATGTCTCTGCGATGTTCTGATGCAGAGAAAAAGCTCTTGCAAAAACAGTTGATAACGTATTCTCATTGGTTGCTAGAGAGTAAATGGACATCCACTATTGATTATAGTCAAAGCCATGAAAGGAATAATCCATGATGACTCATGGTTTTAGATGTGTTGTTGCAGTAGTTTTAGGCAAAAAATGCGTTATTCTATCTCAAAACCAGTAGGTGGCGCAATGACAAAATTGTGCATGCAACCTCAAGTCATAACTGTGCTACATCTAGCTAGTTTTATGACTATACACTTTAGATTAGTGAAGAAACAGTTGTATGACCATAGGGTGGCTTGATTTCAAAGGTTTTGTTAAATTATAAGGCCAACTAGTGGTGCAACCATACAATTTTTTTTGTGTAGCCTCAGACTGTGGTCGTACATCAGCGTATCAAATATGGTGAAAAAATCTCTTTGCGTTACGAAGTTATAGCCATTTATGTGTAAAAACACAAAATTTAAAGGTAATTTTTCGTTTTTTGCAATTTTCAGCCATTTCTGATGAAAATTTTAATACAATGCCAATAGAACTTTTTGTTCAGAAGGTAATGCAATATTCTTCCTATGATGTTTTCGAGTCGATCAGAATTACGCTCGCGGAGATATTCGCGCGTGTTTTTTAAGTGCTATTTTGCCGCGCAGGGTTAACCGTAAGGCCAATTCTGGCATGTTTGGTATCGTTGGACTCGGCAACTATTCAGGACTCCAAGGAAACAAGTCCCGTGAAAATACGTCAATCGGAGCCAAAGTTATAGGCGTTTAAAGCATAAGTCTGACCACTAGGTGGCGCTGTGACGAAACTCTGCATGCACCCTAAGTTCCTGACTGGCATCACAAGAACCAAGTATCGTGTCAATAGGCTTAAGTTTGGCGAAGATACAGCCTCAAATCCGTTTTTTTGCGCTCTACGTAAAATTCGTTGACGCGGTTTACGGAAACGGATGGACGAATTGACATGAATTCCATAACTTTTTGCCGTGAGGGTCTGTAGATGCTACATACCGATTTTCGTGGAAATTGGGCAAAAGCTCTAGGACGAGTTCGCAAAAGTAGGTTTTACGAATAATTCAAAATGGCGGAAAAATTTCCATGACGGAAAATGACGTCATAGGGTCAAATCGAATCGTCTTGAGCCAAGGAATCAGAGGAAACAAGAATTTTGTTTCTAGGACTTACAGATCAGAAGTTATAAGCAAAAACGTAAGTGCAACTTTGGACTGTTGGTGGCGCTAGCGGGTTAGAGATAGAGACTCCAAATTTGCTGTGGGGACACATTGGACTGTCCTTTATCAGTGTGCCAAATTTCATAACTTTCCTACTTACGGTTCTATGGGCTGCCATAGACCGCAATGGCGGAAGAAGAAGAAGAAGAAGAAGCAGAATAATTATTATAAATATAGCTGCAAGCAGCAATGCCGGGGTCAAGCCAAAAAGGGCACATAAGAAAGTAAAGTTGAATTCGGATGAGCAGTTTAAAGAACCTGGGAAAATCTCTTGATTTCAGACTAAATAATATAACAGTTATCAGCTAAAAAGCTGTGTTTTCATTCAGTGTCATCTCTCCCTCTCTTTCGTCGAGCATTGATAACTAGAACACTGACGTAAAAATGAGTGGTGCTTCTAGTGGCAATACTCAGCTCACAAAATGTTACAGTAGTGTTAATGAGTCAAAAGAGCCCACCCCCATGTCTCTGCGATGTTCTGATGCAGAGAAAAAGCTCTTGCAAAAACAGTTGATAACGTATTCTCATTGGTTGCTAGAGAGTAAATGGACATCCACTAGTGATTATAGTCAAAGCCATGAAAGGAATAATCCATGATGACTCATGGTTTTAGATGTGTTGTTGCAGTAGTTTTAGGCAAAAAATGCGTTATTCTATCTCAAAACCAGTAGGTGGCGCAATGACAAAATTGTGCATGCAACCTCAGGTCATAACTGTGTTACATCTAGCTAGTTTTATGACTATACACTTTAGATTAGTGAAGAAACAGTTGTATGACCATAGGGTGGCTTGATTTCAAAGGTTTTGTTATATTATAAGGCCAACTAGTGGTGCAACCATACAATTTTTTTTGTGTAGCCTCAGACTGTGGTCGTACATCAGCGTATCAAATATGGTGAAAAAAATCTCTTTGCGTTACGAAGTTATAGCCATTTATGTGTAAAAACACAAAATTTAAAGGTAATTTTTCGTTTTTTGCAATTTTCAGCCATTTCTGATGAAAATTTTAATACAATGCCAATAGAACTTTTTGTTCAGAAGGTAATGCAATATTCTTCCTATGATGTTTTCGAGTCGATCAGAATTACGCTCGCGGAGATATTCGCGCGTGTTTTTTAAGTGCTATTTTGCCGCGCAGGGTTAACCGTAAGGCCAATTCTGGCATGTTTGGTATCGTTGGACTCGGCAACTATTCAGGACTCCAAGGAAACAAATCCAATGAAAATACGTCGATCACAGCCAAAGTTATAGGTGTGTAAAACATTCGTCTTACCACTAGGTGGCGCTGCGACGAAACTGGGCATGCACTCTCAGTTCCTGACTGGCATCACAAGTACCAAGTGTCGTTTCAATAGGCTTAAGTTTGGCGAAGATACAGCCTCAAATCCGTTTTTTTGCACTCTACGTAAAATTTGTTGACGCGGTTTACGCAAACAGATTGGCGAATCGACATGAATTCCATAACTTTTTGCCGTGAGGGTCTGTAGATGCTACATACCGATTTTCGTGGAAATCGGGCAAAAGCTCTAGGACGAGTTCGCAAAAGTAGGTTTTACGAATAATTCAAAATGACGGAAAAATTTTCATGACGGAAAATGACGTCATAGGGTCCAGTCAAATCGTCTTGAGCCAAGAAATCAGAGGAAACAAGAATTTCATTTCTAGGACGTACGGGTCAGAAGTTATAAACAAAAACGTAAGTGCAACTTTAGACTGTTGGTGGCGCTAGAGGGTTGGAGTTAGAGACTCCAAATTTGCTGTGGAGACACATTGGACTGTCCTTTATCAGTGTGCCAAATTTCATAACTTTCCTACGTACGGTTCTATGGGCTGCCATAGACCGCAATGGCGGAAGAAGAAGAAGAAGAAGAAGAAGAAGAAGAAGAATAATAAGAAAACTAACAAATACAATAGGGGTCTTCGCCCCTTCGGGGCTTGACCCCTAATAATAATAATAAGAAAACTAACAAATACAATAGGGGTCTTCGCCCCTTCGGGGCTTGACCCCTAAATATAGCTGCAAGCAGCAATGCCGGGGTCAAGCCAAAAAGGGCACAGAAAAAAGTAAAGTTGAATTCGGATGAGCAGTTTAAAGAACCTAAGAAAATCTCCTGATTTTAGATTAAGTAATATAACAGTTATCAGCAAAAAAGCTGTGTCTTCTCGAGGAGCATTGACAACTAGAACACTGAAGAAAATGTGAGTGGTGCTTGCAGTGGCAATTCTCAGCTCACAAAATGTTACAGTGGTGTTAATGAGTCAAAAGAGACCACCCCCATGTCTCTACGATGTTCTGATGCAGAGATATAGCTCTTGTAAAAAGGGTTGATAAGGTATCCTAATTGGTTGCTAAGGAGTTAATTGGCATGCACCAATGATCTCCAAGCCTTTAAAGGAATAATCCATGACGACCCAAGATTTTAGATGTACTGTTGGAGTAGTTTTAGGCAAAAATACCATATTTCTATCTCAAAACCACTAGGTGGCGCAATGACAAAGTTGTGCATGCAACCTCAGTTCATAACTGTGTTACATCTAGCTAGTTTTATGACTATACACTTTAGTTTAGGGAAGAAATAGTTGTATGACCATAGGGCTTGCTTGATATGAAAGATTTTGTTCAATTATAGGGCCACCTAGTGGTTCAGGCATACCAATTTTTTTGTGTGGCCTCAGAAACTGCTCATACATCAGCGTATCAAATCTGGTGAAAAAATGTCTTTTCGTTGCGAAGTTATAACCATTTATGTATAAAAACACAAATTGTAAAAGGTAATTTTTCGTTTTTTGCAATTTTCGGCCATTTCTGATGAAAATTTTAATATAATGCCAATAGAACTTTTTGTTCAGAAGGTAATGCAATGTTCTTCCTATGGTGTTTTCGAGTCGATCGGAATAACGCTCGCGGAGATATTCGCGCATGTTTTTTAAGTGCTGTTTTGCTGCGCAGAGCTAACCGTAAGGCGAAATCTGGCATGTTTGGTATCGTTGGACTCGGCGACTATTCAGGACTCCTAAAAATCAAGTCCCGTCAAAATACGTTGATCACAGCCAAAGTTATAGGTGTAAAAAACATCTGTCTGGCCACTATGTGGCGCTGTGACGAAACTGTGCATGCACACTCAGTTCCTGACTGGCATCACAAGTACCAAGTGTCGTGTCAATAGGCCTAAGTTTGACGAAGATACAGCCTAAAATCTGTTTTTTGCGCTCCACGTAAAATTTGTTGACGCGCTATACGACAACGGATTGGTTTATCGAAATTCTTTTGATAAATTTTTGCCGTGAGGGTCTCTAGATGCTACATACCAATTTTCGCAGCAATCGGGTAAAAACTCTAGGACGAGTTCGCAAAAGTAGGTTTTACGAATAATTTAAAATGGCGGAAAAATTTTCATGACGGAAAATGACGTCATAGGGTCCAATCGAATCGTCTTGAGCCAAGGAATCAGAGGAAACAAGAATTTCGTTTCTAGGACTTACGGATCAGAAGTTATAAGCAAAAACATAAGTGCAACTTTGGACTGTTGGTGGCGCTAGCGGGTTAGAGATAGAGACTCCAAATTTGCTGTGGGGACACATCGGACTGTCCTTTATCAGTGTGCCAAATTTCATAACTTTCCTACGTACGGTTCTATGGGCTGCCATAGGCCGCAATGGCGGAAGAAGAAGAAGAATAACTAATAATAAATATAGCTGCAAGCAGCAATGCCGGGGTCAAGCCGAAAAGGGCACAGAAGGGTGTAAAGTTGAGTTTGGATAAGAATACTACAGAACCTAGGTAAACCTCATGATTTCAAATGAAAAAAACGCAAAAGTAATCAACAAAAATAATCTATGTTCTTGTCTAATGCAATCGTCCTTCTGTTATTGACAATCATGGAACATTAGAGCACGGAAGGACATGTGAGTGATGTATGCAGTGGCATAACATGGGTCACAACATGTTACAACAAGTTAAATCAGTCAAAAGAGACCATCCCCATGTCTCTACGATGTTCTGATGCAGAGAAAAAGCTCTTTCAAAAACAGTTGATTAGGTAATCTCATTGGTTGCTAGAGAGTAGATTCACATCCACCAGCGATAATAGTCCAAGCCATGAAATGAAGAATCCATGATGACTTATGATTTTAGATGTGTTGTTGCAGTAGTTTTAGGCAAAAATTGCTATTTTCTATCTCCAAGCCACTAGGTGGCGCTATGACAAAATTGTGCATGCAACCTCAGGGCATGACTGCGTTACATTTAGCTAGTTTTCTGACTATACACTTTAGTTCAGCAAAGAAATAGTTGTATGAACATAGGGCTTGCTTGATATGAAAGGTTTTGTCCAATTATAAGGCCAACTAGTGGTGAAGGCATACCAATGTTTTTGTGTGACCTCAGACTCTGCTCGTACATCAGCGTATCAAATCTGGTGAAAAAATCTCTTTTCGTTGCGAAGTTATAACCATTTATGTGTAAAAAACACAAAATTCAAAGGTAATTTCTCGTTTTTTGCAATTTTCGGCCATTTCTTATGAAAATTTTAATATAACGCCAATAGAACTTTTTGTTCAGAAGGTAATGCAATATTCTTCCTATGGTGTTTTCGAGTCGATCAGAATAACGCTCGCGAAGATATTCGCGCTTGTTTTTTAAGTGCTGTTTTGCTGCGCAGGGCTAACCGTAAGGCGAAATCTGTCATGTTTGGTATCGTTGGACTCGGCGACTACCCAGGACTCCTAAAAATCAAGTCCCGTCAAAATACGTTTATCAGAGCCAAAGTTATAGGTGTATAAAACATTCGTCTGGCCAGTAGGTGGCGCTGCGACGAAACTGTGCATGCACCCTCAGTTCCTGACTGGCATCTTAAGTACCAAGTGTCGTGTCAATAGGCCTAAGTTTGACGAAGATACAGCCTAAAATCTGTTTTTTTGCGCTCTACGTAAAATTCGTTAAGGTGGTATTTGACAACGGATTGCTGTATCGAAATTCTTTTGATAACTTTTTGCCATGAGTGTCTCAAGATGATACATACCAATTTTCGTGGCAATCGGACAAAAGCTCTAGGACGATTTCGAAAAAGTAGGTTTTTTGAATAATTCAAAATGGCGGGAAAATTTTCATGACGGAAAATGACGTCATAGAGTGTAATCGAATCGTCTTGAGCCAAGGAATCAGAGGAAGCAAGAATTTTGTTTCTAGGACTTACGGATCAGAAGTTATAAGCAAAAACATAAGTGCAATTTTGGACTGTTGGTGGCGCTAGCGGGTTTGACATAGAGACTCCAAATTTGCTGTGGGGACACATTGGAGTGTCCTTTATCAGTGTGCCAAATTTCATAACTTTCCTACGTACGGTTCTATGGGCTGCCATAGACCGCAATGGCGGAAGAAGAATAACTAATAATAATAATAATTATTATAATAAAAAGAAAACTAACGGATACAATAGGGGTCTTCGCCCCTTCGGGGCTTGACCCCTAATAATAATAATAATTATAAGAAAACTAACGGATACAATAGGGGTCTTCGCCCCTTCGGGGCTTGACCCCTAAATATAGCTGCAAGCAGCAATGCCGGGGTCAAGCCAAAAAGGGCACAGAAAAAAGTAAAGTTGAATTCGGATGAGCAGTTTAAAGAACCTAAGAAAATCTCCTGATTTTAGATTAAGTAATATAACAGTTATCAGCAAAAAAGCTGTGTCTTCTCGAGGAGCATTGACAACTAGAACACTGAAGAAAATGTGAGTGGTGCTTGCAGTGGCAATTCTCAGCTCACAAAATGTTACAGTGGTGTTAATGAGTCAAAAGAGACCACCCCCATGTCTCTACGATGTTCTGATGCAGAGATATAGCTCTTGTAAAAAGGGTTGATAAGGTATCCTAATTGGTTGCTAAGGAGTTAATTGGCATGCACCAATGATCTCCAAGCCTTTAAAGGAATAATCCATGACGACCCAAGATTTTAGATGTACTGTTGGAGTAGTTTTAGGCAAAAATACCATATTTCTATCTCAAAACCACTAGGTGGCGCAATGACAAAGTTGTGCATGCAACCTCAGTTCATAACTGTGTTACATCTAGCTAGTTTTATGACTATACACTTTAGTTTAGGGATGAAATAGTTGTATGACCATAGGGCTTGCTTGATATGAAAGATTTTGTTCAATTATAGGGCCACCTAGTGGTTCAGGCATACCAATTTTTTTGTGTGGCCTCAGACTCTGCTCATACATCAGCGTATCAAATCTGGTGAAAAAATGTCTTTTCGTTGCGAAGTTATAACCATTTATGTATAAAAACACAAATTGTAAAAGGTAATTTTTCGTTTTTTGCAATTTTCGGCCATTTCTGATGAAAATTTTAATATAATGCCAATAGAACTTTTTGTTCAGAAGGTAATGCAATGTTCTTCCTATGGTGTTTTCGAGTTGATCGGAATAACGCTCGCGGAGATATTCGCGCATGTTTTTTAAGTGCTGTTTTGCTGCGCAGAGCTAATCGTAAGGCGAAATCTGGCATGTTTGGTATCGTTGGACTCGGCGACTATTCAGGACTCCTAAAAATCAAGTCCCGTCAAAATACGTTGATCACAGCCAAAGTTATAGGTGTAAAAAACATCTGTCTGGCCACTAGGTGGCGCTGTGACGAAACTGTGCATGCACACTCAGTTCCTGACTGGCATCACAAGTACCAAGTGTCGTGTCAATAGGCCTAAGTTTGACGAAGATACAGCCTAAAATCTGTTTTTTTGCGCTCCACTTAAAATTTGTTGACGCGCTATACGACAACGGATTGGTTTATCGAAATTCTTTTGATAACTTTTTGCCGTGAGGGTCTCTAGATGCTACATACCAATTTTCGCAGCAATCGGGTAAAAACTCTAGGACGAGTTCGCAAAAGTAGGTTTTACGAATAATTCAAAATGGCGGAAAAATTTTCATGACGGAAAATGACGTCATAGGGTCCAATCGAATCGTCTTGAGCCAAGGAATCAGAGGAAACAAGAATTTCGTTTCTAGGACTTACGGATCAGAAGTTATAAGCAAAAACATAAGTGCAACTTTGGACTGTTGGTGGCGCTAGCGGGTTAGAGATAGAGACTCCAAATTTGCTGTGGGGACACATTGGACTGTCCTTTATCAGTGTGCCAAATTTCATAACTTTCCTACGTACGGTTCTATGGGCTGCCATAGGCCGCAATGGCGGAAGAAGAAGAAGAATAAATATAGCTGCAAGCAGCAATCACCGGGGTCAAGCCAAAAAGGGCACAGCAGAAAGTAAAGTTGACTTCGGATGAGCAGTTTAAAGTACCTAAGAAAATCTCTTGATTTCAGACAAAACATTATAACAGTTATCAGCAAAAAAGCTGTGTTCTCATTTAGTGAAATCTCTCCCTCTCTTTCGACGAGCATTGATAACTAGAACACTGACGTAAAAATGAGTGGTGCTTGCAGTGGCAATACTCAGCTCTCAAAATGTTACAGTGGTGTTAATGAGTCAAAAGAGCCCACCCCCGTGTGTCTACGATGTTCTGACGCAGTGATATAGCTCTTGCAAAAACGGTTGATAAGGTATTCTCATTGGTTGCTAGAGAGTAAATTCACATCCACCAGTGATTATAGTCCAAGCCATGAAACGAAGATTCCATGATGACTCATGGTTTTAGATGTGTTGTTGCAGTAGTTTTAGGCAAAAATAGCTATTTTCTATCTCCAAACCACTAGGTGGCTCTATGACAGAATCGTGCATGCAACCTCATGACTGCGTTACATCTAGCTAGTTTCACGACTATACACTTTAGTTCGGCAAAGAAATAGTTGTATGACCATAGGGCTTGCTTGATATGAAAGATTTTGTTCAATTATAGGGCCACCTAGTGGTTCAGGCATACAAATTTTTTTGTGTGGCCTCAGACTCTGCTCATACATCAGCGTATCAAATCTGGTGAAAAACTGTCTTTTCGTTGCGAAGTTATAACCATTTATGTATAAAAACACAAATTGTAAAAGGTAATTTTTCGTTTTTTGCAATTTTCGGCCATTTCTGATGAAAATTTTAATATAACGCCAATAGAACTTTTTGTTCAGAAGGTAATGCAATGTTCTTCCTATGGTGTTTTCGAGTCGATCGGAATAACGCTCGCGGAGATATTCGCGCATGTTTTTTAAGTGCTGTTTTGCTGCGCAGGGCTAACCGTAAGGCAAAATCTGGCATGTTTGGTATCGTTGGACTCGGCAACTATTCAGGACTCCTAAAAATCAAGTCCCGTCAAAATACATTGATCACAGCCAAAGTTATAGGTGTAAAAAACATCTGTCTGGCCACTAGGTGGCGCTGCGACGAAACTGTGCATGCACACTCAGTTCCTGACTGGCATCACAAGTACCAAGTGTCGTGTCAATAGGCCTAAGTTTGACGAAGATACAGCCTAAAATCTGTTTTTTTGCGCTCTACGTAGAATTTGTTGACGCGCTATACGACAACGGATTGGTTTATCGAAATTCTTTTGATAACTTTTTGCCGTGAGGGTCTCTAGATGATACATACCAATTTTCGTGGCAATCGGGTAAAAACTCTAGGACGAGTTCGCAAAAGTAGGTTTTACGAATAATTCAAAATGGCGGAACAATTTTTATGACGGAAAACAACGACATAGGGACCAATCGAATCGTCTTGAGCCAAGGAATCAGACGAAGTAAGTTTGTTTCTAGGGCTTACGGATCAGAAGTTATAAGCAAAAACATAAGTGCAACTTTGGACTGTTGGTGGCGCTAGTGGGTTAGACATAGAGACTCCAAATTTGCTGTGGGGACACATTGGACTGTCCTCTATCAGTGTGCCAAATTTCATAACTTTCCTACGTACGGTTCTATGGGCTGCCATTGACTTTCGGCGGAAGAACGAGGAAGAAAAATAATAATAATAATAATAATAATAATAATAATAATAAGAAAACTAACAATAACAATAGGGTTCTACGCCCCTTCGGGGCTTGACCCCTAACTAATAAATATAGCTGCAAGCAGCAATCACCGGGGTCAAGCCGAAAAGGGCACAGAAGGATGTAAAGTTGCGTTTGGATAAGCAGACTGAAGAACTTAGGGTAAACCTAATGATTTCAGATGAAAAAATGCAAAGTAATCAACAAAAATAATCTATGTTCTTGTCTACTGCAACTGTCCTTCGGTTATTGACAATCATGGAACATTAGAGCACTGAAGGACATGTATGTGATGCTTACAGTGGGCAAACATGGGTCACAACATGTTACAACAAGTTAAAAGAGTCAAAAGAGACCATCCCCATGTCTCTGCGATGTTCTGATGCAGAGAAAAAGCTCTTGTAAAAACAGTTGATAAGGTATTCTCATTGGTTGCTAGAGAGTAAATGGACATCCACTAGTGATTATAGTCAAAGCCATGAAAGGAATAATCCATGATGACTCATGGTTTTAGATGTGTTGTTGCAGTAGTTTTAGGCCAAAAAAATGCCATATTCTATCTCAAAACCAATAGGTGGCACAATGACAAAATTCGTGCATGCAACCTCAGGTCATAACTGTGTAACATCTAGCTAGTTTTATGACTATACACTTTAGTTTAGTGAAGAAACAGTTGTATGACCATAGGGTGGCTTGATTTCAAAGGTTTTATTCAATTATAAGGCCAACTAGTGGTGCAAGCATACAATTTTTTTTGTGTAGCCTCAGACTGTGGTCGTACATCAGCGTATCAAATATGGTGAAAAAGTCTCTTTGCGTTACGAAGTTATAACCATTTATGTGTAAAAACAGAAAATTTAAAGGTAATTTTTCGTTTTTTGCAATTTTCGGCCATTTCTGATGAAAATTTTAATACAACGCCAATAGAACTTTTTGTTCAGAAGGTAATGCAATATTCTTCCTATGATGTTTTCGAGTCGATCAGAATTACGCTCGCGGAGATATTCGCGCGTGTTTTTTAAGTGCTGTTTTGCTGCGCAGGGCTAACCGTAAGGCGAAATCTGGCATGTTTGGTAACGTTGGACTCGGCAGCTATTCTGGACTTCAGCGAAACAAGTCCCGTGAAAAAACACAGATCAGAGCCAAAGTTGTAAGCATGTACAACATTCGTATGACCACTAGGTGGTGCTGTTACGAAACTCTGCATGCCCCCTCAGATCCTCACTGGCATCACAACTACCAAGTGTGGCGTCAATAGACATAAGATTGGTGAAGATACACACTAAAACCTGTTTTTTTGGGCTCTACGTAAAATTTGTTGACGCGCTATACGAAAACGGAATGGTTTATCAAAATTCTTTTAATAACTTTTTGCCCTGAGTGTCTCCAGATGCTACATACCATTTTTCGTGGCAATTGGGCAAAAGCTCTAGGACAAGTTCGCAAAAGTAGGTTTTATGAATAAATCAAAATGGCGGAAAATTTTTCATGACGGAAAATGACGTCATAGGGTCAAATCGAATCGTCTTGAGCCAAGGAATCAGAGGATACAATAATTTAGTGTCTAGGACTTACGGGTCAGAAGTTATAGGCAAATACATAAGTGCAAATTTGGACTGTTGGTGGCGCTAGCGGGTTAGAGATACAGACTTCAAATTTGCTGTGGAGACTTTTTGGACAGTCCTCTATCAGTGTGCCAAATTTCATAACTTTCCTACGTACGGTTCTATAGGCTGCCATAGACCTCAATGGCGGAGGAAGAAAAAGAAAAAGAAAAAGAAAAAGAAAAAGAAAAAGAAAAAGAAAAAGAAAACTAACAGAAACAATAGGGGTCTTCGCCCATTCTGGGCTTGACCCCTAAATATAGCTGCAAGCAGCAATCACCGGGGTCAAGCCAAAAAGAGCACAGCAGAAAGTAAAGTTGACTTCGGATGAGCAGTTTAAAGAACCTAGGAAAATCTCTTGATTTCAGACAAAACAATATAATAGTTATCAGCAAAAAAAGCTGTGTTCCCATTAAGTGAAATCTCTCCCTCTCTTTCGATGAGCATTGATAACTAGAACACTGAAGTAAAAATGAGTGGTGCTTGCAGTGGCAATACTCAGCTCACAAAATGTTACAGTGGTGTTAATGAGTCAAAAGAGCCCACCAGCGTGTCTCTACGATGTTCTGACGCAGAGATATAGCTCTTGCAAAAACGGTTGATAAGGTATTCTCATTGGTTGCTAGGGAGTGAATTGGCAACCATCAGTGATTATAGTCAAAGCCATGAAAGGAATAATCCATGATGACTCATGGTTTTAGATGTGTTGTTGCAATAGTTTTAGGCAAAAAATGCCATGTTCTATGTCAAAACCAGTAGGTGGCGCAATGAAAAAATTTGTGCATGCAACCTCAGGTCATAACTATGTTACATCTAGCTAGTTTTATGACTATACACTTTTGATTAGTGAAGAAACAGTTGTATGACCATAGGGTGGCTTGATTTCAAAGGTTTTGTTCAATTATAAGGCCAACTAGTGGTGCAAGCATACAATTTTTTTTGTGTAGCCTCAGACTGTGGTCGTACATCAGCGTATTAAATATGGTGAAAAAATCTCTTTGCTTTACGAAGTTATAACCATTTATGTGTAAAAAACACAAAATGTAAAGGTAATTTTTCGTTTATTGCAATTTTCGGCCATTTCTGATGAAAATTTTAATATAACGCCAATAGAACTTTTTGTTCAGAAGGTAATGCGATGTTCTTGCTATGGTGTTTTCGAGTCGATCGGAATAACGCTCGTGGAGATATTTGCGCGTGTTTTTTAAGTGCTGTTTTGCTGCGCAGGGCTAACCGTGAGGCGAAATTTGGCATGTTTGGTATCGTTGGACTCGGCAACTATTCAGGACTTCAAAGAAACAAGACTCGTAAAAATACGTCGATCACAGCCAAAGTTATAGGCATGTAAAGCATATGTCAGACCACTAGGTGGCGCTACAACGAAACTGTGCATGCACCCTCATATCCTGACTGGCATCTCAATTACCAAGTGTCGTGTCAATAGGCCTAAGTTTGGCGAAGATACAGCCTAAAATCTGTTTTTTGCGCTCTACGTAAAATTCGTTGACACGCTATACGACAACGGATTGGTTAATCGAAATTCTTTTAATAACTTTTTGCCATGAGTGTCTCTAGATGCTGCACACCGATTTTCGTGGCAATCGGGTAAAAACTCTAGGACGAGTTCGCAAAAGTAGGTTTTACGAATTATTCAAAATGGCGGAAAAATTTTCATGACGGAAAATGACGTAATAAGGTCTATTCGAATCGTCATGAGCCAAGGAATCAGAGGAAACAAGAATTTCGTTTCTAGGACATACGGATCAGAAGTTATAAGCAAAAACGTAAGTGCAACTTTGGACTGTTGGTGGCGCTAGCGGGTTAGAGACTAAGACTTCAAATTTGTTGTGGAGACTTTTTGGACAGTCCTCTATCAGTGTGCAAAATTTCATAACTTTCCTACGTACGGTTCTATGGGCTGCCATAGACCGCAATGGCTGAAGAAAAAAAAATTATTAACAGAAACAATTACCAATATAGCTGCAAGCAGCAATCACCGGGGTCAAGCCGAAAAGGGCACAGAAGGATGTAAAGTTGCGTTTGGATAAGCAGACTGAAGATCTTAGGTAAACCTAATGATTTCAGATGAAAAAATGCAAAGTAATCAACAAAAATAATCTATGTTCTTGTCTACTGCAACTGTCCTTCGGTTATTGACAATCATGGGACATTAGAGCACTGAAGGACATGTATGTGATGCTTACAGTGGGCAAACATGGGTCACAACATGTTACAACAAGTTAAAAGAGTCAAAAGAGACCATCCCCATGTCTCTGCGATGTTCTGATGCAGAGAAAAAACTCTTGCAAAAACAGTTGATAAGGTATTCTCATTGGTTGCTAGAGAGTAAATGGACATCCACTAGTGATTATAGTCAAAGCCATGAAAGGAATAATCCATGATGACTCATGGTTTTAGATGTGTTGTTGCAGTAGTTTTAGGCCAAAAAAATGCCATATTCTGTCTCAAAACCAGTAGGTGGCGCAATGACAAAATTCGTGCATGCAACCTCAGGTCATAACTGTGTTACATCTTGCTAGTTTTATGACTATACACTTTAGTTTAGTGAAGAAACAGTTGTATGACCATAGGGTGGCTTGATTTCAAAGGTTTTATTCAATTATAAGGCCAACTAGTGGTGCAAGCATACAATTTTTTTTGTGTAGCCTCAGACTGTGGTCGTACATCAGCGTATCAAATATGGTGAAAAAATCTCTTTGCGTTACGAAGTTATAACCATTTATGTGTAAAAACAGAAAATTTAAAGGTAATTTTTCGTTTTTTGCAATTTTCGGCCATTTCTGATGAAAATTTTAATACAACGCCAATAGAACTTTTTGTTCAGAAGGTAATGCAATATTCTTCCTATGATGTTTTCGAGTCGATCAGAATTACGCTCGCGGAGATATTCGCGCGTGTTTTTTAAGTGCTGTTTTGCTGCGCAGGGCTAACCGTAAGGCGAAATCTGGCATGTTTGGTAAGGTTGGACTCGGCAACTATTCTGGACTTCAGCGAAACAAGTCCCGTGAAAAAACACAGATCAGAGCCAAAGTTATAAGCATGCACAACATTCGTATGACCACTAGGTGGTGCTGTGACGAAACTCTGCATGCCCCCTCAGATCCTCACTGGCATCACAACTACCAAGTGTGGCGTCAATAGACATAAGATTGGCGAAGATACACACTAAAACCTGTTTTTTGGGCTCTACGTAAAATTTGTTGACGCGCTATACGAAAATGGAATGGTTTATCAAAATTTTTTTAATAACTTTTTGCCCTGAGTGTCTCTAGATGCTACATACCATTTTTCGTGGCAATTGGGCAAAAGCTCTAGGACAAGTTCGCAAAAGTAGGTTTTATGAATAAATCAAAATGGCGGAAAATTTTTCATGACGGAAAATGACGTCATAGGGTCCAATCGAATCGTCTTGAGCCAAGGAATCAGAGGATACAAGAATTTAGTGTCTAGGACTTACGGGTCAGTAGTTATAGGCAAATACATAAGTGCAAATTTGGACTGTTGGTGGCGCTAGCGGGTTAGAGATACAGACTTCAAATTTGCTGTGGAGACTTTTTGGACAGTCCTCTATCAGTGTGCCAAATTTCATAACTTTCCTACGTACGGTTCTATAGGCTGCCATAGACCGCAATGGCGGAGGAAGAAAAAGAAAAAGAAAAAGAAAAAGAAAAAGAAAAAGAAAAAGAAAACTAACAGAAACAATAGGGGTCTTCGCCCATTCTGGGCTTGACCCCTAAATATAGCTGCAAGCAGCAATCACCGGGGTCAAGCCAAAAAGGGCACAGCAGAAAGTAAAGTTGACTTCGGATGAGCAGTTTAAAGTACCTAAGAAAATCTCTTGATTTCAGACAAAACAATATAACAGTTATCAGCAAAAAGCTGTGTTCTTATTTAGTGAAATCTCTCCCTCTCTTTCGTCGAGCATTGATAACTAGAACACTGACGTAAAAATGAGTGGTGCTTGCAGTGGCAATACTCAGCTCTCAAAATGTTACAGTGTTGTTAATGAGTCAAAAGAGCCCACCCCCGTGTCTCTACGATGTTCTGATGCAGAGTTATAGCTCTTGCAAAACGGTTGATAAGGTATTCTCATTGATTGCTAGGGAGTGAATTGGCAACCACCAGTGATTATAGTCAAAGCCATGAAAAGAATAATCCATGATGACTCATGGTTTTAGATGTGCTGTTGCAGTAGATTTAGGCAAAAATAGCTAATTTCTATCTCCAAACCTCTAGGGGGCGCTATGACAGAATCGTGCATGCAACCTCAGGTCATGACTGCGTTACATCTAGCTAGTTTCATGACTATACACTTTAGTTTAGTGAAGAAATAGTTGTATGACCATAGGGCTTGCTTGATATGAAATATTTTGTTCAATTATAGGGCCACCTAGTGGTTCAGGCATACCAATTTTTTTGTGTGGCCTCAGACTCTGCTCATACATCAGCGTATCAAATCTGGTGAAAAAATCTCTTTTCGTTGCGAAGTTATAACCATTTATGTGTAAAAACCACAAAATCTAAAGTAAATTTTTCGTTTTTTGCAATTTTCGGCCATTTCTGATGAAAATTTTAATATAACGCCAATAGAACTTTTTGTTCAGAAGGTAATGCAATGTTCTTCCTATGGTGTTTTCGAGTCGATCGGAATAACGCTCGCGGAGATATTCGCGCGTGTTTTTTAAGTGCTGTTTTGCTGCGCAGGGCTAACGGTAAAGCGAAATCTGGCATGTTTGGTATCGTTGGACTCGGCGACTACTCAGGACTCCTAAAAATCAAGTCCCGTCAAAATACGTTGATTGCAGCCAAAGTTATAGGTGTATAAATCATCTGTCTGGCCACTAGGTGGTGCTGCGACGAAACTGTGCATGCACACTCAGTTCATGACTGGCATCACAAGTACCAAGTGTCGTGTCAATAGGCCTAAGTTTGACGAAGATACAGCCTAAAATCAGTTTTTTTGCGCTCTACGTAAAATTTGTTGACGTGCTATACAACAACGGATTGATTTATCAAAATTCTTTTAATAAATTTTTGCCGTGAGTGTCTCTAGATGCTACATACCAATTTTTGCGGCAATCGGGTAAAAACTCTAGGACGAGTTCGCAAAAGTAGGTTTTACGAATAATTCAAAATGGCGGAAAAATTTTCATGACGGAAAATGACGTCATAGGGTCCAATCGAATCGTCTTGAGCCAAGGAATCAGAGGAAACAAGAATTTCGTTTCTAGGACTTACGGATCAAAAGTTATAAGCAAAAACATAAGTGCAACTTTGGACTGTTGGTGGCGCTAGCGGGTTTGAGATAGAGACTCCAAATTTGCTGTGGATAATATTTGGACTGTCCTTTATCAGTGTGCCAAATTTCATAACTTTCCTACGTACGGTTCTATGGGCTGCCATAGACCGCAATGGCGGAAGAAGAAGAAGCAGAATAATTATTATAAATATAGCTGCAAGCAGCAATCACCGGGGTCAAGCCGAAAAGGGCACAGAAGGATGTAAAGTTGCGTTTGGATAAGCAGACTGAAGAACTTAGGTAAACCTAATGATTTCAGATGAAAAAATGCAAAGTAATCAACAAAAATAATCTATGTTCTTGTCTACTGCAACTGTCCTTCGGTTATTGACAATCATGGGACATTAGAGCACTGAAGGACATGTATGTGATGCTTACAGTGGGCAAACATGGGTCACAACATGTTACAACAAGTTAAAAGAGTCAAAAGAGACCATCCCCATGTCTCTGCGATGTTCTGATGCAGAGAAAAAACTCTTGCAAGAACAGTTGATAAGGTATTCTCATTGGTTGCTAGAGAGTAAATGGACATCCACTAGTGATTATAGTCAAAGCCATGAAAGGAATAATCCATGATGACTCATGGTTTTAGATGTGTTGTTGCAGTAGTTTTAGGCCAAAAAAATGCCATATTCTGTCTCAAAACCAGTAGGTGGCGCAATGACAAAATTCGTGCATGCAACCTCAGGTCATAACTGTGTTACATCTTGCTAGTTTTATGACTATACACTTTAGTTTAGTGAAGAAACAGTTGTATGACCATAGGGTGGCTTGATTTCAAAGGTTTTATTCAATTATAAGGCCAACTACTGGTGCAAGCATACAATTTTTTTTGTGTAGCCTCAGACTGTGGTCGTACATCAGCGTATCAAATATGGTGAAAAAATCTCTTTGCGTTACGAAGTTATAACCATTTATGTGTAAAAACAGAAAATTTAAAGGTAATTTTTCGTTTTTTGCAATTTTCGGCCATTTCTGATGAAAATTTTAATACAACGCCAATAGAACTTTTTGTTCAGAAGGTAATGCAATATTCTTCCTATGATGTTTTCGAGTCAATCAGAATTACGCTCGCGGAGATATTCGCGCGTGTTTTTTAAGTGCTGTTTTGCTGCGCAGGGCTAACCGTAGACGAAATCTGGCATGTTTGGTAAGGTTGGACTCGGCAACTATTCTGGACTTCAGCGAAACAAGTCCCGTGAAAAAACACAGATCAGAGCCAAAGTTATAAGCATGCACAACATTCGTATGACCACTAGGTGGTGCTGTGACGAAACTCTGCATGCCCCCTCAGATCCTCACTGGCATCACAACTACCAAGTGTGGCGTCAATAGACATAAGATTGGCGAAGATACACACTAAAACCTGTTTTTTGGGCTCTACGTAAAATTTGTTGACGCGCTATACGAAAACGGAATGGTTTATCAAAATTCTTTTAATAACTTTTTGCCCTGAGTGTCTCTAGATGCTACATACCATTTTTCGTGGCAATTGGGCAAAAGCTCTAGGACAAGTTCGCAAAAGTAGGTTTTATGAATAAATCAAAATGGCGGAAAATTTTTCATGACGGAAAATGACGTCATAGGGTCCAATCGAATCGTCTTGAGCCAAGGAATCAGAGGATACAAGAATTTAGTGTCTAGGACTTACGGGTCAGAAGTTATAGGCAAATACATAAGTGCAAATTTGGACTGTTGGTGGCGCTAGCGGGTTAGAGATACAGACTTCAAATTTGCTGTGGAGACTTTTTGGACAGTCCTCTATCAGTGTGCCAAATTTCATAACTTTCCTACGTACGGTTCTATAGGCTGCCATAGACCGCAATGGCGGAGGAAGAAAAAGAAAAAGAAAAAGAAAAAGAAAAAGAAAAAGAAAAAGAAAAAGAAAACTAACAGAAACAATAGGGGTCTTCGCCCATTCTGGGCTTGACCCCTAAATATAGCTGCAAGCAGCAATCACCGGGGTCAAGCCGAAAAGGGCACAGAAGGATGTAAAGTTGCGTTTGGATAAGCAGACTGAAGAACTTAGGTAAACCTAATGATTTCAGATGAAAAAATGCAAAGTAATCAACAAAAATAATCTATGTTCTTGTCTACTGCAACTGTCCTTCTGTTATTGACAATCATGGGATATTAGAGCACTGAAGGACATGTATGTGATGCTTACAGTGGGCAAACATGGGTCACAACATGTTACAACAAGTTAAAAGAGTCAAAAGAGACCATCCCCATGTCTCTGCGATGTTCTGATGCAGAGAAAAAACTCTTGCAAAAACAGTTGATAAGGTATTCTCATTGGTTGCTAGAGAGTAAATGGACATCCACTAGTGATTATAGTCAAAGCCATGAAAGGAATAATCCATGATGACTCATGGTTTTAGATGTGTTGTTGCAGTAGTTTTAGGCCAAAAAAATGCCATATTCTATCTCAAAACCAGTAGGTGGCGCAATGACAAAATTCGTGCATGCAACCTCAGGTCATAACTGTGTTACATCTTGCTAGTTTTATGACTATACACTTTAGTTTAGTGAATAAACAGTTGTATGACCATAGGGTGGCTTGATTTCAAAGGTTTTATTCAATTATAAGGCCAACTAGTGGTGCAAGCATACAATTTTTTTTGTGTAGCCTCAGACTGTGGTCGTACATCAGCGTATAAAATATGGTGAAAAAATCTCTTTGCGTTACGAAGTTATAACCATTTATGTGTAAAAACAGAAAATTTAAAGGTAATTTTTCGTTTTTTGCAATTTTCGGCCATTTCTGATGAAAATTTTAATACAACGCCAATAGAACTTTTTGTTCAGAAGGTAATGCAATATTCTTCCTATGATGTTTTCGAGTCGATCAGAATTACGCTCGCGGAGTTATTCGCGCGTGTTTTTTAAGTGCTGTTTTGCTGCGCAGGGCTAACCGTAAGGCGAAATCTGGCATGTTTGGTAAGGTTGGACTCGGCAACTATTCTGGACTTCAGCGAAACAAGTCCCGTGAAAAAACACAGATCAGAGCCAAAGTTATAAGCATGCACAACATTCGTATGACCACTAGGTGGTGCTGTGACGAAACTCTGCATGCCCCCTCAGATCCTCACTGGCATCACAACTACCAAGTGTGTTGTCAATAGACATAAGATTGGCGAAGATACACACTAAAACCTGTTTTTTGGGCTCTACGTAAAATTTGTTGACGCGCTATACGAAAACGGAATGGTTTATCAAAATTCTTTTAATAACTTTTTGCCCTGAGTGTCTCTAGATGCTACATACCTTTTTTCGTGGCAATTGGGCAAAAGCTCTAGGACAAGTTCGCAAAAGTAGGTTTTATGAATAAATCAAAATGGCGGAAAATTTTTCATGACGGAAAATGACGTCATAGGGTCCAATCGAATCGTCTTGAGCCAAGGAATCAGAGGATACAAGAATTTAGTGTCTAGGACTTACGGGTCAGAAGTTATAGGCAAATACATAAGTGCAAATTTGGACTGTTGGTGGCGCTAGCGGGTTAGAGATACAGACTTCAAATTTGCTGTGGAGACTTTTTGGACAGTCCTCTATCAGTGTGCCAAATTTCATAACTTTCCTACGTACGGTTCTATAGGCTGCCATAGACCGCAATGGCGGAGGAAGAAAAAGAAAAAGAAAAAGAAAAAGAAAAAGAAAACTAACAGAAACAATAGGGGTCTTCGCCCATTCTGGGCTTGACCCCTAAATATAGCTGCAAGCAGCAATGCCGGGGTCAAGCCAAAAAGGGCACAGAAGAAAGTAAAGTTGAATTCGGATGAGCAGTTTAAAGAACCTAGGAAAATCTATTGATTTCAGACTAAATAATATAACAATTATCAGCAAAAAACTGTGTTTTCATTCAGTGTAATCTCTCCCTCTCTTCTCGAGGAGCATTGACAACTAAAACACTGAAGAAAATGTGAGTGGTGCTTGCAGTGGCAATACTCAGCTCACAAAATGTTACAGTGGTGTTAATGAGTCAAAAGAGACCACCCCCATGTCTCTACGATGTTCTGACGCAGAGATATAGCTCTTCCAAAAAGGGTTGATAAGGTATCCTAATTGGTTGCTAAGGAGTTAATTGGCATGCACCAATGATCTACAAGCCATGAAAGGAATAATACATGATGACCCAAGATTTTAGATGTACTGTTACAGTAGTTTTAGGCAAAAATACCATATTCTATCTCAAAACCACTAGGTGGCGCAATGACAAAATTGTGCATGCAACATCAGGTCATGATTGTGTTACATCTAGCTAGTTTTATGATATACACTTTAGTTTAGTTAAGTAACAGTTGTATGACCATAGGGCTGGCTTGTTATCAAAGGTTTTGTTCAATTATAAGGCCATCTAGTGGTGAAACCATCCAATTTTTTGTGTGTGGCCTCAGAATGTGCTCATACATCAGCGTATCAAATCTGGTGAAAAAATCTCTTTCCGTTGCGAAGTTATAACCTTTTATGTGTAAAAAACACAAAATCAAAAGGTAATTTTTCGTTTTTTGCAATTTTCGGCCATTTCTGATGAAAATTTTAATATAACGCTAATAGAACTTTTTGTTCAGAAGGTAATGCAATGTTCTTCCTATGGTGTTTTCAAGTGGATCGGAATAACGCTCGTGGAGATATTCGCGCGTGTTTTTTAAGTGCTGTTTTGCTGCGCAGGGCTAACCGTAAGGCGAAATCTGGCATGTTTGGTATCATTGGACTCGGCGACTACTCAGGACTCCTAAAAATCAAGTCCCGTCAAAATACGTTGATCGCAGCCAAAATTATAGGTGTATAAATCATTTGTCTGGCCACTAGGTGGCGCTGCAAAAAAACTGTGCATGCACCCTCAGTTCCTGACTGGCATCACAAGTACCAAGTGTCGTGTCAATAGGCCTAAGTTTGACGAAGATACAGCCTAAAATCTGTTTTTTGCGCTCTACGTAAAATTTGTTAAGGCGGTATACAACAAAGGATTGCTGTATCGAAATTCTTTTGATAACATTTTGCCATGAGTGTCTCAAGATCATACATACCAATTTTCGTGGCAATCGGACAAAAGCTCTAGGACGAGTTCGAAAAAGTAGGTTTTTCAAATAATTCAAAATGGCGGAAAAATTTTCATGACGGAAAATGACGTCATATGGTCCAATCGAATCGTCTTGAGCCAAGGAATCATAGGAAGCAAGAATTTTGTTTCTAGGGCTTATGGATCAGAAGTTATAAGCAAAAACGTAAGTGCAACTTTGGACTGTTGGTGGCGCTAGAGGGTTGGAGATAGAGACTCAAAATTTGCTGTGGAGACACATTGGACTGTCCTTTATCAGTGTGCCAAATTTCATAACTTTCCTACGTACGGTTCTATGGGCTGCCATAGACCGCAATGGCGGAAGAAGAAAAATTTACTAACAGAAACAATTGCCAATATAGCTGCAAGCAGCAATCACCGGGGTCAAGCCGAAAAGGGCACAGAAAGATGTAAAGTTGCGTTTGGATAAGCAGACTGAAGAACTTAGGTAAACCTAATGATTTCAGATGAAAAAATGCAAAGTAATCAACAAAAATAATCTATGTTCTTGTCTACTGCAACTGTCCTTCGGTTATTGACAATCATGGGACATTAGAGCACTGAAGGACATGTATGTGATGCTTACAGTGGGCAAACATGGGTCACAACATGTTACAACAAGTTAAAAGAGTCAAAAGAGACCATCCCCATGTCTCTGCGATGTTCTGATGCAGAGAAAAAACTCTTGCAAGAACAGTTGATAAGGTATTCTCATTGGTTGCTAGAGAGTAAATGGACATCCACTAGTGATTATAGTCAAAGCCATGAAAGGAATAATCCATGATGACTCATGGTTTTAGATGTGTTGTTGCAGTAGTTTTAGGCCAAAAAAATGCCATATTCTGTCTCAAAACCAGTAGGTGGCGCAATGACAAAATTCGTGCATGCAACCTCAGGTCATAACTGTGTTACATCTTGCTAGTTTTATGACTATACACTTTAGTTTAGTGAAGAAACAGTTGTATGACCATAGGGTGGCTTGATTTCAAAGGTTTTATTCAATTATAAGGCCAACTACTGGTGCAAGCATACAATTTTTTTTGTGTAGCCTCAGACTGTGGTCGTACATCAGCGTATCAAATATGGTGAAAAAATCTCTTTGCGTTACGAAGTTATAACCATTTATGTGTAAAAACAGAAAATTTAAAGGTAATTTTTCGTTTTTTGCAATTTTCGGCCATTTCTGATGAAAATTTTAATACAACGCCAATAGAACTTTTTGTTCAGAAGGTAATGCAATATTCTTCCTATGATGTTTTCGAGTCAATCAGAATTACGCTCGCGGAGATATTCGCGCGTGTTTTTTAAGTGCTGTTTTGCTGCGCAGGGCTAACCGTAGACGAAATCTGGCATGTTTGGTAAGGTTGGACTCGGCAACTATTCTGGACTTCAGCGAAACAAGTCCCGTGAAAAAACACAGATCAGAGCCAAAGTTATAAGCATGCACAACATTCGTATGACCACTAGGTGGTGCTGTGACGAAACTCTGCATGCCCCCTCAGATCCTCACTGGCATCACAACTACCAAGTGTGGCGTCAATAGACATAAGATTGGCGAAGATACACACTAAAACCTGTTTTTTGGGCTCTACGTAAAATTTGTTGACGCGCTATACGAAAACGGAATGGTTTATCAAAATTCTTTTAATAACTTTTTGCCCTGAGTGTCTCTAGATGCTACATACCATTTTTCGTGGCAATTGGGCAAAAGCTCTAGGACAAGTTCGCAAAAGTAGGTTTTATGAATAAATCAAAATGGCGGAAAATTTTTCATGACGGAAAATGACGTCATAGGGTCCAATCGAATCGTCTTGAGCCAAGGAATCAGAGGATACAAGAATTTAGTGTCTAGGACTTACGGGTCAGAAGTTATAGGCAAATACATAAGTGCAAATTTGGACTGTTGGTGGCGCTAGCGGGTTAGAGATACAGACTTCAAATTTGCTGTGGAGACTTTTTGGACAGTCCTCTATCAGTGTGCCAAATTTCATAACTTTCCTACGTACGGTTCTATAGGCTGCCATAGACCGCAATGGCGGAGGAAGAAAAAGAAAAAGAAAAAGAAAAAGAAAAAGAAAAAGAAAAAGAAAAAGAAAAAGAAAACTAACAGAAACAATAGGGGTCTTCGCCCATTCTGGGCTTGACCCCTAAATATAGCTGCAAGCAGCAATCACCGGGGTCAAGCCGAAAAGGGCACAGAAGGATGTAAAGTTGCGTTTGGATAAGCAGACTGAAGAACTTAGGTAAACCTAATGATTTCAGATGAAAAAATGCAAAGTAATCAACAAAAATAATCTATGTTCTTGTCTACTGCAACTGTCCTTCTGTTATTGACAATCATGGGATATTAGAGCACTGAAGGACATGTATGTGATGCTTACAGTGGGCAAACATGGGTCACAACATGTTACAACAAGTTAAAAGAGTCAAAAGAGACCATCCCCATGTCTCTGCGATGTTCTGATGCAGAGAAAAAACTCTTGCAAAAACAGTTGATAAGGTATTCTCATTGGTTGCTAGAGAGTAAATGGACATCCACTAGTGATTATAGTCAAAGCCATGAAAGGAATAATCCATGATGACTCATGGTTTTAGATGTGTTGTTGCAGTAGTTTTAGGCCAAAAAAATGCCATATTCTATCTCAAAACCAGTAGGTGGCGCAATGACAAAATTCGTGCATGCAACCTCAGGTCATAACTGTGTTACATCTTGCTAGTTTTATGACTATACACTTTAGTTTAGTGAATAAACAGTTGTATGACCATAGGGTGGCTTGATTTCAAAGGTTTTATTCAATTATAAGGCCAACTAGTGGTGCAAGCATACAATTTTTTTTGTGTAGCCTCAGACTGTGGTCGTACATCAGCGTATAAAATATGGTGAAAAAATCTCTTTGCGTTACGAAGTTATAACCATTTATGTGTAAAAACAGAAAATTTAAAGGTAATTTTTCGTTTTTTGCAATTTTCGGCCATTTCTGATGAAAATTTTAATACAACGCCAATAGAACTTTTTGTTCAGAAGGTAATGCAATATTCTTCCTATGATGTTTTCGAGTCGATCAGAATTACGCTCGCGGAGTTATTCGCGCGTGTTTTTTAAGTGCTGTTTTGCTGCGCAGGGCTAACCGTAAGGCGAAATCTGGCATGTTTGGTAAGGTTGGACTCGGCAACTATTCTGGACTTCAGCGAAACAAGTCCCGTGAAAAAACACAGATCAGAGCCAAAGTTATAAGCATGCACAACATTCGTATGACCACTAGGTGGTGCTGTGACGAAACTCTGCATGCCCCCTCAGATCCTCACTGGCATCACAACTACCAAGTGTGTTGTCAATAGACATAAGATTGGCGAAGATACACACTAAAACCTGTTTTTTGGGCTCTACGTAAAATTTGTTGACGCGCTATACGAAAACGGAATGGTTTATCAAAATTCTTTTAATAACTTTTTGCCCTGAGTGTCTCTAGATGCTACATACCTTTTTTCGTGGCAATTGGGCAAAAGCTCTAGGACAAGTTCGCAAAAGTAGGTTTTATGAATAAATCAAAATGGCGGAAAATTTTTCATGACGGAAAATGACGTCATAGGGTCCAATCGAATCGTCTTGAGCCAAGGAATCAGAGGATACAAGAATTTAGTGTCTAGGACTTACGGGTCAGAAGTTATAGGCAAATACATAAGTGCAAATTTGGACTGTTGGTGGCGCTAGCGGGTTAGAGATACAGACTTCAAATTTGCTGTGGAGACTTTTTGGACAGTCCTCTATCAGTGTGCCAAATTTCATAACTTTCCTACGTACGGTTCTATAGGCTGCCATAGACCGCAATGGCGGAGGAAGAAAAAGAAAAAGAAAAAGAAAAAGAAAACTAACAGAAACAATAGGGGTCTTCGCCCATTCTGGGCTTGACCCCTAAATATAGCTGCAAGCAGCAATGCCGGGGTCAAGCCAAAAAGGGCACAGAAGAAAGTAAAGTTGAATTCGGATGAGCAGTTTAAAGAACCTAGGAAAATCTATTGATTTCAGACTAAATAATATAACAATTATCAGCAAAAAACTGTGTTTTCATTCAGTGTAATCTCTCCCTCTCTTCTCGAGGAGCATTGACAACTAAAACACTGAAGAAAATGTGAGTGGTGCTTGCAGTGGCAATACTCAGCTCACAAAATGTTACAGTGGTGTTAATGAGTCAAAAGAGACCACCCCCATGTCTCTACGATGTTCTGACGCAGAGATATAGCTCTTCCAAAAAGGGTTGATAAGGTATCCTAATTGGTTGCTAAGGAGTTAATTGGCATGCACCAATGATCTACAAGCCATGAAAGGAATAATACATGATGACCCAAGATTTTAGATGTACTGTTACAGTAGTTTTAGGCAAAAATACCATATTCTATCTCAAAACCACTAGGTGGCGCAATGACAAAATTGTGCATGCAACATCAGGTCATGATTGTGTTACATCTAGCTAGTTTTATGATATACACTTTAGTTTAGTTAAGTAACAGTTGTATGACCATAGGGCTGGCTTGTTATCAAAGGTTTTGTTCAATTATAAGGCCATCTAGTGGTGAAACCATCCAATTTTTTGTGTGTGGCCTCAGAATGTGCTCATACATCAGCGTATCAAATCTGGTGAAAAAATCTCTTTCCGTTGCGAAGTTATAACCTTTTATGTGTAAAAAACACAAAATCAAAAGGTAATTTTTCGTTTTTTGCAATTTTCGGCCATTTCTGATGAAAATTTTAATATAACGCTAATAGAACTTTTTGTTCAGAAGGTAATGCAATGTTCTTCCTATGGTGTTTTCAAGTGGATCGGAATAACGCTCGTGGAGATATTCGCGCGTGTTTTTTAAGTGCTGTTTTGCTGCGCAGGGCTAACCGTAAGGCGAAATCTGGCATGTTTGGTATCATTGGACTCGGCGACTACTCAGGACTCCTAAAAATCAAGTCCCGTCAAAATACGTTGATCGCAGCCAAAATTATAGGTGTATAAATCATTTGTCTGGCCACTAGGTGGCGCTGCAAAAAAACTGTGCATGCACCCTCAGTTCCTGACTGGCATCACAAGTACCAAGTGTCGTGTCAATAGGCCTAAGTTTGACGAAGATACAGCCTAAAATCTGTTTTTTGCGCTCTACGTAAAATTTGTTAAGGCGGTATACAACAAAGGATTGCTGTATCGAAATTCTTTTGATAACATTTTGCCATGAGTGTCTCAAGATCATACATACCAATTTTCGTGGCAATCGGACAAAAGCTCTAGGACGAGTTCGAAAAAGTAGGTTTTTCAAATAATTCAAAATGGCGGAAAAATTTTCATGACGGAAAATGACGTCATATGGTCCAATCGAATCGTCTTGAGCCAAGGAATCATAGGAAGCAAGAATTTTGTTTCTAGGGCTTATGGATCAGAAGTTATAAGCAAAAACGTAAGTGCAACTTTGGACTGTTGGTGGCGCTAGAGGGTTGGAGATAGAGACTCAAAATTTGCTGTGGAGACACATTGGACTGTCCTTTATCAGTGTGCCAAATTTCATAACTTTCCTACGTACGGTTCTATGGGCTGCCATAGACCGCAATGGCGGAAGAAGAAAAATTTACTAACAGAAACAATTGCCAATATAGCTGCAAGCAGCAATCACCGGGGTCAAGCCGAAAAGGGCACAGAAAGATGTAAAGTTGCGTTTGGATAAGCAGACTGAAGAACTTAGGTAAACCTAATGATTTCAGATGAAAAAATGCAAAGTAATCAACAAAAATAATCTATGTTCTTGTCTACTGCAACTGTCCTTCGGTTATTGACAATCATGGAACATTAGAGCACTGAAGGACATGTATGTGATGCTTACAGTGGGCAAACATGGGTCACAACATGTTACAACAAGTTAAAAGAGTCAAAAGAGACCATCCCCATGTCTCTGCGATGTTCTGATGCAGAGAAAAAGCTCTTGCAAAAACAGTTGATAAGGTGTTCTCATTGGTTGCTAGAGAGTAAATGGACATCCACTAGTGATTATAGTCAAAGCCATGAAAGGAATAATCCATGATGACTCATGGTTTTAGATGTGTTGTTGCAGTAGTTTTAGGCCAAAAAAATGCCATATTCTATCTCAAAACCAATAGGTGGCGCAATGACAAAATTCGTGCATGCAACCTCAGGTCATAACTGTGTTACATCTAGCTAGTTTTATGACTATACACTTTAGTTTAGTGAAGAAACAGTTGTATGACCATAGGGTGGCTTGATTTCAAAGGTTTTATTCAATTAAAAGGCCAACTAGTGGTGCAAGCATACAATTTTTTTTGTGTAGCCTCAGACTGTGGTCGTACATCAGCGTATCAAATATGGTGAAAAAATCTCTTTGCGTTACGAAGTTATAACCAGTTATGTGTAAAAACAGAAAATTTAAAGGTAATTTTTTGTTTTTTGCAATTTTCGGCCATTTCTGATGAAAATTTTAATACAACGCCAATAGAACTTTTTGTTCAGAAGGCAATGCAATATTCTTCCTATGATGTTTTCGAGTCGATCAGAATTACGCTCGCGGAGATATTCGCGAGTGTTTTTTAAGTGCTGTTTTGCTGCGCAGGGCTAACCGTAAGGCGAAATCTGGCATGTTTGGTAACGTTGGACTCGGCAGCTATTCTGGACTTCAGCGAAACAAGTCCCGTGAAAAAACACAGATCAGAGCCAAAGTTATAAGCATGTACAACATTCGTATGACCACTAGGTGGTGCTGTTACGAAACTCTGCATGCCCCCTCAGATCCTCACTGGCATCACAACTACCAAGTGTGGCGTCAATAGACATAAGATTGCCGAAGATACACACTAAAACCTGTTTTTTTGGGCTCTACGTAAAATTTGTTGACGCGCTATACGAAAACGGAATGGTTTATCAAAATTCTTTTAATAACTTTTTGCCCTGAGTGTCTCCAGATGCTACATACCATTTTTCGTGGCAATTGGGCAAAAGCTCTAGGACAAGTTCGCAAAAGTAGGTTTTATGAATAAATCAAAATGGCGGAAAATTTTTCATGACGGAAAATGACGTCATAGGGTCCAATCGAATCGTCTTGAGCCAAGGAATCAGAGGATACAAGAATTTAGTGTCTAGGACTTACGGGTCAGAAGTTATAGGCAAATACATAAGTGCAAATTTGGACTGTTGGTGGCGCTAGCGGGTTAGAGATACAGACTTCAAATTTGCTGTGGAGACTTTTTGGACAGTCCTCTATCAGTGTGCCAAATTTCATAACTTTCCTACGTACGGTTCTATAGGCTGCCATAGACCGCAATGGCGGAGGAAGAAAAAGAAAAAGAAAAAGAAAAAGAAAAAGAAAAAGAAAACTAACAGAAACAATAGGGGTCTTCGCCCATTCTGGGCTTGACCCCTAATAATAAGAAAACTAACAATAACAATAGGGTTCTACGCCCCTTCGGGGCTTGACCCCTAATTATTATAAAAAGAAAACTAACGGATACAATAGGGGTCTTCGCCCCTTCGGGGCTTGACCCCTAAATATAGCTGCAAGCAGCAATACCGGGGTCAAGCCGAAAAGGGCACAGAAGGATGTAAAGTTGCGTTTGGATAAGCAGACTGAAGAACCTAGGTAAACCTAATGATTTCAGATGAAAAAATGCAAAGGTAATCAACAAAAATAATCTATATTCTTGGCTACTGCAACTGTCCTTCGGTTATTGACAATCATGGAACATTAGAGCACTGAAGGACATGTATGTGATGCTTACAGTGGGCAAACATGGGTCACAACATGTTACAACAAGTTAAAAGAGTCAAAAGAGACCATCCCCATGTCTCTGTGATGTTCTGATACAGAGAAAAAGCTCTTGCAAAAACAGTTGATAACGTATTCTCATTGGTTGCTAGAGAGTAAATGGACATCCTCTAGTGATTATAGTCAAAGCCATGAAAGGAATAATCCATGATGACTCATGGTTTTAGATGTGTTGTTGCAGTAGTTTTAGGCAAAAAATGCCATATTCTATCTCAAAACCAGTAGGTGGCGCAATGACAAAATTCGTGCATGCAACCTCAGGTCATAAATGTGTTACATCTAGCTAGTTTTATGACTATACACTTTAGTTTAGTGAAGAAACAGTTGTATGACCATAGGGTGGCTTGATTTCAAAGGTTTTGTTCAATTATAAGGCCAACTAGTGGTGCAACCATACAATTTTTTTTGTGTAGCCTCAGACTGTAGTCGTACATCAGCGTATCAAATATGGTGAAAAATCTCTTTGCGTTACGAAGTTATAACCATTTATGTGTAAAAACACAAAATTTAAAGGTAATTTTTCGTTTATTGCCATTTTCGGCCATTTCTGATGAAAATTTTAATATAGAGCCAATAGAACTTTTTGTTCAGAAGGTAATGCAATATTCTTCCTATGATGTTTTCGAGTCGATCAGAATTACGCTCGCGGAGATATTCGCGTGTGTTTTTTAAGTGCTGTTTTGCTGCGCAGGGCTAACCGTAAGGCGAAATCTGGCATGTTTGGTATCGTTGGACTCGGCGACTATTCAGGACTCCTAAAAATCAAGTCCCGTCAAAATACGTTGATCACAGCCAAAGTTATAGGTGTAAAAAACATCTGTCTGGCCACTAGGTGGCGCTGCGACGAAACTGTGCATGCACACTCAGTTCCTGACTGGCATCACAAGTACCAAGTGTCGTGTCAATAGGCCTAAGTTTGACGAAGATACAGCCTAAAATCTGTTTTTTTGCACTCTACGAAAATTTTGTTGACGCGCTATACGACAACGGATTGATTTATCAAAATTCTTTTGATAACTTTTTGCCGTGAGGGTCTCTAGATGCTACATACCAATTTTCGCGGCAATCGGGTAAAAACTCTAGGACGAGTTCGCAAAAGTAGGTTTTACGAATAATTCAAAATGGCGGAAAAAATTTCATGACGGAAAATGACGTCATAGGGTCCAATCGAATCGGCTTGAGCCAAGGAATCAGAGGAAGCAAGAATTTTGTTTGTGGGACTTACGGATCAGAAGTTATAAGCAAAAACATAAGTGCAACTTTGGACTGTTGGTGGCGCTAGCGGGTTAGACATAGAGACTCCAAATTTGCTGTGGGGACACATTGGACTGTCCTTTATCAGTGTGCAAAATTTCATAACTTTCCTACGTACGGTTCTATGGGCTGCCATAGACCGCAATGGCGGAAGAAGAATAACTAATAATAATAATAATTATTATGAAAAGAAAACTAACGGATACAATAGGGGTCTTCGCCCCTTCGGGGCTTGACCCCTAAATATAGCTGCAAGCAGCAATACCGGGGTCAAGCCGAAAAGGGCACAGAAGGATGTAAAGTTGCGTTTGGATAAGCAGACTGAAGAACCTAGGTAAACCTAATGATTTCAGATGAAAAAATGCAAAGGTAATCAACAAAAATAATCTATATTCTTGGCTACTGCAACTGTCCTTCGGTTATTGACAATCATGGAACATTAGAGCACTGAAGGACATGTATGTGATGCTTACAGTGGGCAAACATGGGTCACAACATGTTACAACAAGTTAAAAGAGTCAAAAGAGACCATCCCCATGTCTCTGTGATGTTCTGATACAGAGAAAAAGCTCTTGCAAAAACAGTTGATAATGTATTCTCATTGGTTGCTAGAGAGTAAATGGACATCCTCTAGTGATTATAGTCAAAGCCATGAAAGGAATAATCCATGATGACTCATGGTTTTAGATGTGTTGTTGCAGTAGTTTTAGGCAAAAAATGCCATATTCTATCTCAAAACCAGTAGGTGGCGCAATGACAAAATTCGTGCATGCAACCTCAGGTCATAAATGTGTTACATCTAGCTAGTTTTATGACTATACACTTTAGTTTAGTGAAGAAACAGTTGTATGACCATAGGGTGGCTTAATTTCAAAGGTTTCGTTCAATTATAAGGCCAACTAGTGGTGCAACCATACAATTTTTTTTGTGTAGCCTCAGACTGTAGTCGTACATCAGCGTATCAAATATGGTGAAAAAATCTCTTTGCGTTACGAAGTTATAACCATTTATGTGTAAAAACACAAAATTTAAAGGTAATTTTTCGTTTTTTGCAATTTTCGGCCATTTCTGATGAAAATTTTAATATAGTGCCAATAGAACTTTTTGTTCAGAAGGTAATGCAATATTCTTCCTATGATGTTTTCGAGTCGATCAGAATTACGCTCGCGGAGATATTCGCGCGTGTTTTTTAAGTACTGTTTTGCTGCGCAGGGCTAACCGTAAGGCGAAATCTGGCATTTTTGGAATCGTTGGACTCGGCGACTATTCAGGACTCCTAAAAATCAAGTCCCGTCAAAATACGTTGATCACAGCCAAAGTTATAGGTGTAAAAAACATCTGTCTGGCCACTAGGTGGCGCTGCAACGAAACTGTGCATGCACACTCAGTTCCTGACTGGCATCACAAGTACCAAGTGTCGTGTCAATAGGCCTAAGTTTGACGAAGATACAGCCTAAAATCTGTTTTTTTGCACTCTACGAAAATTTTGTTGACGCGCTATACGACAACGGATTGGTTTATCGAAATTCTTTTGATAACTTTTTGCCGTGAGGGTCTCTAGATGCTACATACCAATTTTCGCGGCAATCGGGTAAAAACTCTAGGACGAGTTCGCAAAAGTAGGTTTAACGAATAATTCAAAATGGCGGAAAAAATTTCATGACGGAAAATGACGTCATAGGGTCCAATCGAATCGGCTTGAGCCAAGGAATCAGAGGAAGCAAGAATTTTGTTTGTGGGACTTACGGATCAGAAGTTATAAGCAAAAACATAAGTGCAACTTTGGACTGTTGGTGGCGCTAGCGGGTTAGACATAGAGACTCCAAATTTGCTGTGGGGACACATTGGACTGTCCTTTATCAGTGTGCCAAATTTCATAACTTTCCTACGTACGGTTCTATGGGCTGCCATAGACCGCAATGGCGGAAGAAGAATAACTAATAATAAATATAGCTGCAAGCAGCAATCACCGGGGTCAAGCCATAAAGGGCACAGCAGAAAGTAAAGTTGACTTCGGATGAGCAGTTTAAAGAACCTAGGAAAATCTCTTGATTTCAGACAAAACAATATAATAGTTATCAGCAAGAAAAGCTGTGTTCTCATTTAGTGAAATCTCTCCCTCTCTTTCGATGAGCACTGATAACTAGAACACTGAAGTAAAAATGAGTGGTGCTTGCAGTGGCAATACTCAGCTCACAAAATGTTACAGTGGTGTTAATGAGTCAAAAGAGCCCACCCGCGTGTCTCTACGATGTTCTGACGCAGAGATATAGCTCTTGCAAAAACGGTTGATAAGGTATTCTCATTGGTTGCTAGGGAGTGAATTGGCAACCATCAGTGATTATAGTCAAAGCCATGAAAGGAATAATCCATGATGACTCATGGTTTTAGATGTGTTGTTAGAGTAGTTTAAGGCAAAAATGCCATTTTCTATGTCAAAACCAGTAGGTGGCGCAATGAAAAAATTTGTGCATGCAACCTCAGGTCATAACTATGTTACATCTAGCTAGTTTTTTGACTATACACTTTAGTTTAGTGAAGAAACAGTTGTATGACCATAGGGTGGCTTGATGTCAAAGGTTTTGTTCAATTATAAGGCCAACTAGTGGTGCAAGCATACAATTTTTTTTGTGTAGCCTCAGACTGTGGTCTTACATCAGTGTATCAAATATGGTGAAAAAATCTCTTTGCGTTACGAAGTTATAACCATTTATGTGTAAAAAACACAAAATTTAAAGATTATTTTTCGTTTTTTGCAATTTTCGGCCATTTCTGATGAAAATTTTAATATAACCCAAATAGAACTTTTTGTTCAGAAGGTAATGCAATGTTCTTCCTATGGTGTTTTCGAGTCGATCGGAATAACGCTCGCGGAGATATTCGCACTTTTTTTTTAAGTGCTGTTTTGCTGCGCAGGGCTAACCGTAAGGCGAAATCTGGCATGTTTGGTATCGTTGGACTCGGCAACTATTCAGGACTTCAAGGAAACAAGTCCCGTAAAAATATGTCAATCGGAGCTAAAGTTATAGGTGTATAAAACATTTCTCTGGCCACTAGGTGGCGCTGCGACGAAATGATGCATGCACAATCAGATCCTGACTGGCATCACAAGTATTAAGTGTCGTGTCAATAGGCCTAAGTTTGACGAAGATACAGCCTATAAACTGTTTTTTTGCACTCTTCGTAAAATTTGTTAAGGCAGTATACGACAACAGATTGATGTATCAAAATTCTTTTGATAACTTTTTGCCAAGAGTGTCTCTAGATGACACATACCAATTTTCGTGGCAATCGAACTAAAGCTCTAGGACGAGTTCGAAAAAGTAGGTTTTACGAATATTTCAAAATGGCTAAAAAATTTCATGACGGAAAATGACGTCATAGGTTCCATTCGAATCGGCTTGAGCCAAGGAATCAGAAGAAGCAAGAATTTTGTTTGTGGGACTTACGGATCAGAAGTTATAAGCAAAAACATAAGTGCAAGTTTAGACTGTTGGTGGCGCTAGTCGGTTACACATAGAGACTCCAAATTCGCTGTGGGGACACATTGGACTGTCATTTATCAGTGTGCCGAATTTCATAACTTTCCTACGTACGGTTCTATGGGCTGCCATAGACCGCAATGGCGGAAGAAGAAAAATTTACTAACAGAAACAATTACCAATATAGCTGCAAGCAGCAATACCGGGGTCAAGCCGAAAAGGGCACAGAAGGATGTAAAGTTGCATTTGGATAAGCAGACTGAAGAACCTAGGTAAACCTAATGATTTCAGATAAAAAAATCCAAAGGTAATCAACAAAAATAATATATATTCTTGTCTACTGCAACTGTCCTTCGGTTATTGACAATCATGGAACATTAGAGCACTGAAGGACATGTATGTGATGCTTACAGTGGGCAAACATGGGTCACAACATGTTACAACAAGTTAAAAGAGTCAAAAGAGACCATCCCCATGTCTCTGTGATGTTCTGATACAGAGAAAAAGCTCTTGCAAAAACAGTTGATAACGTATTCTCATTGGTTGCTAGAGAGTAAATGGACATCCTCTAGTGATTATAGTCAAAGCCATGAAAGGAATAATCCATGATGACTCATGGTTTTAGATGTGTTGTTGCAGTAGTTTTAGGCAAAAAATGCCATATTCTATCTCAAAACCAGTAGGTGGCGCAATGACAAAATTCGTGCATGCAACCTCAGGTCATAAATGTGTTACATCTAGCTAGTTTTATGACTATACACTTTAGTTTAGTGAAGAAACAGTTGTATGACCATAGGGTGGCTTGATTTCAAAGGTTTTGTTCAATTATAAGGCCAACTAGTGGTGCAACCATACAATTTTTTTTGTGTAGCCTCAGACTGTGGTCGTACATCAGCGTATCAAATATGGTGAAAAAATCTCTTTGCGTTACGAAGTTATAACCATTTATGTGTAAAAACAGAAAATTTAAAGGTAATTTTTCGTTTTTTGCAATTTTCGGCCATTTCTGATGAAAATTTTAATATAACGCCAAAAGAACTTTTTGTTCAGAAGGTAATGCAATATTCTTCCTATGATGTTTTCGAGTCGATCAGAATTACGCTCGCGGAGATATTCGCGCGTGTTTTTTAAGTGCTGTTTTGCTGCGCAGGGCTAACCGTAAGGCGAAATCTGGCATGTTTGGTATCGTTGGACTCGGCGACTATTCAGGACTCCTAAAAATCAAGTCCCGTCAAAATACGTTGATCACAGCCAAAGTTATAGGTGTACAAAACATCTGTCTGGCCACTAGGTGGCGCTGCGACGAAACTGTGCATGCACACTCAGTTCCTGACTGGCATCACAAGTACCAAGTGTCGTGTCAATAGGCCTAAGTTTGACGAAGATACAGCCTAAAATCTGTTTTTTTGCGCTCTACGAAAATTTTGTTGACGCGCTATACGACAACGGATTGGTTTATCGAAATTCTTTTGATAACTTTTTGCCGTGAGGGTCTCTAGATGCTACATACCGATTTTCGTGAAAATTGGGCAAAAGCTCTAGGACGAGTTCGCAAAAGTAGGTTTTACGAATAATTCAAAATGGCGGAAAAATTTCCATGACGGAAAATGACGTCATAGGGTCAAATCGAATCGTCTTGAGCCAAGGAATCAGAGGAAACAAGAAATTTGTTTCTAGGACTTACGGATCAGAAGTTATAAGCAAAAACGTAAGTGCATCTTTGGACTGTTGGTGGCGCTAGAGGGTTGGAGATAGAGACTCCAAATTTGCTGTGGGGACACATTGGACTGTCCTTTATCAGTGTGCCAAATTTCATAACTTTCCTACGTACGGTTCTATGGGCTGCCATAGACCGCAATGGCGGAAGAAGAAAAATTTACTAACAGAAACAATTGCCAATATAGCTGCAAGCAGCAATGCCGGGGTCAAGCCAAAAAGGGCACAGAAGAAAGTAAAGTTGAATTCGGATGAGCAGTTTAAAGAACCTAGGAAAATGTATTGATTTCAGACTAAATAATATAACAGTTAGCAAAAAAAATGTGTTTTCATTCAGTGTAATCTCTCCCTCTCTTCTCGAGGAGCATTGACAACTAGAACACTGAAGAAAATGTGAGTGGTGCTTGCAGTGGCAATACTCAGCTCACAAAATGTTACAGTGGTGTTAATGAGTCAAAAGAGACCACCCCCATGTCTCTACAATGTTCTGACGCAGAGATATAGCTCTTGCAAAAACGGTTGATAAGGTATCCTAATTGGTTGCTAAGGAGTTAATTGGCATGCACCAATGATCTCCAAGCCATGAGAGGAACAATACATGATGACCCAAGATTTTAGATGTACTGTTGGAGTAGTTTTAGGCAAAAATACCATATTTCTGTCTCAAAACCACTAGGTGGTGCAATGACAAAGTTGTGCATGCAACCTCAGTTCATAACTGTGTTACATCTAGCTAGTTTTATGGCTATACACTTTAGTTTAGTGAAGAAATAGTTGTATGACCATAGGGCTTGCTTGATATGAAAGATTTTGTTCAATTATTGGGCCACCTTGTCGTTCAGGCATACCAATTTTTTTGTGTGGCCTCAGACTCTGCTCATACATCAGCGTATCAAATCTGGTGAAAAAATGTCTTTTCGTTGCGAAGTTATAACCATTTATGTATAAAAACACAAATTGTAAAAGGTAATTTTTCGTTTTTTGCAATTTTCGGCCATTTCTGATGAAAATTTTAATATAACGCCAATAGAACTTTTTGTTCAGAAGGTAATGCAATGTTCTTCCTATGGTGTTTTCGAGTCGATCGGAATAACGCTCGCGGAGATATTCGCGCATGTTTTTTAAGTGCTGTTTTGCTGCGCAGGGCTAACCGTAAGGCGAAATCTGGCATGTTTGGTATCGTTGGACTCGGCGACTATTCAGGACTCCTAAAAATCAAGTCCCGTCAAAATACGTTGATCACAGCCAAAGTTATAGGTGTAAAAATCATCTGTCTGGCCACTAGGTGGCACTGCGACGAAACTGTGCATGCACACTCAGTTCCTGACTGGCATCACAAGTACCAAGTGTCGTGTCAATAGGCCTAAGTTTGACGAAGATACAGCCTAAAATCTGTTTTTTTGCGCTCTACGTAAAATTTGTTAACGCGCTATACGACAACGGATTGGTTTATCGAAATTCTTTTGATAACTTTTTGCCGTGAGGGTCTCTAGATGCTACATACCAAATCTCGCGACAATCGGGTAAAAACTCTAGGACGAGTTCGCAAAAGTAGGTTTTACGAATAATTCAAAATGGCTGAAAAATTTTTATGACGGAAAATGATGTCATAGGGTCAAATCGAATTGTCTTGAGCCAAGGAATCAGAGGAAACAAGAATTTTGTTTCTAGGACTTATGGATCAGAAGTTATAAGCAAAAACATAAGTGCAAATTTGGACTGTTGGTGGCGCTAGCGGGTTAGACATAGAGACTCCAAATTTGCTGTGTGGACACATTGGAGTGTCCTTTATCAGTGTGCCAAATTTCATAACTTTCCTATGTACGGTTCTATGGGCTGCCATAGACCGCAATGGCGGAAGAAGAATAACTAATAATAAATATAGCTGCAAGCAGCAATGCCGGGGTCAAGCCGAAAAGGGCACAGAAGGGTGTAAAGTTGAGTTTGGATAAGAATACTACAGAACCTAGGTAAACCTCATGATTTCAAATGAAAATAACGCTAAAGTAATCAACAAAAATAATCTATGTTCTTGTCTAATGCAATCGTCCTTCTGTTATTGACAATCATGGAACATTAGAGCACGGAAGGACATGTGAGTGATGTATGCAGTGGCATAACATGGGTCACAACATGTTACAACAAGTTAAATCAGTCAAAAGAGCCCACCCCCATGTCTCTGCGATGTTCTGATGCAGAGAAAAAGCTCTTGCAAAAACAGTTGATAACGTATTCTCATTGGTTGCTAGAGAGTAAATGGACATCCACTAGTGATTATAGTCAAAGCCATGAAAGGAATAATCCATGATGACTTATGGTTTTAGATGTGTTGTTGCAGTAGTTTTAGGCAAAAAATGCGTTATTCTATCTCAAAACCAGTAGGTGGCGCAATGACAAAATTGTGCATGCAACCTCAGATCATAACTGTGTTACATCTAGCTAGTTTTATGACTATACACTTTAGTTTAGTGAAGAAACAGTTGTATGACCATAGGGTGGCTTGATTTCAAAGGTTTTGTTAAATTATAAGGCCAACTAGTGGTGCAACCATACAATTTTTTTTGTGTAGCCTCAGACTGTGGTCGTACATCAGCGTATCAAATATGGTGAAAAAATCTCTTTGCGTTACGAAGTTATAGCCATTTATGTGTAAAAACACAAAATTTAAAGGTAATTTTTCGTTTTTTGCAATTTTCAGCCATTTCTGATGAAAATTTTAATACAATGCCAATAGAACTTTTTGTTCAGAAGGTAATGCAATATTCTTCCTATGATGTTTTCGAGTCGATCAGAATTACGCTCGCGGAGATATTCGCGCGTGTTTTTTAAGTGCTATTTTGCCGCGCAGGGTTAACCGTAAGGCCAATTCTGGCATGTTTGGTATCGTTGGACTCGGCGACTATTCAGGACTCCAAGGAAACAAGTCCCATGAAAATACGTCGATCACAGCCAAAGTTATAGGTGTGTAAAACATTCGTCTTACCACTAGGTGGCGCTGCGACGAAACTGGGCATGCACTCTCAGTTCCTGACTGGCATCACAAGTACCAAGTGTCGTTTCAATAGGATTAAGTTTGGCGAAGATACAGCCTCAAATCCGTTTTTTTGCACTCTACTTAAAATTTGTTGACGCGGTTTACGCAAACAGATTGGCGAATCGACATGAATTCCATAACTTTTTGCCGTGAGAGTCTGTAGATGCTACATACCGATTTTCGTGGAAATCGGGCAAAAGCTCTAGGACGAGTTCGCAAAAGTAGGTTTTACGAATAATTCAAAATGGCGGAAAAATTTTCATGACGGAAAATTACGTCATAGGGTCCAGTCGAATCGTCTTGAGCCAAGGAATCAGAGGAAACAAGAATTTCGTTTCTAGGACGTACGGGTCAGAAGTTATAAACAAAAACGTAAGTGCAACTTTAGACTGTTGGTGGCGCTAGAGGGTTGGAGTTAGAGACTCCAAATTTGCTGTGGGGACACATTGGACTGTCCTTTATCAGTGTGCCAAATTTCATAACTTTCCTACGTACGGTTCTATGGGCTGCCATAGACCGCAATGGCGGAAGAAGAAGAAGAATAATAATAATAATAAGAAAACTAACAAATACAATAGGGGTCTTCGCCCCTTCGGGGCTTGACCCCTAATAATAAAAAGAAAACTAACAGATACAATAGGGGTCTTCGCCCATTCTGGGCTTGACCCCTAAATATAGCTGCAAGCAGCAATGCCGGGGTCAAGCCAAAAAGGGCACATAAGAAAGTAAAGTTGAATTTGGATGAGCAGTTTAAAGAACCTGGGAAAATCTCTTGATTTCAGACTAAATAATATAACAGTTATCAGCAAAAAAGCTGTGTTTTCATTCAGTGTCATCTCTCCCTCTCTTTCGTCGAGCATTGATAACTAGAACACTGACGTAAAAATGAGTGGTGCTTCTAGTGGCAATACTCAGCTCACAAAATGTTACAGTGGTGTTAATGAGTCAAAAGAGCCCACCCCCATGTCTCTGCGATGTTCTGATGCAGAGAAAAAGCTCTTGCAAAACAGTTGATAACGTATTCTCATTGGTTGCTAGAGAGTAAATGGACATCCACTAGTGATTATTGTCAAAGCCATGAAAGGAATAATCCATGATGACTCATGGTTTTAGATGTGTTGTTGCAGTAGTTTTAGGCAAAAAATGCGTTATTCTATCTCAAAACCAGTAGGTGGCGCAATGACAAAATTGTGCATGCAACCTCAGGTCATAACTGTGTTACATCTAGCTAGTTTTATGACTATACACTTTAGATTAGTGAAGAAACAGTTGTATGACCATAGGGTGGCTTGATTTCAAAGGTTTTGTTAAATTATAAGGCCAACTAGTGGTGCAACCATACAATTTTTTTTGTGTAGCCTCAGACTGTGGTCGTACATCAGCGTATCAAATATGGTGAAAAAATCTCTTTGCGTTACGAAGTTATAGCCATTTATGTGTAAAAACACAAAATTTAAAGGTAATTTTTCGTTTTTTGCAATTTTCAGCCATTTCTGATGAAAATTTTAATACAATGCCAATAGAACTTTTTGTTCAGAAGGTAATGCAATATTCTTCCTATGATGTTTTCGAGTCGATCAGAATTACGCTCGCGGAGATATTCGCGCGTGTTTTTTAAGTGCTATTTTGCCGCGCAGGGTTAACCGTAAGGCCAATTCTGGCATGTTTGGTATCGTTGGACTCGGCAACTATTCAGGACTCCAAGGAAACAAGTCCCATGAAAATACGTCGATCACAGCCAAAGTTATAGGTGTGTAAAACATTCGTTTTACCACTAGGTGGCGCTGCGACGAAACTGGGCATGCACTCTCAGTTCCTGACTGGCATCACAAGTACCAAGTGTCGTTTCAATAGGCTTAAGTTTGGCGAAGATACAGCCTCAAATCCGTTTTTTTGCACTCTACGTAAAATTTGTTGATGCGGTTTACGCAAACAGATTGGCGAATCGACATGAATTCCATAACTTTTTGCCGTGAGGGTCTGTAGATGCTACATACCGATTTTCGTGGAAATCGGGCAAAAGCTCTAGGACGAGTTCGCAAAAGTAGGTTTTACGAATAATTCAAAATGGCGGAAAAATTTTCATGACGGAAAATGACGTCATAGGGTCCAGTCGAATCGTCTTGAGCCAAGGAATAAGAGGAAACAAGAATTTCATTTCTAGGACGTACGGGTCAGAAGTTATAAACAAAAACGTAAGTGCAACTTTAGACTGTTGGTGGCGCTAGAGGGTTGGAGTTAGAGACTCCAAATTTGCTGTGGAAACACATTGGACTGTCCTTTATCAGTGTGCCAAATTTCATAACTTTCCTACGTACGGTTCTATGGGCTGCCATAGACCGCAATGGCGGAAGAAGAAGAAGAATAATAATAATAATAAGAAAACTAACAAATACAATAGGGGTCTTCGCCCCTTCGGGGCTTGACCCCTAAATATAGCTGCAAGCAGCAATGCCGGGGTCAAGCCAAAAAGGGCACAGAAGAAAGTAAAGTTGAATTCGGATGATCAGTTTAAAGAACCTAAGAAAATCTCTTGATTTCAGACTAAGTAATATAACAGTTATCAGCAAAAAGCTTTGTTTTCATTCAGTGTAATCTCTCCCTCTCTTCTCGAGGAGCATTGACAACTAGAACACTGAAGAAAATGTGAGTGGTGCTTGCAGTGGCAATTCTCAGCTCACAAAATGTTACAGTGGTGTTAATGAGTCAAAAGAGACCACCCCCATGTCTCTACGATGTTCTGATGCAGAGATATAGCTCTTGTAAAAAGGATTGATAAGGTATCCTTATTGGTTGCTAAGGAATTAATTGGCATGCACCAATGATCTCCAAGCCATGAAAGGAATAATACATGATGACCCAAGATTTTAGATGTACTGTTGGAGTAGTTTTAGGCAAAAATACCATATTTCTATCTCAAAACCACTAGGTGGCGCAATGACAAAGTTGTGCATGCAACCTCAGGTCATAACTGTGTTACATCTAGCTAGTTTTATGACTATACACTTTAGTTTAGTGAAGAAACAGTTGTATGACCATAGGGCTTGCTTGATATGAAAGTTTATGTTCAATTATAGGGCCACCTAGTGGTTCAGGCATACCAATTTTTTTGTGTGGCCTCAGACTCTGCTCATACATCAGCGTATCAAATCTGGTGAAAAAATGTCTTTTCGTTGCGAAGTTATAACCATTTATGTATAAAAACACAAATTGTAATAGGTAATTTTTCGTTTTTTGCAATTTTCGGCCATTTCTGATGAAAATTTTAATATAACGCCAATAGAACTTTTTGTTCAGAAGGTAATACAATGTTCTTCCTATGGTGTTTTCGAGTCGATCGGAATAACGCTCGCGGAGATATTCGCGCATGTTTTTTAAGTGCTGTTTTGCTGCGCAGGGCTAACCGTATGACGAAACCTGGCATGTTTGGTATCGTTGGACTCGGCGACTATTCAGGACTCCTAAAAATCAAGTCCCGTCAAAATACATTGATCACAGCCAAAGTTATAGGTGTAAAAAACATCTGTCTGGCCACTAGGTGGCACTGCGACGAATCTGTGCATGCACACTCAGTTCCTGACTGGCATCACAAGTACCAAGTGTCGTGTCAATAGGCCTAAGTTTGACGAAGATACAGCCTAAAATCAGTTATTTTGCGCTATACGTAAAATTTGTTGACATGCTATACGACAACGGATTGGTTTATCAAAATTCTTTTAATAACTTTTTGCCGTGAGGGTCTATAGATACTACATACCAATTTTCGTGGCAATCGGACAAAAGCTCTAGGACGAGTTCGAAAAAGTAGGTTTTACGAATAATTCAAAATGGCGGAAAAAAATTCATGACGGAAAATGACGTCATATGGTCCAATCGAATCGTCTTGAGCCAAGGAATCAGAGGAAACAAGAATTTGGTTTCTAGGACTTACGGATCAGAAGTTATAAGCAAAAACATAAGTTCAACTTTGGACTGTTGGTGGCGCTAGCGGGTTAGAGATAGAGACTCCAAATTTGCTGTGGGGACACATTGGACTGTCCTTTATCAGTGTGCCAAATTTCATAACTTTCCTACTTACGGTTCTATGGGCTGCCATAGACCGCAATGGCGGAAGAAGAAGAAGAAGAAGAAGAAGAAGAAGCAGAATAATTATTATAATAATAATAAGAAAACTAACAAATACAATAGGGGTCTTCGCCCCTTCGGGGCTTGACCCCTAAATATAGCTGCAAGCAGCAATGCCGGGGTCAAGCCAAAAAGGGCACAGAAGAAAGTAAAGTTGAATTCGGATGATCAGTTTAAAGAACCTAAGAAAATCTCTTGATTTCAGACTAAGTAAAATAACAGTTATCAGCAAAAGCTGTGTTTTCATTCAGTGTAATCTCTCCCTCTCTTCTCGAGGAGCATTGACAACTAGAACACTGAAGAAAATGTGAGTGGTGCTTGCAGTGGCAATTCTCAGCTCACAAAATGTTACAGTGGTGTTAATGAGTCAAAAGAGACCACCCCCATGTCTCTACGATGTTCTGATGCAGAGATATAGCTCTTGTAAAAAGGATTGATAAGGTATCCTAATTGGTTGCTAAGGAGTTAATTGGCATGCACCCATGATCTCCAAGCCATGAAAGGAATAATACATTTAGATGTACTGTTGGAGTAGTTTTAGGCAAAAATACCATATTTCTATCTCAAAACCACTAGGTGGCGCAATGACAAAGTTGTGCATGCAACCTCAGTTCATAACTGTGTTACATCTAGCTTGTTTTATAACTATACACCTTAGGTTATTGAAGAAATAGTTGTATGACCATAGGGCTTGCTTGATATGTAATATTTTGTTCAATTATAGGGCCACCTAGTGGTTCAGGCATACCAATTTTTTTGTGTGGCCTCAGACTCTGCTCATACATCAGCGTATCAAATCTGGTGAAAAAAATTATTTTCGTTGCGAAGTTATAACCATTTATGTATAAAAACACAAATTGTAAAAGGTAATTTTTCGTTTTTTGCAATTTTCGGCCATTTCTGATGAAAATTTTAATATAACGCCAATAGAACTTTTTGTTCAGAAGGTAATGCAATGTTCTTCCTATGGTGTTTTCGAGTCGATCGGAATAACGCTCGCGGAGATATTCGCGCATGTTTTTTAAGTGCTGTTTTGCTGCGCAGGGCTAACCGTAAGGCGAAATCTGGCATGTTTGGTATCGTTGGACTCGGCGACTATTCAGGACTCCTAAAAATCAAGTCCCGTCAAAATACGTTGATCACAGCCAAAGTTATAGGTGTAAAAATTATCTGTCTGGCCACTAGGAGGCGCTGCGACGAAACTGTGCATGCACACTCAGTTCCTGACTGGCATCACAAGTACCAAGTGTCGTGTCAATAGGCCTAAGTTTGACGAAGATACAGCGTAAAATCTGTTTTTTTGTGCTCTACATAAAATTTGTTTACGCGCTATACGACAACGGATTGGTTTATCGAAATTCTTTTGATAACTTTTTGCCGTGAGGGTCTCTAGATGCTACATACCAATTTTCGCGGCAATCGGGTAAAAACTCTAGGACGAGTTCGCAAAAGTAGGTTTTACGAATAATTCAATATGGCGGAAAAATTTTCATGACGGAAATTGACGTCATAGGGTCCAATCGAATCGCCTTGAGCCAAGGAATCAGAGGAAACAAGAATTTCGTTTCTAGGACTTACGGATCAGAAGTTATAAGCAAAAACATAAGTGCAACTTTGGACTGTTGGTGGCGCTAGCGGGTTAGACATAGAGACTCCAAATTTGCTGTGGGGACACATTGGAGTGTCCTTTATCAGTGTGCCAAATTTCATAACTTTCCTACGTACGGTTCTATGGGCTGCCATAGACCGCAATGGCGGAAGAAGAATAACTAATAATAATAAAAAGAAAACTAACGGATACAATAGGGGTCTTCGCCCCTTCGGGGCTTGACCCCTAAATATAGCTGCAAGCAGCAATGCCGGGGTCAAGCCAAAAAGGGCACAGAAGGATGTAAAGTTGAATTTGGATGAGCAGTTTAAAGAACCTGGGAAAATCTCTTGATTTCAGACTAAATAATATAACAGTTATCAGCAAAAAAGCTGTGTTTTCATTCAGTGTCATCTCTCCCTCTCTTCTCGAGGAGCATTGACAACTAGAACACTGAAGAAAATGTGAGTGGTGCTTGCAGTGGCAATTCTCAGCTTACAAAATGTTACAGTGGTGTTAATGAGTCAAAAGAGACTGCCCCCATGTCTCTACGATGTTCTGATGCAGAGATATAGCTCTTGTAAAAAGGAATGATAAGGTATCCTAATTGGTTGCTAAGGAGTTAATTGGCATGCACCAATGTTCTCCAAGCCATGAAAGGAATAATACATGATGACCCAAGATTTTAGATGTACTGTTGGAGTAGTTTTAGGCAAAAATACCATATTTCTATCTCAAAACCACTAGGTGGCGCAATGACAAAGTTGTGCATGCAACCTCAGTTCATAACTGTGTTACATCTAGCTAGTTTTATGACTATACACTTTAGTTTAGTGAAGAAATAGTTGTATGACCATAGGGCTTGCTTGATATGAAAGATTTTGTTCAATTATAGGGCCACCTAGTGGTTCAGGCATACCAATTTTTTTGTGTGGCCTCAGACTCTGCTCATACATCAGCGTATCAAATCTGGTGAAAAAATGTCTTTTCGTTGCGAAGTTATAACCATTTATGTATAAAAACACAAATTGTAAAAGGTAATTTTTCGTTTTTTGCAATTTTCGGCCCTTTCTGATGAAAATTTTAATATAATGCCAATAGAACTTTTTGTTCAGAAGGTAATGCAATGTTCTTCCTATGGTGTTTTCGAGTCGATCGGAATAACGCTCGCGGAGATATTCGCGCATGTTTTTTAAGTGCTGTTTTGCTGCGCAGGGCTAACCGTAAAGCGAAATCTGGCATGTTTGGTATCGTTGGACTCGGCGACTTTTCAAGACTCCTAAAAATCAAGTCCCGTCAAAATACGTTGATCACAGCCAAAGTTATAGGTGTAAAAAACATCTGTCTGGCCACTAGGTGGCGCTGTGACGAAACTGTGCATGCACACTCAGTTCCTGACTGGCATCACAAGTACCAAGTGTCGTGTCAATAGGCCTAAGTTTGACGAAGATACAGCCTAAAATCAGTTTTTTTGCGCTCTATGTAAAATTTGTTGACGCGCTATACGACAACGGATTGGTTTATCGAAATTCTTTTGATAACTTTTTGCCGTGAGGGTCTCTAGATGCTACATACCAATTTTTGCGGCAATCGGGTAAAAACTCTAGGACGAGTTCGCAAAAGTAGGTTTTACGAATAATTCAAAATGGCGGAACAATTTTTATGACGGAAAACAACGACATAGGGGCCAATCGAATTGTCTTGAGCCAAGGAATCAGACGAAGTAAGAATTTTGTTTCTAGGGCTTACGGATCAGAAGTTATAAGCAAAAACATAAGTGCAACTTTGGACTGTTGGTGGCGCTAGTGGGTTAGACATAGAGACTCCAAATTTGCTGTGGGGACACATTGGACTGTCCTCTATCAGTGTGCCAAATTTCATAACTTTCCTACGTACGGTTCTATGGGCTGCCATTGACTTTCGGCGGAAGAACGAGGAAGAAAAATAATAATAAATATAGCTGCAAGCAGCAATCACCAAGGTCAAGCCGAAAAGGGCACAGAAGGATGTAAAGTTGCGTTTGGATAAGCAGACTGAAGAACTTAGGTAAACCTAATGATTTCAGATGAAAAAATGCAAAGTAATCAACAAAAATAATCTATGTTCTTGTCTACTGCAACTGTCCTTCGGTTATTGACAATCATGGGACATTAGAGCACTGAAGGACATGTATGTGATGCTTACAGTGGGCAAACATGGGTCACAACATGTTACAACAAGTTAAAAGAGTCAAAAGAGACCATCCCCATGTCTCTGCGATGTTCTGATGCAGAGAAAAAACTCTTGCAAAAACAGTTGATAAGGTATTCTCATTGGTTGCTAGAGAGTAAATGGACATCCACTAGTGATTATAGTCAAAGCCATGAAAGGAATAATCCATGATGACTCATGGTTTTAGATGTGTTGTTGCAGTAGTTTTAGGCCAAAAAAATGCCATATTCTGTCTCAAAACCAGTAGGTGGCGCAATGACAAAATTCGTGCATGCAACCTCAGGTCATAACTGTGTTACATCTTGCTAGTTTTATGACTATACACTTTAGTTTAGTGAAGAAACAGTTGTATGACCATAGGGTGGCTTGATTTCAAAGGTTTTATTCAATTATAAGGCCAACTAGTGGTGCAAGCATACAATTTTTTTTGTGTAGCCTCAGACTGTGGTCGTACATCAGCGTATCAAATATGGTGAAAAAATATCTTTGCGTTACGAAGTTATAACCATTTATGTGTAAAAACAGAAAATTTAAAGGTAATTTTTCGTTTTTTGCAATTTTCGGCCATTTCTGATGAAAATTTTAATACAACGCCAATAGAACTTTTTGTTCAGAAGGTAATGCAATATTCTTCCTATGATGTTTTCGAGTCGATCAGAATTACGCTCGCGGAGATATTCGCGCGTGTTTTTTAAGTGCTGTTTTGCTGCGCAGGGCTAACCGTAAGGCGAAATCTGGCATGTTTGGTAAGGTTGGACTCGGCAACTATTCTGGACTTCAGCGAAACAAGTCCCGTGAAAAAACACAGATCAGAGCCAAAGTTATAAGCATGCACAACATTTGTATGACCACTAGGTGGTGCTGTGACGAAACTCTGCATGCCCCCTCAGATCCTCACTGGCATCACAACTACCAAGTGTGGCGTCAATAGACATAAGATTGGCGAAGATACACACTAAAACCTGTTTTTTGGGCTCTACGTAAAATTTGTTGACGCGCTATACGAAAACGGAATGGTTTATCAAAATTCTTTTAATAACTTTTTGCCCTGAGTGTCTCTAGATGCTACATACCATTTTTCGTGGCAATTGGGCAAAAGCTCTAGGACAAGTTCGCAAAAGTAGGTTTTATGAATAAATCAAAATGGCGGAAAATTTTTCATGACGGAAAATGACGTCATAGGGTCCAATCGAATCGTCGTGAGCCAAGGAATCAGAGGATACAAGAATTTAGTGTCTAGGACTTACGGGTCAGAAGTTATAGGCAAATACATAAGTGCAAATTTGGACTGTTGGTGGCGCTAGCGGGTTAGAGATACAGACTTCAAATTTGCTGTGGAGACTTTTTGGACAGTCCTCTATCAGTGTGCCAAATTTCATAACTTTCCTACGTACGGTTCTATAGGCTGCCATAGACCGCAATAGCGGAGGAAGAAAAAGAAAAAGAAAAAGAAAAAGAAAAAGAAAAAGAAAAAGAAAACTAACAGAAACAATAGGGGTCTTCGCCCATTCTGGGCTTGACCCCTAAATATAGCTGCAAGCAGCAATCACCGGGGTCAAGCCGAAAAGGGCACAGAAGGATGTAAAGTTGCGTTTGGATAAGCAGACTGAAGATCTTAGGTAAACCTAATGATTTCAGATGAAAAAATGCAAAGTAATCAACAAAAATAATCTATGTTCTTGTCTACTGCAACTGTCCTTCGGTTATTGACAATCATGGGACATTAGAGCACTGAAGGACATGTATGTGATGCTTACAGTGGGCAAACATGGGTCACAACATGTTACAACAAGTTAAAAGAGTCAAAAGAGACCATCCCCATGTCTCTGCGATGTTCTGATGCAGAGAAAAAACTCTTGCAAAAACAGTTGATAAGGTATTCTCATTGGTTGCTAGAGAGTAAATGGACATCCACTAGTGATTATAGTCAAAGCCATGAAAGGAATAATCCATGATGACTCATGGTTTTAGATGTGTTGTTGCAGTAGTTTTAGGCCAAAAAAATGCCATATTCTGTCTCAAAACCAGTAGGTGGCGCAATGACAAAATTCGTGCATGCAACCTCAGGTCATAACTGTGTTACATCTTGCTAGTTTTATGACTATACACTTTAGTTTAGTGAAGAAACAGTTGTATGACCATAGGGTGGCTTGATTTCAAAGGTTTTATTCAATTATAAGGCCAACTAGTGGTGCAAGCATACAATTTTTTTTGTGTAGCCTCAGACTGTGGTCGTACATCAGCGTATCAAATATGGTGAAAAAATCTCTTTGCGTTACGAAGTTATAACCATTTATGTGTAAAAACAGAAAATTTAAAGGTAATTTTTCGTTTTTTGCAATTTTCGGCCATTTCTGATGAAAATTTTAATACAACGCCAATAGAACTTTTTGTTCAGAAGGTAATGCAATATTCTTCCTATGATGTTTTCGAGTCGATCAGAATTACGCTCGCGGAGATATTCGCGCGTGTTTTTTAAGTGCTGTTTTGCTGCGCAGGGCTAACCGTAAGGCGAAATCTGGCATGTTTGGTAAGGTTGGACTCGGCAACTATTCTGGACTTCAGCGAAACAAGTCCCGTGAAAAAACACAGATCAGAGCCAAAGTTATAAGCATGCACAACATTCGTATGACCACTAGGTGGTGCTGTGACGAAACTCTGCATGCCCCCTCAGATCCTCACTGGCATCACAACTACCAAGTGTGGCGTCAATAGACATAAGATTGGCGAAGATACACACTAAAACCTGTTTTTTGGGCTCTACGTAAAATTTGTTGACGCGCTATACGAAAACGGAATGGTTTATCAAAATTTTTTTAATAACTTTTTGCCCAGAGTGTCTCTAGATGCTACATACCATTTTTCGTGGCAATTGGGCAAAAGCTCTAGGACAAGTTCGCAAAAGTAGGTTTTATGAATAAATCAAAATGGCGGAAAATTTTTCATGACGGAAAATGACGTCATAGGGTCCAATCGAATCGTCTTGAGCCAAGGAATCAGAGGATACAAGAATTTAGTGTCTAGGACTTACGGGTCAGAAGTTATAGGCAAATACATAAGTGCAAATTTGGACTGTTGGTGGCGCTAGCGGGTTAGAGATACAGACTTCAAATTTGCTGTGGAGACTTTTTGGACAGTCCTCTATCAGTGTGCCAAATTTCATAACTTTCCTACGTACGGTTCTATAGGCTGCCATAGACCGCAATGGCGGAGGAAGAAAAAGAAAAAGAAAAAGAAAAAGAAAAAGAAAAAGAAAACTAACAGAAACAATAGGGGTCTTCGCCCATTCTGGGCTTGACCCCTAAATATAGCTGCAAGCAGCAATACCGGGGTCAAGCCGAAAAGGGCACAGAAGGGTGTAAAGTTGAGTTTGGATAAGAATACTAAAGAACCTATGTAAACCTCATGATTTCAGATGAAAAAACCACAAAAGTAATCAACAAAAATAATCTATGTTCTTGTCTACTGCAATCGTCCTTCTGTTATTGACAATCATGGAACATTAGAGCACTGAAGGACATGTGAGTGATGTTTGCAGTGGCATAAAACACAACATGTCACAACATGTTACAACAAGTTAAATCAGTCAAAAGAGACCATCCCCATGTCTCTACGATGTTCTGATGCCAAGACAAAGCTCTTTCAAAAACGGTTGATAAGGTATTCTCATTGGTTGCTAGAGAGTAAATTCACATCCACCAGTGATTATAGTCCAAGCCATATGAAATGAAGAATCCATGATGACTCATGGTTTTAGATGTGTTGTTGCAGTAGTTTTAGGCAAACATAGCTATTTTCTATCTCCAAACCACTAGGTGGCACTATGACAGAATCGTGCATGCAACCTCAGGTCATGACTGCGTTACATCTAGCTAGTTTCATGACTATACACTTTAGTTCAGTAAAGAAATAGTTGTATGACCAAAGGGCTTGCTTGATATGAAAGATTATGTTCATTTATAGGGCCACCTAGTGGTTCAGGCATACCAATTTTTTTGTGTGGCCTCAGACTCTGCTCATACATCAGCGTATCAAATCTGGTGAAAAAATCTCTTTGCGTTACGAAGTTATAACCATTTATGTGTAAAAACAGAAAATTTAAAGGTAATTTTTCGTTTTTTTGCAATTTTCGGCCATTTCTGATGGAAATTTTAATACAACGCCAATAAAACTTTTTGTTCAGAAGGTAATGCAATATTCTTCCTATGATGTTTTCGAGTCGATCAGAATTACGCTCGCGAAGATATTCGCGCGTGTTTTTTAAGTGCTGTTTTGCTGCGCAGGGCTAACCGTAAGGCGAAATCTGGCATGTTTGGTAACGTTGGACTCGGCAACTATTCTGGACTTCAGCGAAACAAGTCCCGTGAAAAAACACAGATCAGAGCCAAAGTTATAAGCATGCACAACATTCGTATGACCACTAGGTGGTGCTGTGACGAAACTCTGCATGCCCCCTCAGATCCTCACTGGCATCACAACTACCAAGTGTGGCGTCAATAGACATAAGACTGGCGAAGATACACACTAAAACCTGTTTTTTGGGCTCTACGTAAAATTTGTTGACGCGCTATACGACAACGGAATGGTTTATCAAAATTCTTTTAATAACTTTTTGCCCTGAGTGTCTCTAGATGCTACATACCATTTTTCGTGGCAATTGGGCAAAAGCTCTAGGACAAGTTCGCAAAAGTAGGTTTTATGAATAAATCAAAATGGCGGAAAATTTTTCATGACGGAAAATGATGTCATAGGGTCCAATCGAATCGTCTTGAGCCAAGGAATCAGAGGATACAAGAATTTAGTGTCTAGGACTTACGGGTCAGAAGTTATAAGCAAATACATAAGTGCAAATTTGGACTGTTGGTGGCGCTAGCGGGTTAGAGATACAGACTTCAAATTTGCTGTGGAGACTTTTTGGACAGTCCTCTATCAGTGTGCCAAATTTCATAACTTTCCTACGTACGGTTCTATAGGCTGCCATAGACCGCAATGGCGGAGGAAGAAAAAGAAAAAGAAAAAGAAAAAGAAAAAGAAAAAGAAAACTAACAGAAACAATAGGGGTCTTCGCCCATTCTGGGCTTGACCCCTAAATATAGCTGCAAGCAGCAATGCCGGGGTCAAGCCAAAAAGGGCACATAAGAAAGTAAAGTTGAATTCGGATGAGCAGTTTAAAGAACCTGGGAAAATCTCTTGATTTCAGACTAAATAATATAACAGTTATCAGCAAAAAAGCTGTGTTCTCATTCAGTGTCATCTCTCCCTCTCTTCTCGAGGAGCATTGACAACTAGAACACTGACGAAAATGTGAGTGGTGCTTGCAGTGGCAATTCTCAGCTCACAAAATGTTACAGTGGTGTTAATGAGTCAAAAGAGACCACCCCCATGTCTCTACAATGTTCTGACGCAGAGATATAGCTCTTGCAAAAACGGTTGATAAGGTATCCTAATTGGTTGCTAAGGAGTTAATTGGCATGCACCAATGATCTCCAAGCCATGAGAGTAATAATACATGATGACCCAAGATTTTAGATGTACTGTTGGAGTAGTTTTAGGCAAAAATACCATATTTCTATCTCAAAACCACTAGGTGGCGCAATGACAAAATTCGTGCATGCAACCTCAGGTCATAAATGTGTTACATCTAGCTAGTTTTATGACTATACACTTTAGTTTAGTGAAGAAACAGTTGTATGACCATAGGGTGGCTTGATTTCAAAGGTTTTGTTCAATTATAAGGCCAACTAGTGGTGCAACCATACAATTTTTTTTGTGTAGCCTCAGACTGTGGTCGTACATCAGCGTATCAAATATGGTGAAAAAATCTCTTTGCGTTACGAAGTTATAACCATTTATGTGTAAAAACACAAAATTTAAAGGTAATTATTCGTTTTTTGCAATTTTCGGCCATTTCTGATGAAAATTTTAATATAGTGCCAATAGAACTTTTTGTTCAGAAGGTAATGCAATATTCTTCCTATGATGTTTTCGAGTCGATCAGAATTACGCTCGCGGAGATATTCGCGCATGTTTTTTAAGTGCTGTTTTGCTGCGCAGGGCTAACCGTAAGGCGAAAACTGGCATGTTTGGCATCGTTGGACTCGGCGACTATTCAGGACTCCTAAAAATCAAGTCCCGTCAAAATACGTTGATCACAGCCTAAGTTATAGGTGTAAAAAACATCTGTCTGGCCACTAGGTGGCGCTGCGACGAAACTGTGCATGCACACTCAGTTCCTGACTGGCATCACAAGTACCAAGTGTCGTGTCAATAGGCCTAAGTTTGACGAAGATACAGCCTAAAATCTGTTTTTTTGCGCTCTACGAAAATTTTGTTGACGCGCTATACGACAACGGATTGGTTTATCGAAATTCTTTTGATAAATTTTTGCCGTGAGGGTCTCTAGATGCTACATACCAATTTTCGCGGCAATCGGGTAAAAACTCTAGGACCAGTTCGCAAAAGTAGGTTTTACGAATAATTCAAAATGGCGGAAAAAATTTCATGACGGAAAATGACGTCATAGGGTCCAATCGAATCGTCTTGAGCCAAGGAATCAGAGGAAACAAGAATTTCATTTCTAGGACTTACGGATCAGAAGTTATAAGCAAAAACATAAGTTCAACTTTGGACTGTTGGTGGCGCTAGCGGGTTAGAGATAGAGACTCCAAATTTGCTGTGGGGACACATTGGACTGTCCTTTATCAGTGTGCCAAATTTCATAACTTTCCTACGTACGGTTCTATGGGCTGCCATAGACTGCAATGGCGGAAGAAGAATAACTAATAATAATAATAAATATAGCTGCAAGCAGCGATACCGGGGTCAAGCCGAAAAGGGCACAGAAGGGTGTAAAGTTGAGTTTGGATAAGCAGACCAAAGAACCTAGGTAAACCTAATGATTTCAGATGAAAAAACGCAAAAGTAATCAACAAAAATAATCTATGTTCTAATCCACTGCAATCGTCCTTCTGTTATTGACAGTCATGGAACATTAGAGCACAGAAGGATATGTGAGTGATGTTTGCAGTGGCATAACATGGGTCACAACATGTTACAACAAGTTAAATCAGTCAAAAGAGACCATCCCCATGTCTCTACGATGTTCTGATGCAGAGAAAAAGCTCTTTCAAAAACGGTTGATAAGGTATTCTCATTGGTTGCTAGAGAGTAAATTCACATCCACCAGTAACTATAGACCAAGCCATATGAAATGAAGAATCCATGATGACTCATGGTTTTAGATGTGTTGTTGCAGTAGTTTTAGGCAAATATAGCTATTTTCTATCTCCAAACCACTAGGTCGCGCTATGACAGAATCGTGCATGCAACCTCGGGTCATATCTGCCTTACATCTAGCTAGTTTCATGACTATACACTTTAGTTCAGCAAAGAAATAGTTGTATGACCATAGGGCTTGCTTGATATGAAAGATTTTGTTCAATTATAGGGCCACCTAGTGGTTCAGGCATACCAATTTTTTTGTGTGGCCTCAGACTCTGCTCATACATCAGCGTATCAAATCTGGTGAAAAAATCTCTTTTCGTTACGAAGTTATAACCATTTATGTGTAAAAAACACAAAATGTAAAGGTAATTTTTCGTTTTTTGCAATTTTCGGCCATTTCTGGTGAAAATTTTAATATAACGCCAATAGAGTTTTTTGTTCAGAAGGTAATGCAATGTTCTTCCTATGGCATTTTCGAGTCGATCGGAATAACGCTCGCGGAGATATTCGCGCATGTTTTTTAAGTGCTATTTTGCCGCGCAGGGTTAACCGTAAGGCCAATTCTGGCATGTTTGGTATCGTTGGACTCGGCAACTATTCAGAACTCCAAAGAAACAAGTCCCGTGAAAATACGTCAATCGGAGCCAAAGTTATAGGCGTGTAAAGCATAAGTCTGACCACTAGGTGGCACTGTGACGAAACTCTGCATGCATTCGTAGTTCCTGACTGGCATCACAAGTACCAAGTATCGTGTCAATAGGCTTAAGTTTGCCAAAGATACAGCCTCAAATCCGTTTTTTTGCGCTATACGTAAAATTTGTTGACGCGGTTTACGAAAACAAATTGACGAATTGACATGACTTCCATAACTTTTTGCCGTGAGGGTCTGTAGATGCTACATACCGATTTTCGTGGAAATCGGGCAAAAGCTCTAGGACGAGTTCGCAAAAGTAGGTTTTACGAATAATTCAAAATTGCAGAAAAATTTTTATGACGGAAAATGACGTCATAGGGTCAAATCGAATCGTCTTGAGCCAAGGAATCAGAAGAAACAAGAAATTCGTTTCTAGGACCTACGGATCAGAAGTTATACGCAAAAACATAAGTGCAACTTTGGACTGTTGGTGGCGCTAGAGGGTTAGAGATAGAGACTCCAAATTTGCTGTGGGGACACATTGGACTGTCCTTTATCAGTGTGCCAAATTTCATAACTTTCCTACGTACGGTTCTATGGGCTGCCATAGACCGCAATGGCGGAAGAAGAACCAGAATAACTAATAATAAGAAAACTAACAAATACAATAGGGGTCTTCGCCCCTTCGGGGCTTGACCCCTAATAATAATAATAATAATAAAAAGAAAACTAACGGATACAATAGGGGTCTTCGCCCCTTCGGGGCTTGACCCCTAATAATAATTATTATAAAAAGAAAACTAACGGATACAATAGGGGTCTTCGCCCCTTCGGGGCTTGACCCCTAAATATAGCTGCAAGCAGCAATACCGGGGTCAAGCCGAAAAGGGCACAGAAGGATGTAAAGTTGCGTTTGGATAAGCAGACTGAAGAACCTAGGTAAACCTAATGATTTCAGATAAATAAATGCAAAGGTAATCAACAAAAATAATCTATATTCTTGGCTACTGCAACTGTCCTTCGGTTATTGACAATCATGGAACATTAGAGCACTGAAGGACATGTATGTGATGCTTACAGTGGCCAAACATGGGTCACAACATGTTACAACAAGTTAAAAGAGTCAAAAGAGACCATCCCCATGTCTCTGTGATGTTCTGATACAGAGAAAAAGCTCTTGCAAAAACAGTTGATAACGTATTCTCATTGGTTGCTAGAGAGTAAATGGACATCCTCTAGTGATTATAGTCAAAGCCATGAAAGGAATAATCCATGATGACTCATGGTTTTAGATGTGTTGTTGCAGTAGTTTTAGGCAAAAAATGCTATATTCTATCTCAAAACCAGTAGGTGGCGCAATGACAAAATTCGTGCATGCAACCTCAGGTCATAAATGTGTTACATCTAGCTAGTTTTATGACTATACACTTTAGTTTAGTGAAGAAACAGTTGTATGACCATAGGGTGGCTTGATTTCAAAGGTTTTGTTCAATTATAAGGCCAACTAGTGGTGCAACCATACAATTTTTTTTGTGTAGCCTCAGACTGTAGTCGTACATCAGCGTATCAAATATGGTGAAAAAATCTCTTTGCGTTACGAAGTTATAACCATTTATGTGTAAAAACACAAAATTTAAAGGTAATTTTTCGTTTTTTGCAATTTTCGGCCATTTCTGATGAAAATTTTAATATAGTGCCAATAGAACTTTTTGTTCAGAAGGTAATGCAATATTCTTCCTATGATGTTTTCGAGTCGATCAGAATTACGCTCGCGGAGATATTCGCGCGTGTTTTTTAAGTGCTGTTTTGCTGCGCAGGGCTAACCGTAAGGCGAAATCTGGCATGTTTGGTATCGTTGGACTCGGCGACTATTCAGGACTCCTAAAAATCAAGTCCCGTCAAAATACGTTGATCACAGCCAAAGTTATAGGTGTAAAAAACATCTGTCTGGCCACTAGGTGGCGCTGCGACGAAACTGTGCATGCACACTCAGTTCCTGACTGGCATCACAAGTACCAAGTGTCGTGTCAATAGGCCTAAGTTTGACGAAGATACAGCCTAAAATCTGTTTTTTTGATATGAAAGATTATGTTCAATTATAGGGCCACCTAGTGGTTCAGGCATACCAATTTTTTTGTGTGGCCTCAGACTCTGCTCATACATCAGCGTATCAAATCTGGTGAAAAAATCTCTTTTCGTTGTGAAGTTATAACCATTTATGTGTAAAAACCACAAATTTTAAAGGTAATTTTTCGATTTTTGCAATTTTCGGCCATTTCTGATGAAAATTTTAATATAACGCCAATAGAACTTTTTGTTCAGAAGGTAATGCAATGTTCTTCCTATGGTGTTTTCGAGTCGATCGGAATAACGCTCGCGGAGTTATTTGCGCGTGTTTTTTAAGCGCTATTTTAATGCACAGGGCTAACCGTAAGACGAAATCTGGCATGTTTGGTATCGTTGGACTCGGCAACTATTCAGAACTCTACAGAAACAAGTCCCATGAAAATACGTCAATCGGAGCCAAAGTTATAGGCGTTTAAAGCATAAGTATGACCACTAGGTGGCGCTGTGACGAAACTCTGCATGCACCCTAAGTTCCTGACTCGCATCACAAGTACCAAGTATCGTGTCAATAGGCTTAAGTTTGGCAAAGATACAGCCTCAAATCCGTTTTTTTGCGCACTACGTAAAATTCGTTGACGCGGTTTACGGAAACGGATGGACGAATTGACATGAATTCCATAACTTTTTGCCGTGAGGGTCTGTATATGCTACATACCGATTTTCGTGGAAATTGGGCAAAAGCTCTAGGACGAGTTCGCAAAAGTAGGTTTTACGAATAATTCAAAATGGTGGAAAAATTTCCATGACGGAAAATGACGTCACAGGGTCAAATCGAATCATCTTGAGCCAAGGAATCAGAGGAAACAAGAATTTCGTTTCTAGGACTTACGGATCAGAAGTTATAAGCAAAAACATAAGTGCAACTTTGGACTGTTGGTGGCGCTAGCGGGTTTGAGATAGAGACTCCAAATTTGCTGTGGATAATATTTGGACTGTCCTTTATCAGTGTGCCAAATTTCATAACTTTCCTACGTACGGTTCTATGGGCTGCCATAGACCGCAATGGCGGAAGAAGAAGAAGAAGAATAATAATAATAAATATAGCTGCAAGCAGCAATGCCGGGGTCAAGCCGAAAAGGGCACAGAAGGGTGTAAAGTTGAGATTGGATAAGAATACTAAAGAACCTAGGTAAACCTCATGATTTCAAATGAAAAAAACGCAAAAGTAATCAACAAAAATAATCTATGTTCTTGTCTAATGCAATCGTCCTTCTGTTATTGACAATCATGGAACATTAGAGCACGGAAGGACACGTGAGTGATGTATGCAGTGGCATAACATGGGTCACAACATGTTACAACAAGTTAAATCAGTCAAAAGAGACCATCCCCATGTCTCTATGATGTTCTGATGCAGAGAAAAAGCTCTTTCAAAAACAGTTGATTAGGTAATCTCATTGGTTGCTAGAGAGTAGATTCACATCCACCAGCGATAATAGTCCAAGCCATGAAATGAAGAATCCATGATGACTTATGATTTTAGATGTGTTGTTGCAGTAGTTTTAGGCAAAAATTGCTATTTTCTATCTCCAAGCCACTAGGTGGCGCTATGACAAAATTGTGCATGCAACCTCAGGGCATGACTGCGTTACATTTAGCTAGTTTTCTGACTATACACTTTAGTTCAGCAAAGAAATAGTTGTATGACCATAGGGCTTGCTTGATATGAAAGGTTTTGTCCAATTATAAGGCCAACTAGTGGTGAAGGCATACCAATGTTTTTGTGTGACCTCAGACTCTGCTCGTACATCAGCGTATCAAATCTGGTGAAAAAATCTCTTTTCGTTGCGAAGTTATAACCATTTATGTGTAAAAAACACAAAATTCAAAGGTAATTTCTCGTTTTTTGCAATTTTCGGCCATTTCTGATGAAAATTTTAATATAACGCCAATAGAACTTTTTGTTCAGAAGGTAATGCAATATTCTTCCTATGATGTTTTCAAGTCGATCAGAATTACGCTCGCGGAGATATTCGCGCTTGTTTTTTAAGTGCTGTTTTGCTGCGCAGGGCTAACCGTAAGGCGAAATCTGGCATGTTTGGTATCGTTGAACTCGGCGACTACCCAGGACTCCTAAAAATCAAGTCCCGTCAAAATACGTTTATCACAGCCAAAGTTAAAGGCGTATAAAACATTCGTCTGGCCAGTAGGTGGCGCTGCGACGAAACTGTGCATGCACCCTCAGTTCCTGACTGGCATCTCAAGTACCAAGTGTCGTGTCAATAGGCCTAAGTTTGACGAAGATAAAGCCTAAAATCTGTTTTTTTGCGCTCTACATAAAACTCGTTAAGGTGGTATTTGACAACGGATTGCTGTATCGAAATTCTTTTGATAACTTTTTGCCATGAGTGTCTCAAGATGATACATACCAATTTTCGTGGCAATCGGACAAAAGCTCTAGGACGAGTTCGAAAAAGTAGGTTTTTCAAATAATTCAAAATGGCGGGAAAATTTTCATGACGGAAAATGACGTCATAGAGTGTAATCGAATCGTCTTGAGCCAAGGAATCAGAGGAAGCAAGAATTTTGTTTCTAGGACTTACGGATCAGAAGTTATAAGCAAAAACATAAGTGCAATTTTGGACTGTTGGTGGCGCTAGCGGGTTTGACATAGAGACTCCAAATTTGCTGTGGGGACACATTGGAGTGTCCTTTATCAGTGTGCCAAATTTCATAACTTTCCTACGTACGGTTCTATGGGCTGCCATAGACCGCAATGGCGGAAGAAGAATAACTAATAATAAATATAGCTGCAAGCAGCAATACCGGGGTCAAGCCGAAAAGGGCACAGAAGGATGTAAAGTTGCGTTTGGATAAGCAGACTGAAGAACCTAGGTAAACCTAATGATTTCAGATGAAAAAATGCAAAGGTAATCAACAAAAATAATCTATATTCTTGGCTACTGCAACTGTCCTTCGGTTATTGACAATCATGGAACATTAGAGCACTGAAGGACATGTATGTGATGCTTACAGTGGGCAAACATGGGTCACAACATGTTACAACAAGTTAAAAGAGTCAAAAGAGACCATCCCCATGTCTCTGTGATGTTCTGATACAGAGAAAAAGCTCTTGCAAAAACAGTTGATAACGTATTCTCATTGGTTGCTAGAGAGTAAATGGACATCCTCTAGTGATTATAGTCAAAGCCATGAAAGGAATAATCCATGATGACTCATGGTTTTAGATGTGTTGTTGCAGTAGTTTTAGGCAAAAAATGCCATATTCTATCTCAAAACAAGTAGGTGGCGCAATGACAAAATTCGTGCATGCAACCTCAGGTCATAAATGTGTTACATCTAGCTAGTTTTATGACTATACACTTTAGTTTAGTGAAGAAACAGTTGTATGACCATAGGGTGGCTTGATTTCAAAGGTTTTGTTCAATTATAAGGCCAACTAGTGGTGCAAGCATACAATTTTTTTTGTGTAGCCTCAGACTGTGGTCGTACATCAGCGTATCAAATATGGTGAAAAAATCTCTTTGCGTTACGAAGTTATAACCATTTATGTGTAAAAACACAAAATTTAAAGGTAATTTTTCGTTTTTTGCAATTTTCGGCCATTTCTGATGAAAATTTTAATATAGTGCCAATAGAACTTTTTGTTCAGAAGGTAATGCAATATTCTTCCTATGATGTTTTCGAGTCGATCAGAATTACGCTCGCGGAGATATTCGCGCGTGTTTTTTAAGTGCTGTTTTGCTGCGCAGAGCTAACCGTAAGGCGAAATCTGGCATGTTTGGTATCGTTGGACTCGGCGACTATTCAGGACTCCTAAAAATCAAGTCCCGTCAAAATACGTTGATCACAGCCAAAGTTATAGGTGTAAAAAACATCTGTCTGGCCACAAGGTGGCGCTGCGACGAAACTGTGCATGCACACTCAGTTCCTGACTGGCATCACAAGTACCAAGTGTCGTGTCAATAGGCCTAAGTTTGACAAAGATACAGCCTAAAATCTGTTTTTTTGCGCTCTACGAAAATTTTGTTGACGCGCTATACGACAACGGATTGGTTTATCGAAATTCTTTTGATAACTTTTTGCCGTGAGGGTCTCTAGATGCTACATACCAATTTTCGCGGCAATCGGGTAAAAACTCTAGGACGAGTTCGCAAAAGTAGGTTTTACGAATAATTCAAAATGGCGGAAAAAATTTCATGACGGAAAATGACGTCATAGGGTCTAATCGAATCGGCTTGAGCCAAGGAATCAGAGGAAACAAGAATTTCATTTCTAGGACTTACGGATCAGAAGTTATAAGCAAAAACGTAAGTGCAACTTTGGACTGTTGGTGGCGCTAGGGGGTTAGAGATAGAGACTCCAAATTTGCTGTGGGGACACATTTGACTGTCCTTTATCAGTGTGCCAAATTTCATAACTTTCCTACGTACGGTTCTATGGGCTGCCATTGACTTCAATGGCGGAAGAACAAGAAGAAGAATAATATATAATAATAATAATAATAATAATAAGAAAACTAACAATAACAATAGGGTTCTACGCCCCTTCGGGGCTTGACCCCTAATAATAATTATTATAATAAAAAGAAAACTAACGGATACAATAGGGGTCTTCGCCCATTCTGGGCTTGACCCCTAAATATAGCTGCAAGCAGCAATCACCGGGGTCAAGCCAAAAAGGGCACAGCAGAAAGTAAAGTTGAATTCGTATGAGCAGTTTAAAGAACCTGGGAAAATCTCTTGATTTCAGACTAAATAATATAACGGTTATCAGCTAAAAAGCTGTGTTTTCATTCAGTGTCATCTCTCCCTCTCTTTCGTCGAGCATTGATAACTAGAACACTGACGTAAAAATGAGTGGTGCTTCTAGTGGCAATACTCAGCTCACAAAATGTTACAGTGGTGTTAATGAGTCAAAAGAGCCCACCCCCATGTCTCTGCGATGTTCTGATGCAGAGAAAAAGCTCTTGCAAAAACAGTTGATAACGTATTCTCATTGGTTGCTAGAGAGTAAATGGACATCCACTAGTGATTATAGTCAAAGCCATGAAAGGAATAATCCATGATGACTTATGGTTTTAGATGTGTTGTTGCAGTAGTTTTAGGCAAAAAATGCGTTATTCTATCTCAAAACCAGTAGGTGGCGCAATGACAAAATTGTGCATGCAACCTCAGGTCATAAATGTGTTACATCTAGCTAGTTTTATGACTATACACTTTAGTTTAGTGAAGAAACAGTTGTATGACCATAGGGTGGCTTGATTTCAAAGGTTTTGTTAAATTATAAGGCCAACTAGTGGTGCAACCATACAATTTTTTTTTGTGTAGCCTCAGACTGTGGTCGTACATCAGCGTATCAAATATGGTGAAAAAATCTCTTTGCGTTACGAAGTTATAACCATTTATGTGTAAAAACAGAAAATTTAAAGGTAATTTTTTGTTTTTTGCAATTTTCGGCCATTTCTGATGAAAATTTTAATACAACGCCAATAGAACTTTTTGTTCAGAAGGTAATGCAATATTCTTCCTATGATGTTTTCGAGTCGATCAGAATTACGCTCGCGGAGATATTCGCGCGTGTTTTTTAAGTGCTATTTTGCCGCGCAGGGTTAACCGTAAGGCCAATTCTGGCATGTTTGGTATCGTTGGACTCGGCGACTATTCAGGACTCCAAGGAAACAAGTCCCATGAAAATACGTCGATCACAGCCAAAGTTATATGTGTGTAAAACATTCGTCTTACCACTAGGTGGCGCTGCGACGAAACTGGGCATGCACTCTCAGTTCCTGACTGGCATCACAAGTACCAAGTGTCGTTTCAATAGGATTAAGTTTGGCGAAGATACAGCCTCAAATCCGTTTTTTTGCACTCTACTTAAAATTTGTTGACGCGGTTTACGCAAACAGATTGGCGAATCGACATGAATTCCATAACTTTTTGCCGTGAGAGTCTGTAGATGCTACATACCGATTTTCGTGGAAATCGGGCAAAAGCTCTAGGACGAGTTCGCAAAAGTAGGTTTTACGAATAATTCAAAATGGCGGAAAAATTTTTATGACGGAAAATTACGTCATAGGGTCCAGTCGAATCATCTTGAGCCAAGGAATCAGAGGAAACAAGAATTTCGTTTCTAGGACGTACGGGTCAGAAGTTATAAACAAAAACGTAAGTGCAACTTTAGACTGTTGGTGGCGCTAGAGGGTTGGAGTTAGAGACTCCAAATTTGCTGTGGGGACACATTGGACTGTCCTTTATCAGTGTGCCAAATTTCATAACTTTCCTACGTACGGTTCTATGGGCTGCTATAGACCACAATGGCGGAAGAAGAAGAAGAAGAAGAATAATAATAATAAATATAGCTGCAAGCAGCAATACCGGGGTCAAGCCGAAAAGGGCCCAAAAGGATGTAAAATTGAGATTGGATAAGCAGACTGAAGAACCTAGTTAAACCAAGTTTAATTAGTGAAAAGAGCCCACCCCCGTGTCTCTACGGTGTTCCGATGCAGAGATATAGCTTTTGCAAAAACGGTTGATAAGGTATTCTCATTGGTTGCTAGGGAGTGAATTGGCAACCATCTGTGATTATAGTCAAAGCCATGAAAGGAATAATCCATGATGACTCATGGTTTTAGAAGTGTTGTTGCAGTAGTTTTAGGCAAAAATGCGTTATTCTATCTCAAAACCAGTAGGTGGCGCAATGACAAAATTGTGCATGCAACCTCAGGTCATAACTGTGTTACATCTAGCTAGTTTTATGACTATACACTTTAGTTTAGTGAAGAAACAGTTGTATGACCATAGGGCTGGCTTGATATCAAAGGTTTTGTTTAATTATAGGGCCACCTAGTGGTGCAAGCATACAATTTTTTTTGTGTGGCCTCAAAATATGCTCATACATCAGGGTATCAAATATGGTAAAAAAATCTCTTTGCGTTACGAAGTTATAGCCATTTATGTGTAAAAACACAAAATTTAAAGGTAATTTTTCGTTTTTTGCAATTTTCAGCCATTTCTGATGAAAATTTTAATACAATGCCAATAGAACTTTTTGTTCAGAAGGTAATGCAATATTCTTCCTATGATGTTTTCGAGTCGATCAGAATTACGCTCGCGGAGATATTCGCGCGTGTTTTTTAAGTGCTATTTTGCCGCGCAGGGTTAACCGTAAGGCCAATTCTGGCATGTTTGGTATCGTTGGACTCGGCAACTATTTAGGACTCCAAGGAAACAAGTCCCATGAAAATACGTCGATCACAGCCAAAGTTATAGGTGTGTAAAACATTCGTCTTACCACTAGGTGGCGCTGCGACGAAACTGGGCATGCGCTCTCAGTTCCTGACTGGCATCACAAGTACCAAGTGTCGTTTCAATAGGCTTAAGTTTGGCGAAGATACAGCCTCAAATCCGTTTTTTTGCACTCTACGTAAAATTTGTTGACGCGGTTTACGCAAACAGATTGGCGAATCGACATGAATTCCATAACTTTTTGCCGTGAGGGTCTGTAGATGCTACATACCGATTTTCGTGGAAATCGAGCAAAAGCTCTAGGATGAGTTCGCAAAAGTAGGTTTTACGAATAATTCAAAATGGCGGAAAAATTTTCATGACGGAAAATGACGTCATAGGGTCCAGTCGAATCGTCTTGAGCCAAGGAATCAGAGGAAACAAGAATTTCGTTTCTAGGACGTACGGGTCAGAAGTTATAAACAAAAACGTAAGTGCAACTTTAGACTGTTGGTGGCGCTAGAGGGTTGGAGTTAGAGACTCCAAATTTGCTGTGGGGACACATTGGACTGTCCTTTATCAGTGTGCCAAATTTCATAACTTTCCTACGTACGGTTCTATGGGCTGCCATAGACCGCAATGGCGGAAGAAGAAGAAGAAGAAGAATAATAATAAGAAAACTAACAAATACAATAGGGGTCTTCGCCCCTTCGGGGCTTGACCCCTAATAAGAAAACTAACAAATACAATAGGGGTCTTCGCCCCTTCGGGGCTTGACCCCTAATAATAATAATAAATATAGCTGCAAGCAGCAATGCCGGGGTCAAGCCAAAAAGGGCACATAAGAAAGTAAAGTTGAATTCGGATGAGCAGTTTAAAGAACCTAGGAAAATGTATTGATTTCAGACTAAATAATATAACAGTTATCAGCAAAAAAACTGTTTTCATTCGGTGTAATCTCTCCCTCTCTTCTCGAGGAGCATTGACAACTAGAACACTGATGAAAATGTGAGTGGTGCTTGCAGTGGCAATACTCAGCTCACAAAATGTTACAGTGGTGTTAATGAGTCAAAAGAGACCACCCCCATGTCTCTACAATGTTCTGATGCAGAGATATGGCTCTTGTAAAAAGGATTGATAAGGTATCCTAATTGGTTGCTAAGGAGTTAATTGGCATGCACCAATGATCTCCAAGCCATGAAAGGAATAATACATGATGACCCAAGATTTTAGATGTACTGTTGGAGTAGTTTTAGGTAAAAATACCATATTTCTATCTCAAAACCACTAGGTGGCGCAATGACAAAGTTGTGCATTAGGGATGTAACGGTATCAAAAATTCACGGTACGGTAGTATTTCGGTAGGATGCCCACGGTACGGTAATTATTGAAACATTTACAGGAAGGAAAAAACATATGAAGACTTGGAAAAACTGCCATAAGTGTTTATTAAACAAGACTGAACATTACAATGTACAAAGTGTAGCGTAGTGTAGTGTTTACAATTTTCATAAAAAGGACAAAAATAATTAAAAATAAAGTTTCAGTTTAGTTTGTCAACTTTAAACAACTCCCAATCAGTCAGGTTTTATTAATGCTAATGCTTGATACTCCTATGAAAGCAACAGTTGTGATTGTAGAATCAAGAAAAGATGATGGGTTTTAAGCGGGTCAATTCATGAAAACAAAAACAACCCAGTAAAAATGAAAATAGCAGCTTACTTATTGTAGCTGGACCTAGAGCTTAGGTCAGCTCACTCAATGCAGGGGCGCGTTTCCCAATCGCAAGTCTGAAGCCTCCATAGGTCGCATTTGCAGGCTGCATACGTCATGAAGACCGTCTTATTTCAGAAGATTAACATTTTTCAAGTTGACAATTATTCTTATTTAATCGTATATTGTTGTAACACGCTTATGACTTGCGAATGTAATACTCAGTTAACTTAAATACACCAGGCATGTAATGACGGATGCAGCCTGCATATGCGACCTAAGGAGGCTGCTTTCTAATTGAGAAACGGCATACACGCTCTCATTCACGGATTTACTCACATTCGTTTTTTGTATGTCCATCACATTTTGTCCTTTCTCGTTTCTTGTCACAGCGAACGCGAACTTTTCCACACATCAGATTTAAAATCCGCGTTTCTTTTGCTTCCGCCATTGTCGCTCCACTTGTAGAGAGGCATCAGAGAGGCACGCATGGGATTATGGGAATTGTAGTTCCCGCGTCCCTCCACTCGCTGCACTTGGCCGGAAAAAAAACGACACGTGTTGCTCGGAAGACCTTATGTTTTACCGAATCACGTGACCACGGTTGTACCGGCAAAATTTTATACCGCAATACCACGAAATTTATAATACCGTTACATCCCTATTGTGCATGCAACCTCAGTTCATAACTGTGTTACATCTAGCTAGTTTTATGACTATACACTTTAGTTTAGTGAAGAAATAGTTGTATGACCATAGGGCTTGCTTGATATGAAAGATTTTGTTCAATTATAGGGCCACCTAGTGGTTCAGGCATACCAATTTTTTTGTGTGGCCTCAGACTCTGCTCATACATCAGTGTATCAAATCTGGTGAAAAAATTTCTTTTCGTTGCGAAGTTATAACAATTTATGTATAAAAACACAAATTGTAAAAGGTAATTTTTCGTTTTTTGCAATTTTCGGCCATTTCTGATGAAAATTTTAATATAACGCCAATAGAACTTTTTGTTCAGAAGGTAATGCAATGTTCTTCCTATGGTGTTTTCGAGTCGATCGGAATAACGCTCGCGGAGATATTCGCGCATGTTTTTTAAGTGCTGTTTTGCTGCGCAGGGCTAACCGTAAGGCGAAATATGGCATGTTTGGTATTGTTGGACTCGGCGACTATTCAGAACTCCTAAAAATCAAGTCCCGTAAAAATACGTTGATCACAGCCAAAGTTATAGGTGTAAGAAACATCTGTCTGGCCACTAGGTGGCGCTGCGACGAAACTGTGCATGCACACTCAGTTCCTGACTGGCATCACAAGTATCAAGTGTCGTGTCAATAGGCCTAAGTTTGACGAAGATACAGCCTAAAATCTGTTTTTTCGCGCTCTACGTAAAATTTGTTGACGCGCTATACAACAACGGATTGGTTTATCGAAATTCTATTGATAACTTTTTGCCGTGAGGGTCTCTAGATGCTACATACCAATTTTCGCGGCAATCGGGTAAAAACTCTAGGACGAGTTCGCAAAAGTAGGTTTTACGAATAATTCAAAATGGCGGAAACATTTTCATGACGGAAAATGACGTCATAGGGTCCAATCGAATCGTCTTGAGCCAAGGAATCAGAGGAAACAAGAATTTCGTTTATAGGACCTAAGGTTCAGAAGTTATAAGCAAAAACATAAGTTCAACTTTGGACTGTTGGTGGCGCTAGCGGGTTAGAGATAGAGACTCCAAATTTGCTGTGGGGACACATTGGACTGTCCTTTATCAGTGTGCCAAATTTCATAACTTTCCTACGTACGGTTCTATGGGCTGCCATAGACCGCAATGGCGGAAGAAGAATAATAATAAATATAGCTGCAAGCAGCGATACCGGGGTCAAGCCGAAAAGGGCACAGAAGGGTGTAAAGTTGAGTTTGGATAAGCAGACCGAAGAACCTAGGTAAACCTAATGATTTCAGATGAAAAAACGCAAAAATAATCAACAAAAATAATCTCTGTTCTTGTCTACTGCAATCGTCGTTCTGTTATTGACAGTCATGGAACATTAGAGCACTGAAGAACATGTGAGTGATATTTGCAGTGGCAAAACATGTGTCACACAAGGGCGTAGGTTTGATTCTGGCATTGGTGGGGACATAAATAAAATGGTCGCATTGCAAAAACTGTTTATCACCGTTTACTTGACATAAACAACAGACAACTCAGTATGTACTTTACTCAGTGACATCTGACTCGCCACCCCCGGTGCCATCCCAAATTTAATGTACTATAATAAACAATTCGTTATGTCCTAGAGCCTAATAAACAGCAGCTGTTTAAGTCTTTGTCAAAAAAAGAAAATCACATAGTAACATATATGAATCCATATTAACTTTATAATATTGAAGAATATGCAATTAATATTTAATTCTTAATTTAATTTTGCCAAAAAATCCCAGTGTTGAAGTAGGTATATATATCATGCTGTTTCCTGAACACAGTTTATTAACGTTTCTGTAGTTTACATTAAATCTTCTTTTCATTAACAGACAGTTAATCAGTGTGAAAAAAATAGTTTGTTTAAAATGCAACATTATGTCTACATCTGTGCAAGTAATGAACACAGTGCAGTAATGAAAGTATTCAGCAATCATGACATGAATTCATGTTTTTACCATGTTGGGGTTATTTTCTTTCATGGATTAGGGACCCTCTAAATAACCTTGCCACCCCATTTATAAAAGGTTGACACAAGTTTGCAACTCCTCAGGGTTAACATGGGATTGTCCTGTAAAAACAATCACCCACAAAGCAGGGGCTGGAGGGCTACGGCGTTCAAAACAGTATACAAAATGTCAAAAATATATGTAAATCGAAGGTGCTCTTTGGGAAATAAGCTAAATTTCAAAAACAACAAAAGGAAACCAAGGCACTCTTCTAAATAATAAAACCGCTTTAATAAAGGTGCTAGTTCATAATGGAACTTAAAAATACCACCAAAATGGGATTGTCCTGTATTGGTGAAAACACTGTCCTTGAATCATTATGTGGCACAACTTTTTTTGTGCATGAAACAGTTACAGTGGGTATAATAATACTTTCTTCCTCACTTACCTGTCGCCCGAATAATCACGCACGTCTTGTTGAGTGAACTTTGGCGCGTTGTACAAAGTGAAACCATCCTATCACACGTAGCGAGTAAAGACAAGCCCATCAAAAAGTGATGTGCGTTAGAGAGGCGGGACTCAAGAATGCTAATCCAATCATATTAGCAATGTGCGTTAGAGAGGCGGGACTAAAGAAATGCAAAGCCAATCATATTAGCGATGTGACTTACGGAGGCGGGCATTGCAGAGAACGAAAGCTGTTAACCGTTTGTGTACCACATAGAGCGTTATTTTTACAGAACGGGATTGCAAAAGATTTCTAATCTAATTTAAATGATTTCTGACAAAAATATAATAAGTAAAAAATAGAAAACACAAGAACAAGACGGACATTAGTGGTTATATATGAATACAGATTAAATGTTTGGTCGAAATTATTGCTAGGGACAATTCAGTCTTCTCTGAATATTGGTAGGGACATGTCCCTAGCGTCCCACCCTAAATCTACGCCCATGGTGTCACAACATGTTACAACAAGTTAAATGAGTCAAAATACACCATCCCCATGTGTCTACAATGTTCTGATGCAGAGAAAAAGCTCTTGCAAAAACGGTTGATAAGGTATTCTCATTGGTTGCTAGAGAGTAAATGAACATGCACCAGTGATTATAGTTCAATTCATGAAAGGAATAATCCATGAAGACTCATGGTTTTAGATGTGTTTTTGCAGTAGTTATAGGCAAAAATAGCCATTTTCTATCTCAAAACCACTAGGTGGCGCTATGACAAAACTGTGCATGCAACCTTAGGTCATGACTGTGTTACATCTAGCTAGTTTCATGACTGTACACTTTAGTTCAGCAATAAAATAGTTGTATGACCATAGGGCTTGCTTGATATGAAAGATTTTGTTCAATTATAGGGCCACCTAGTGGTGGAGGCATACCATTTTTTTTTTGTGTGGCCTCAGACTGTGGTCGTACATCTGCGTATCAAATCTGGTGAAAAAATCTCTTTTCGTTGCGAAGTTATAACCATTTATGTGTAAAAAATGCAAAATTTAAAGGTAATTTTTCGTTTTTTGCATTTTTCGGCCATTTCTGATGAAAATTTTAATATAACGCCAATAGAACTTTTTGTTCAGAAGGTAATGCAATATTCTTCCTATGGTGTTTTCGTGTCGATCGGAATAACGCTCGCGGAGTTATTCGCGCGTGTTTTTTAAGTGCTATTTTGATGCACAGGGCTAACCGTAAGGCGAATCCTGGCATGTTTGGTATCGTTGGACTCGGCGACTACTCAGGACTCCAAAAAATCAAGTCCCGTGAAAATACTTTTATCGCAGCCAAAGTTATATGCGTATAGAACATTCGTCTGACCACTAGGTGGCGCTGCAACGAAACTGTGCATGCACCCTCAGTTCCTGACTGGCATCTCGAGTACCAAGTGTCGTGTCAATAGGCCTAAGTTTGGCGAAGATACAGCCTAAAATCAGTTTTTTTGCGCTCTATGTAAAATTCGTTGACGCGCTATACGAGAACGGATTGGTTTATCGAAATTCTTTTAATAAATTTTTGCCTTGAGTGTCTCTAGATGCTGCATACCGATTTTCGTGGCAATCGGGTAAAAACTCTAGGAGGAGTTCGCAAAAGTAGGTTTTACGAATATTTCAAAATGGCGGAAAAATTTTCATGACGGAAAATAACGTCATAGGGTCTAATCGAATCGTCTTGAACCAAGGAATCAGAGGAAACAAGAATTTCGTTTCTAGGACTTACGGATCAGAAGTTATAAGCAAAAACGTAAGTGCAACTTTGGACTGTTGGTGGCGCTAGCGGGTTTGAGATAGAGACTCCAAAATTGCTAGGGATATTATTTGGACTGTCCTCTGTCAGTGTGCCAAATTTCATAACTTTCCTATGTACGGTTCTATGGGCTGCCATAGACCGCAATGGAACAGGAAGAAGAATAATATTTAAAAAGAAAAAGAAAAAGAAAAAGAAAAAGAAAAAGAAAAAGAAAACTAACGGATACAATAGGGGTCTTCGCCCATTCTGGGCTTGACCCCTAATAAAAAGAAAACTAACGGATACAATAGGGGTCTTCGCCCCTTCGGGGCTTGACCCCTAATAATAATAAGAAAACTAACAAATACAATAGGGGTCTTCGCCCCTTCGGGGCTTGACCCCTAAATATAGCTGCAAGCAGCAATGCCGGGGTCAAGCCAAAAAGGGCACAGAAGAAAGTAAAGTTGAATTCGGATGAGCAGTTTAAAGAACCTGGGAAAATCTCTTGATTTCAGACTAAATAATATAACAGTTATCAGCAAAAAAGCTGTGTTTTCATTCAGTGTCATCTCTCCCTCTCTTCTCGAGGAGCATTGACAACTAGAACACTGAAGAAAATGTGAGTGGTGCTTGCAGTGGCAATTCTCAGCTCACAAAATGTTACAGTTGTGTTAATGAGTCAAAAGAGACCACCCCCATGTCTCTACGATGTTCTGATGCAGAGATATAGCTCTTGTAAAAAGGATTGATAAGGTATCCTTATTGGTTGCTAAGGAATTAATTGGCATGCACCAATGATCTCCAAGCCATGAAAGGAATAATACATGATGACCCAAGATTTTAGATGTACTGTTGGAGTAGTTTTAGGCAAAAATACCATATTTCTATCTCAAAACCACTAGGTGGCGCAATGACAAAGTTGTGCATGCAATCTCAGTTCATAACTGTGTTACATCTAGCTAGTTTCATGACTATACACTTTAGTTCGGCAAAGAAATAGTTGTATGACCATAGGGCTTGCTTGATATGAAAGATTTTGTTCAATTATAGGGCCACCTAGTGGTTCAGGCATACCAATTTTTTTGTGTGGCCTCAGACTCTGCTCATACATCAGCGTATCAAATCTGGTGAAAAAATTTCTTTTCGTTGCGAAGTTATAACCATTTATGTATAAAAACACAAATTGTAAAAGGTAATTTTTCGTTTTTTGCAATTTTCGGTCATTTCTGATGAAAATTTTAATATAACGCCAATAGAACTTTTTGTTCAGAAGGTAATGCAATGTTCTTCCTATGGTGTTTTCGAGTCGATCGGAATAACGCTCGCGGAGATATTTGCGTGTGTTTTTTAAGTGCTGTTTTGCTACGCAGGGCTAACCGTAAGGCGAAATATGGCATGTTTGGTATCGTTGGACTCGGCGACTACTCAGGACTCCTAAAAATCAAGTCCCATGAAAATACATCGATCACAGCCAAAGTTATAGGTGTAAAAAACATCTGTCTGGCCACTAGGTGGCGCTGCAACGAAACTGTGCATGCACACTCAGTTCCTGACTGGCATCACAAGTACCAAGTGTCGTGTCAATAGGCCTAAGTTTGACGAATATACAGCCTAAAATCTGTTTTTTTGCGCTCCTTGTAAAATTTGTTGACGCGCTATACGACAACGGATTGGTTTATCGAAATTCTTTTGATAACTTTTTGCCGTGAGGGTCTCTAGATGCTACATACCAATTTTCGCGGCAATCGGGTAAAAACTCTAGGACGAGTTCGCAAAAGTAGGTTTTACGAATAATTCAAAATGGCGGAAAAATTTTCATGACGGAAAATGACGTCATAGGGTCCAATCGAATTGTCTTGAGCCAAGGAATCAGAGGAAACAAGAATTTCGTTTCTAGGACTTACGGATCAGAAGTTATAAGCAAAAATATAAGTTCAACTTTGGACTGTTGGTGGCGCTAGCGGGTTAGAGATAGAGACTCCAAATTTGCTGTGGATAATATTTGGACTGTCCTTTATCAGTGTGCCAAATTTCATAACTTTCCTACGTACGGTTCTATGGGCTGCCATAGACCGCAATGGCGGAAGAAGAAGCAGAATAATTATTAATATAGCTGCAAGCAGCAATGCCGGGGTCAAGCCAAAAAGGGCACATAAGAAAGTAAAGTTGAATTCGGATGAGCAGTTTAAAGAACCTGGGAAAATCTCTTGATTTCAGACTAAATAATATAACAGTTATCAGCTAAAAAGCTGTGTTTTCATTCAGTGTCATCTCTCCCTCTCTTTCGTCGAGCATTGATAACTAGAACACTGACGTAAAAATGAGTGGTGCTTCTAGTGGCAATACTCAGCTCACAAAATGTTACAGTGGTGTTAATGAGTCAAAAGAGCCCACCCCCATGTCTCTGCGATGTTCTGATGCAGAGAAAAAGCTCTTGCAAAAACAGTTGATAACGTATTCTCATTGCTTGCTAGAGAGTAAATGGACATCCACTAGTGATTATAGTCAAAGCCATGAAAGGAATAATCCATGATGACTCATGGTTTTAGATGTGTTGTTGCAGTAGTTTTAGGCAAAAAATGCGTTATTCTATCTCAAAACCAGTAGGTGGCGCAATGACAAAATTGTGCATGCAACCTCAGGTCATAACTGTGTTACATCTAGCTAGTTTTATGACTATACACTTTAGTTTAGTGAAGAAACAGTTGTATGACCATAGGGTGGCTTGATTTCAAAGGTTTTGTTAAATTATAAGGCCAACTAGTGGTGCAACCATACAATTTTTTTTGTGTAGCCTCAGACTGTGGTCGTACATCAGCGTATCAAATATGGTGAAAAAATCTCTTTGCGTTACGAAGTTATAGCCATTTATGTGTAAAAACACAAAATTTAAAGGTAATTTTTCGTTTTTTGCAATTTTCAGCCATTTCTGATGAAAATTTTAATACAATGCCAATAGAACTTTTTGTTCAGAAGGTAATGCAATATTCTTCCTATGATGTTTTCGAGTCGATCAGAATTACGCTCGCGGAGATATTCGCGCGTGTTTTTTAAGTGCTATTTTGCCGCGCAGGGTTAACCGTAAGGCCAATTCTGGCATGTTTGGTATCGTTGGACTCGGCAACTATTCAGGACTCCAAGGAAACAAGACCCATGAAAATACGTCGATCAGAGCCAAAGTTATAGGTGTGTAAAACATTCGTCTTACCACTAGGTGGCGCTGCGACGAAACTGGGCATGCGCTCTCAGTTCCTGACTGGCATCACAAGTACCAAGTGTCGTTTCAAAAGGCTTAAGTTTGGCGAAGATACAGCCTCAAATCCGTTTTTTTGCACTCTACGTAAAATTTGTTGACGCGGTTTACGCAAACAGATTGGCGAATCGACATGAATTCCATAACTTTTTGCCGTGAGGGTCTGTAGATGCTACATACCGATTTTCGTGGAAATCGGGCAAAAGCTCTAGGACGAGTTCGCAAAAGTAGGTTTTACGAATAATTCAAAATGGCGGAAAAATTTTCATGACGGAAAATGACGTCATAGGGTCCAGTCGAATCGTCTTGAGCCAAGGAATCAGAGGAAACAAGAATTTCGTTTCTAGGACGTACGGGTCAGAAGTTATAAACAAAAACGTAAGTGCAACTTTAGACTGTTGGTGGCGCTAGAGGGTTGGAGTTAGAGACTCCAAATTTGCTGTGGGGACACATTGGACTGTCCTTTATCAGTGTGCCAAATTTCATAACTTTCCTACGTACGGTTCTATGGGCTGCCATAGACCGCAATGGCGGAAGAAGAAACGGAAGAAGAAATATAGCTGCAAGCAGCAATGCCGGGGTCAAGCCAAAAAGGGCACATAAGAAAGTAAAGTTGAATTCGGATGAGCAGTTTAAAGAACCTGGGAAAATCTCTTGATTTCAGACTAAATAATATAACAGTTATCAGCTAAAAAGCTGTGTTTTCATTCAGTGTCATCTCTCCCTCTCTTTCGTCGAGCATTGATAACTAGAACACTGACGTAAAAATGAGTGGTGCTTCTAGTGGCAATACTCAGCTCACAAAATGTTACAGTGGTGTTAATGAGTCAAAAGAGCCCACCCCCATGTCTCTGCGATGTTCTGATGCAGAGAAAAAGCTCTTGCAAAAACAGTTGATAACGTATTCTCATTGGTTGCTAGAGAGTAAATGGACATCCACTAGTGATTATAGTCAAAGCCATGAAAGGAATAATCCATGATGACTCATGGTTTTAGATGTGTTGTTGCAGTAGTTTTAGGCAAAAAATGCGTTATTCTATCTCAAAACCAGTAGGTGGCGCAATGACAAAATTGTGCATGCAACCTCAGATCATAACTGTGTTACATCTAGCTAGTTTTATGACTATACACTTTAGATTAGTGAAGAAACAGTTGTATGACCATAGGGTGGCTTGATTTCAAAGGTTTTGTTAAATTATAAGGCCAACTAGTGGTGCAACCATACAATTTTTTTTGTGTAGCCTCAGACTGTGGTCGTACATCAGCGTATCAAATATGGTGAAAAAATCTCTTTGCGTTACGAAGTTATAGCCATTTATGTGTAAAAACACAAAATTTAAAGGTAATTTTTCGTTTTTTGCAATTTTCAGCCATTTCTGATGAAAATTTTAATACAATGTCAATAGAACTTTTTGTTCAGAAGGTAATGCAATATTCTTCCTATGATGTTTTCGAGTCGATCAGAATTACGCTCGCGGAGATATTCGCGCGTGTTTTTTAAGTGCTATTTTGCCGCGCAGGGTTAACCGTAAGGCCAATTCTGGCATGTTTGGTATCGTTGGACTCGGCAACTATTCAGGACTCCAAGGAAACAAGTCCAATGAAAATACGTCGATCACAGCCAAAGTTATAGGTGTGTAAAACATTCGTCTTACCACTAGGTGGCGCTGCGACGAAACTGGGCATGCACTCTCAGTTCCTGACTGGCATCACAAGTACCAAGTGTCGTTTCAATAGGCTTAAGTTTGGCGAAGATACAGCCTCAAATCCGTTTTTTTGCACTCTACGTAAAATTTGTTGACGCGGTTTACGCAAACAGATTGGCGAATCGACATGAATTCCATAACTTTTTGCCGTGAGGGTCTGTAGATGCTACATACCGATTTTCGTGGAAATCGGGCAAAAGCTCTAGGACGAGTTCGCAAAAGTAGGTTTTACGAATAATTCAAAACGGCGGAAAAATTTTCATGACGGAAAATGACGTCATAGGGTCCAGTCGAATCGTCTTGAGCCAAGGAATCAGAGGAAACAAGAATTTCATTTCTAGGACGTACGGGTCAGAAGTTATAAACAAAAACGTAAGTGCAACTTTAGACTGTTGGTGGCGCTAGAGGGTTGGAGTTAGAGACTCCAAATTTGCTGTGGAGACACATTGGACTGTCCTTTATCAGTGTGCCAAATTTCATAACTTTCCTACGTACGGTTCTATGGGCTGCCATAGACCGCAATGGCGGAAGAAGAAGAAGAAGAAGAAGAATAAATATAGCTGCAAGCAGCAATCACCGGGGTCAAGCCAAAAAGGGCACAGCAGAAAGTAAAGTTGACTTCGGATGAGCAGTTTAAAGTACCTAAGAAAATCTCTTGATTTCAGACAAAACATTATAACAGTTATCAGCAAAAAAGCTGTGTTCTCATTTAGTGAAATCTCTCCCTATCTTTCGACGAGCATTGATAACTAGAACACTGAAGTAAAAATGAGTGGTGCTTGCAGTGGCAATACTCAGCTCTCAAAATGTTACAGTGGTGTTAATGAGTCAAAAGAGCCCACCCCCGTGTCTCTACGATGTTCTGACGCAGAGTTATAGCTCTTGCAAAACGGTTGATAAGGTATTCTCATTGGTTGCTAGGGAGTGAATTGGCAACCACCAGTGATTATAGTCAAAGCCATGAAAGGAATAATCCATGATGACTCATGGTTTTAGATGTGCTGTTGCAGTAGATTTAGGCAAAAATAGCTATTTTCTATCTCCAAACCACTAGGTGGCGCTATGACAGAATCGTGCATGCAACCTCAGGTCATGACTGCGTTACATCTAGCTAGTTTCATGACTAAACACTTTAGTTCAGCAAAGAAATAGTTGTATGACCATAGGGCTTGCTTGATATGAAAGATTTTGTTCAATTATAGGGCCACCTAGTGGTTCAGGCATACCAATTTTTTTGTGTGGCCTCAGACTCTGTTCATACATCAGCGTATCAAATCTGGTGAAAAAATCTCTTTTCGTTCCGAAGTTATAACCATTTATGTGTAAAAAACACAAAATGTAAAGGTAATTTTTCGTTTTTTGCAATTTTCGGCCATTTCTGATGAAAATTTTAATATAACGCCAATAGAGTTTTTTGTTCAGAAGGTAATGCAATGTTCTTCCTATGGCATTTTCGAGTCGATCGGAATAACGCTCGCGGAGATATTCGCGCATGTTTTTTAAGTGCTATTTTGCCGCGCAGGGTTAACCGTAAGGCGAATTCTGGCATGTTTGGTATCGTTGGACTCGGCAACTATTCAGAACTCCAAAGAAACAAGTCCCGTGAAAATATGTCAATCGGAGCCAAAGTTATAGGCGTTTAAAGCATAAGTCTGACCACTAGGTGGCGCTGTGACGAAACTCTGCATGCACCCTAAGTTCCTGACTCGCATCACAAGTACCAAGTATCGTGTCAATAGGCTTAAGTTTGCCGAAGATACAGCCTCAAATCCGTTTTTTTGCGCTCTACGTAAAATTCGTTGACGCAGTTTACGAAAACAGATTGACGAATTGACATGAATTCCATAACTTTTTGCCGTGAGGGTCTGTAGATGCTACATACCGATTTTTGTTGAAATCGGGCAAAAGCTCTAGGACGAGTTCGCAAAAGTAGGTTTTACGAATAATTCAAAATGGCGGAAAAAATTTCATGACGGAAAATGACGTCATAGGGTCCAATCGAATCGTCTTGAGCCAAGGAATCAGAGGAAGCAAGAATTTTGTTTCTAGGACTTACGGATCAGAAGTTATAAGCAAAAACATAAGTGCAAATTTGGACTGTTGGTGGCGCTAGCGGGTTAGAGATAGAGACTCCAAATTTGCTATGGGGACACATTGGACTGTCCTTTATCAGTGTGCCAAATTTCATAACTTTCCTACGTACGGTTCTATGGGCTGCCATAGACCGCAATGGCGGAAGAAGAAGAAGAAGAAGAATAATAATAATAATAAGAAAACTAACAAATACAATAGGGGTCTTCGCCCCTTCGGGGCTTGACCCCTAATAACTAATAATAAATATAGCTGCAAGCAGCAATCACCGGGGTCAAGCCAAAAAGGGCACAGCAGAAAGTAAAGTAGACTTCGGATGAGCAGTTTAAAAAACCTAGGAAAATCTCTTGATTTCAGCCAAACAATATAACAGTTATCAGCAAAAAAGCTGTGTTTTCATTCAGTGTAATCTCTCCCTCTCTTCTCGAGGAGCATTGACAACTAGAACACTGAAGAAAATGTGAGTGGTGCTTGCAGTGGCAATACTCAGCTCACAAAATGTTACAGTGGTGTTAATGAGTCAAAAGAGACCACCCCCATGTCTCTACGATGTTCTGATGCAGAGATATAGCTCTTGCAAAAAGGGTTGATAAGGTATCCTAATTGGTTGCTAAGGAGTTAATTGGCATGCACCAATGATCTCCAAGCCATGAAAGAATAATACATGATGACCCAAGATTTTATATGTACTGTTGGAGTAGTTTTAGGCAAAAATACCATATTTCTATCTCAAAACCACTAGATGGCGCAATGACAAAGTTGTGCATGCAACCTCAGTTCATAAGTGTGTTACATCTAGCTAGTTTTATGACTATACACTTTAGTTTAGTGAAGAAATAGTTGTATGACCATAGGGCTTGCTTGATATGAAAGATTTTGTTCAATTATAGGGCCACCTAGTGGTTCAGGCATACCCATTTTTTTGTGTGGCCTCAGACTCTGCTCATACATCAGCGTATCAAATCTGGTGAAAAAATGTCTTTTCGTTGCGAATTTATAACCATTTATGTATAAAAACACAAATTGTAAAAGGTAATTTTTCGTTTTTTGCAATTTTCAGCCATTTCTGATAAAAAATTTAATATAACGCCAATAGAATTTTTTGTTCAGAAGGTAATGCAATGTTCTTCCTATGGTGTTTTCGAGTCGATCGGAATAACGCTCGCGGAGATATTCGCGCATGTTTTTTAAGTGCTGTTTTGCTGCGCAGGGCTAACCGTAAGGCGAAATCTGGCATGTTTGGTATCGTTGGACTCGGCGACTATTCAGGACTCCTAAAAATCAAGTCCCGTCAAAATACGTAGATCACAACCAAAGTTATAGGTGTAAAAAACATCTGTCTGGCCACTAGGTGGCGCTGCGACGAAACTGTGCATGCACACTCAGTTCCTGACTGGCATCACAAGTACCAAGTGTCGTGTCAATAGGCCAAAGTTTGACGAAGATACAGCCTAAAATCTGTTTTTTTGCGCTCTACGTAAAATTTGTTGACGTGGTTTACGGAAACGGATGGACGAATTGACATGAATTCCATAACTTTTTGCCGTGAGGGTCTGTAGATGCTACATACCAATTTTCGCGGCAATCGGGTAAAAACTCTAGGACGAGTTCGCAAAAGTAGGTTATACGAATAATTCAAAATGGCGGAAAAATTTTCATGACTGAAAATGACGTCATAGGGTCCAATCGAATCGTCTTGAGCCAAGGAATCAGAAGAAACAAGAATTCCGTTTCTAGGACCTACGGATCAGAAGTTATAAGCAAAAACATAAGTGCAACTTTGGACTGTTGGTGGCGCTAGAGGGTTAGAGATAGAGACTCCAAATTTGCTGTGGGGACACATTGGACTGTCCTTTATCAGTGTGCCAAATTTCATAACTTTCCTACGTACGGTTCTATGGGCTGCCTTAGACCGCAATGGCGGAAGAAGAACCAGAATAACTAAATATAGCTGCAAGCAGCAATACCGGGGTCAAGCCGAAAAGGGCACAGAAGGGTGTAAAGTTGAGTTTGGATAAGAATACTAAAGAACCTATGTAAACCTCATGATGTCAAATGAAAAAAACGCAAAAGTAATCAACAAAAATAATCTATGTTATTGTCTACTGCAATCATCCTTCTGTTATTGACAATCATGGAACATTAGAGCACTGAAGGACATGTGAGTGATGTTTGCAGTGGCATAAAACACAACATGTCACAACATGTTACAACAAGTTAAATCAGTCAAAAGAGACCATCCCCATGTCTCTACGATGTTCTGATGCAAAGAAAAAGCTCTTTCAAAAACGGTTGATAAGGTATTCTCATTGGTTGCTAGAGAGTAAATTCACATCCACCAGTGATTATAGTCCAAGCCATATGAAATGAAGAATCCATGATGACTCATGGTTTTAGATGTGTTGTTGCAGTAGTTTTAGGCAAATATAGCTATTTTCTATCTCCAAACCACTAGGTGGCACTATGACAGAATCGTGCATGCAACCTCAGGTCATGACTGCGTTACATCTAGCTAGTTTCATGACTATACACTTTAGTTCAGTAAAGAAATAGTTGTATGACCATAGGGCTTGCTTGATATGAAAGATTATGTTCAATTATAGGGCCACCTAGTGGTTCAGGCATACCAATTTTTTTGTGTGGCCTCAGACTCTGCTCATACATCAGCGTATCAAATCTGGTGAAAAAATCTGTTTTCGTTGCGAAGTTATAACCATTTATGTGTAAAAAACACAAAATGTAAAGGTAATTTTTTGTTTTTTGCAATTTTCGGCCATTTCTGATGAAAATTTTAATATAACGCCAATAGAGTTTTTTGTTCAGAAGGTAATGCAATGTTCTTCCTATGGCATTTTCGAGTCGATCGGAATAACGCTCGCGGAGATATTTGCGCGTGTTTTTTATGTGCTATTTTGCCGCGCAGGGTTAACCGTAAGGCGAATTCTGGCATGTTTGGTATCGTTGGACTCGGCAACTATTCAGAACTCCAAAAAAACAAGTCCCGTAAAAATACGTCAATCGGAGCCAAAGTTATAGGCATGTAAAGCATAAGTCTGACCACTAGGTGGCGCTGTGACGAAACTCTGCATGCACCCGTAGTTCCTGACTGGCATCACAAGTACCAAGTATCGTGTCAATAGGCTTAAGTTTGCCGAAGATACAGCCTCAAATCCGTTTTTTTGCGCTCTACGTAAAATTCGTTGACGTGGTTTACGGAAACGGACTGACGAATTGAAATGAATTCCATAACTTTTTGCCGTGAGGGTCTGTAGATGCTACATACCGATTTTCGTGGAAATCGGGCAAAAGCTCTAGGACGAGTTCGCAAAAGTAGGTTTTACGAATAATTCAAAATGGCGGAAAAATTTTCATGACGGAAAATAACGTCATAGGGTCCAGTCGAATCGTCTTGAGCCAAGGAATCAGAGGAAACAAGAATTTCGTTTCTAGGACGTACGGGTCAGAAGTTATAAACAAAAACGTAAGTGCAACTTTAGACTGTTGGTGGCGCTAGAGGGTTGGAGTTAGAGACTCCAAATTTGCTGTGGGGACACATTGGACTGTCCTTTATCAGTGTGCCAAATTTCATAACTTTCCTACGTACGGTTCTATGGGCTGCCATAGACCGCAATGGCGGAAGAAGAAGAAGAAGAAGAAGAATAATAATAATAATAATAATAAGAAAACTAACAAATACAATAGGGGTCTTCGCCCCTTCGGGGCTTGACCCCTAATAATAAGAAAACTAACAAATACAATAGGGGTCTTCGCCCCTTCGGGGCTTGACCCCTAAATATAGCTGCAAGCAGCAATGCCGGGGTCAAGCCAAAAAGGGCACAGAAGAAAGTAAAGTTGAATTCGGATGAGCAGTTTAAAGAACCTAGGAAAATCTCTTGATTTCAGACTAAACAATATAACAGTTATCAGCAAAAAAGCTGTGTTTTCATTCAGTGTAATCTCTCCCTCTCTTCTCAAGGAGCATTCACAACTAGAACACTGAAGAAAATGTGAGTGGTGCTTGCAGTGGCAATACTCAGCTCACAAAATGTTACAGTGGTGTTAATGAGTCAAAAGAGACCACCCCCATGTCTCTACAATGTTCTGAAGCAGAGATATAGCTCTTGCAACAACGGTTGATAAGGTAACCTAATTGGTTGCTAAGGAGTTAATTGGCATGCACCAATGATCTCCAAGCCATGAAAGGAATAATACATGATGACCCAAGATTTTAGATGTACTGTTGGAGTAGTTTTAGGCAAAAATACCATATTTCTATCTCAAAACCACTAGGTGGCGCAATGACAAAATTGTGCATGCAACCTCAGGTCATAACTGTGTTACATCTAGCTGGTTTTATGACTATACACTTTAGTTTAGTGAAGAAACAGTTGTATGACCATAGGGTGGCTTGATTTCAAAGAATTTGTTCAATTATAAGGCCAACTAGTGGTGCAAGCATACTATTTTTTTTGTGTAGCCTCAGACTGTGGTCGTACATCAGCGTATCAAATATGGTGAAAAAATCTCTTTGCTTTACGAAGTTATAACAATTTATATGTAAAGAACACAAAATTTAAAGGTAATTTTTCGTTTTTTGCAATTTTCGGCCATTTCTGATGAAAATTTTAATATAACGCCAATAGAACTTTTTGTTCAGAAGGTAATGCAATCTTCTTTCTATGATGTTTTCGAGTCGATCAGAATTACGCTCGCGGAGATATTCGCGCGTGTTTTTTAAGTGCTGTTTTGCTGCGCAGGGCTAACCGTAAGGCAAAATCTGGCATGTTTGGTATCGTTGGACTCGGCGACTATTCAGGACTCCTAAAAATCAAGTCCCGTCAAAATACATTGATCACAGCCAAAGTTATAGGTGTAAAAAACATCTGTCTGGCCACTAGGTGGCGCTGCGACGAAACTGTGCATGCACACTCAGTTCCTGACTGGCATCACAAGTACCAAGTGTCGTGTCAATAGGCCTAAGTTTGACGAAGATACAGCCTAAAATCTGTTTTTTTGCGCTCTACGTAAAATTTGTTAACGCGCTATACGACAACGGATTGGTTTATCGAAATTCTTTTGATAACTTTTTGCCGTGAGGGTGTCTAGATGCCACATACCAAATTTCGCGACAATCGGGTAAAAACTCTAGGACGAGTTCGCAAAAGTAGGTTTTACGAATAATTCAAAATGGCGGAAAAATTTTCATGACGCAAAATGACGTCATAGGGTCCAATCGAATCGTCTTGAGCCAAGGAATCAGAGGAAACAAGAATTTCGTTTCTAGGACCTACGGATCAGAAGTTATAAGCAAAAACATAAGTTCAACTTTGGACTGTTGGTGGCGCTAGCGGGTTAGAGATAGAGACTCCAAATTTGCTGTGGGGACACATTGGACTGTCCTTTATCAGTGTGCCAAATTTCATAACTTTCCTATGTACGGTTCTATGGGCTGCCATTGACTTCAATGGCGGAAGAACAAGATGAAGAATAATATATAAATATAGCTGCAAGCAGCAATCACCGGGGTCAAGCCAAAAAGGGCACAGCAGAACGTAAAGTTGACTTCGGATGAGCAGTTTAAAGAGTCTAGGAAAATCTCTTGATTTCAGACAAAACAATATAACAGTTATCAGCAAAAAAGCTGTGTTCTCATTTAGTGAAATCTCTCCCTCTCTTTCGACGAGCATTGATAACCAGAACACTGACGTTAAAATGAGTGGTGCTTGCAGTGGCAATTCTCAGCTCTCAAAATGTTACAGTGTTGTTAATGAGTCAAAAGAGATCACCCTCATGTTTATACGATGTTCTGATGCAGAGATATAGCTTTTGCAAAACGGTTGATAAGGTATTCTCATTGATTGCTAGGGAGTGAATTGGCAACCACCAGTGATTATAGTCAAAGCCATGAAAAGAATAATCCATGATGACTCATGGTTTTAGATGTGCTGTTGCAGTAGATTTATGCAAAAATAGCTATTTTCTATCTCCAAACCACTAGGGGGCGCTATGACAGAATCGTGCATGCAACCTCAGGTCATGACTGCGTTACATCTAGCTAGTTTCATGACTATACACTTTAGTTCGGCAAAGAAATAGTTGTATGACCATAGGGCTTGCTTGATATGAAATATTTTGTTCAATTATAGGGCCACCTAGTGGTTCAGGCATACCAATTTTTTTGTGTGGCCTCAGACTCTGCTCATACATCAGCGTATCAAATCTGGTGAAAAAATCTCTTTTCGTTGCGAAGTTATAACCATTTATGTGTAAAAACCACAAAATCTAAAGGTAATTTTTCGTTTTTTGCAATTTTCGGCCATTTCTGATGAAAATTTTAATATAACGCCAATAGAACTTTTTGTTCAGAAGGTAATGCAATATTCTTCCTATGGTGTTTTCGAGTCGATCGGAATAACGCTCGCGGAGATATTCGCGCGTGTTTTTTAAGTGCTGTTTTGCTGCGCAGGGCTAACGGTAAAGCGAAATCTGGCATGTTTGGTATCGTTGGACTCGGCGACTACTCAGGACTCCTAAAAATCAAGTCCCGTCAAAATACGTTGATCGCAGCCAAAGTTATAGGTGTATAAATCATCTGTCTGGCCACTAGGTGGCGCTGCGACGAAACTGTGCATGCACACTCAGTTTATGACTGGCATCACAAGTACCAAGTGTCGTGTCAATAGGCCTAAGTTTGACGAAGATACAGCCTAAAATCAGTTTTTTTGCGCTCTAAGTAAAATTTGTTGACACGCTATACGACAACGGATTGGTTTATTAAAATTCTTTTAATAACTTTTTGCCGTGAGGGTCTCTAGATGCTACATACCAATTTTCGCAGCAATCGGGTAAAAACTCTAGGACGAGTTCGCAAAAGTAGGTTTTACGAATAATTCAAAATGGCGGAAAAATTTTAATGACGGAAAATGACGGCATAGGGTCCAATCGAATCGTCTTGAGCCAAGGAATCAGAGGAAACAAGAATTTTGTTTCTAGGACTTACGGATCAGAAGTTATAAGCAAAAACATAAGTTCAACTTTGGACTGTTGGTGGCGCTAGCGGGTTAGAGATAGAGACTCCAAATTTGCTGTGGGGACACATTGGACTGTCCTTTATCAGTGTGCCAAATTTCATAACTTTCCTATGTACGGTTCTATGGGCTGCCATAGACCGCAATGGCGGAAGAAGAAGAAGAAGAAGAAGAAGAAGAAGCAGAATAATTATTATAATAATAATAAGAAAACTAACAAATACAATAGGGGTCTTCGCCCCTTCGGGGCTTGACCCCTAAATATAGCTGCAAGCAGCAATGCCGGGGTCAAGCCAAAAAGGGCACATAAGAAAGTAAAGTTGAATTCGGATGAGCAGTTTAAAGAACCTGGGAAAATCTCTTGATTTCAGACTAAATAATATAACAGTTATCAGCAAAAAAGCTGTTTTCATTCAGTGTCATCTCTCCCTCTCTTCTTGAGGAGCAACACTGAAGAAAATGTGAGTGGTGCTTGCAGTGGCAATTCTCAGCTCACAAAATGTTACAGTGGTGTTAATGAGTCAAAAGAGACCACCCCCATGTCTCTACGATGTTCTGATGCAGCTCTTGTAAAAAGGATTGATAAGGTATCCTAATTGGTTGCTAAGGAGTTAATTGGCATGCACCAATGATCTCCAAGCCATGAAAGGAATAATACATGATGACCCAAGATTTTAGATGTACTGTTGGAGTAGTTTTAGGTAAAAATACCATATTTCTATCTCAAAACCACTAGGTGGCGCAATGACAAAGTTGTGCATACAACCTCAGTTCATAACTGTGTTACATCTAGCTAGTTTTATGACTATACACTTTAGTTTAGTGAAGAAATAGTTGTATGACCATAGGGCTTGCTTGATATGAAAGATTTTGTTCAATTATAGGGCCACCTAGTGGTTCAGGCATACCAATTTTTTTGTGTGGCCTCAGACTCTGCTCATACATCAGTGTATCAAATCTGGTGAAAAAATTTCTTTTCGTTGCGAAGTTATAACAATTTATGTATAAAAACACAAATTGTAAAAGGTAATTTTTCGTTTTTTGCAATTTTCGGCCATTTCTGATGAAAATTTTAATATAACGCCAATAGAACTTTTTGTTCAGAAGGTAATGCAATGTTCTTCCTATGGTGTTTTCGAGTCGATCGGAATAACGCTCGCGGAGATATTCGCGCATGTTTTTTAAGTGCTGTTTTGCTGCGCAGGGCTAACCGTAAGGCGGAATCTGGCATGTTTGGTATTGTTGGACTCGGCGACTATTCAGAACTCCTAAAAATCAAGTCCCGTAAAAATACGTTGATCACAGCCAAAGTTATAGGTGTAAGAAACATCTGTCTGGCCACTAGGTGGCGCTGCGACGAAACTGTGCATGCACACTCAGTTCCTGACTGGCATCACAAGTATCAAGTGTCATGTCAATAGGCCTAAGTTTGACGAAGATACAGCCTAAAATCTGTTTTTTCGCGCTCTACGTAAAATTTGTTGACGCGCTATACAACAACGGATTGGTTTATCGAAATTCTTTTGATAACTTTTTGCCGTGAGGGTCTCTAGATGCTACATACCAATTTTCGCGGCAATCGGGTAAAAACTCTAGGACGAGTTCGCAAAAGTAGGTTTTACGAATAATTCAAAATGGCGGAAACATTTTCATGACGGAAAATGACGTCATAGGGTCCAATCGAATCGTCTTGAGCCAAGGAATCAGAGGAAACAAGAATTTCGTTTCTAGGACCTAAGGTTCAGAAGTTATAAGCAAAAACATAAGTTCAACTTTGGACTGTTGGTGGCGCTAGCGGGTTAGAGATAGAGACTCCAAATTTGCTGTGGGGACACATTGGACTGTCCTTTATCAGTGTGCCAAATTTCATAACTTTCCTACGTACGGTTCTATGGGCTGCCATAGACCGCAATGGCGGAAGAAGAATAATAATAATAATAATAAAAAGAAAACTAACGGATACAATAGGGGTCTTCGCCCCTTCGGGGCTTGACCCCTAATAAATATAGCTGCAAGCAGCAATGCCGGGGTCAAGCCAAAAAGGGCACATAAGAAAGTAAAGTTGAATTCGGATGAGCAGTTTAAAGAACCTGGGGAAATCTCTTGATTTCAGACTAAATAATATAACAGTTATCAGCAAAAAAGCTGTGTTTTCATTCAGTGCCATCTCTCCCTCTCTTCTCGAGGAGCATTGACAACTAGAACACTGAAGAAAATGTGAGTGGTGCTTGCAGTGGCAATTCTCAGCTCACAAAATGTTACAGTGGTGTTAATGAGTCAAAAGAGACCACCCCCATGTCTCTACAATGTTCTGATGCAGAGATATAGCTCTTGTAAAAAGGATTGATAAGGTATCCTAATTGGTTGCTAAGGAGTTAATTGGCATGCACCAATGATCTCCAAGCCATGAAAGGAATAATACATGATGACCCAAGATTTTAGATGTACTGTTGGAGTAGTTTTAGGCAAAAATACAATATTTCTATCTCAAAACCACTAGGTGGCGCAATGACAAAGTTGTGCATGCAACCTCAGTTCATAACTGTGTTACATCTAGCTAGTTTTATGACTATACACTTTAGTTTAGTGAAGAAATAGTTGTATGACCATAGGGCTTGCTTAATATGAAAGATTTTGTTCAATTATAGGGCCACCTAGTGGTTCAGGCATACCAATTTTTTTGTGTGGCCTCAGACTCTGTTCATACATCAGCGTATCAAATCTGGTGAAAAAATTTCTTTTCGTTGCGAAGTTATAACCATTTATGTATAAAAACACAAATTGTAAAAGGTAATTTTTCGTTTTTTGCAATTTTCGGCCATTTCTGATGAAAATTTGAATATAATGCCAATAGAACTTTTTGTTCAGAAGGTAATGCAATGTTCTTCCTATGGTGTTTTCGAGTCGATCGGAACAACGCCCGCGGAGATATTCGCGCATGTTTTTTAAGTGCTGTTTTGCTGCGCAGGGCTAACCGTAAGGCGAAATCTGGCATGTTTGGTATCGTTGGACTCGGCGACTATTCAGGACTCCTAAAAATCAAGTCCCGTCAAAATACGTTGATCACAGCCAAAGTTATAGGTGCAAAAAACATCTGTCTGGCCACTAGGTGGCGCTGCGACGAAACTGTGCATGCACACTCAGTTCCTGACTGGCATCACAAGTACCAAGTGTCGTGTCAATAGGCCTAAGTTTGACGAAGATACAGCCTAAAATCTGTTTTTTTGCGCTCTACGTAAAATTTGTTGACGCGCTATACGACAACGGATTGCTGTATCGAAATTCTTTTGATAACTTTTTGCCGTGAGGGTCTCTAGATGCTACATACCAATTTTCGCGGCAATCGGGTAAAAACTGTAGGATGAGTTCGCAAAAGTAGGTTTTACGAATAATTCAAAATGGCGGAAAAATTTTCATGACGGAAAATGACGTCATATGGTCCAATCGAATCGTCTTGAGCCAAGGAATCAGAGGAAACAAGAATTTCGTTACTAGGACTTACGGATCAGAAGTTATAAGCAAAAACATAAGTGCAACTTTGGACTGTTGGTGGCGCTAGCGGGTTAGAGATAGAGACTCCAAATTTGCTGTGGGGACACATTGGACTGTCCTTTATCAGTGTGCCAAATTTCATAACTTTCCTACGTACGGTTCTATGGGCTGCCATAGGCCGCAATGGCGGAAGAAGAAGAAGAATAACTAATAATAATAATAATAATAATAATTATAAGAAAACTAACGGATACAATAGGGGTCTTCGCCCCTTCGGGGCTTGACCCCTAAATATAGCTGCAAGCAGCAATCACCGGGGTCAAGCCGAAAAGGGCACAGAAGGATGTAAAGTTGCGTTTGGATAAGCAGACTGAAGAACTTAGGTAAACCTAATGATTTCAGATGAAAAAATGCAAAGTAATCAACAAAAATAATCTATGTTCTTGTCTACTGCAACTGTCCTTCGGTTATTGACAATCATGGGACATTAGAGCACTGAAGGACATGTATGTGATGCTTACAGTGGGCAAACATGGGTCACAACATGTTACAACAAGTTAAAAGAGTCAAAAGAGACCATCCCCATGTCTCTGCGATGTTCTGATGCAGAGAAAAAACTCTTGCAAAAACAGTTGATAAGGTATTCTCATTGGTTGCTAGAGAGTAAATGGACATCCACTAGTGATTATAGTCAAAGCCATGAAAGGAATAATCCATGATGACTCATGGTTTTAGATGTGTTGTTGCAGTAGTTTTAGGCCAAAAAAATGCCATATTCTGTCTCAAAACCAGTAGGTGGCGCAATGACAAAATTCGTGCATGCAACCTCAGGTCATAACTGTGTTACATCTTGCTAGTTTTATGACTATACACTTTAGTTTAGTGAAGAAACAGTTGTATGACCATAGGGTGGCTTGATTTCAAAGGTTTTATTCAATTATAAGGCCAACTAGTGGTGCAAGCATACAATTTTTTTTGTGTAGCCTCAGACTGTGGTCGTACATCAGCGTATCAAATATGGTGAAAAAATCTCTTTGCGTTACGAAGTTATAACCATTTATGTGTAAAAACAGAAAATTTAAAGGTAATTTTTCGTTTTTTGCAATTTTCGGCCATTTCTGATGAAAATTTTAATACAACGCCAATAGAACTTTTTGTTCAGAAGGTAATGCAATATTCTTCCTATGATGTTTTCGAGTCGATCAGAATTACGCTCGCGGAGATATTCGCGCGTGTTTTTTAAGTGCTGTTTTGCTGCGCAGGGCTAACCGTAAGGCGAAATCTGGCATGTTTGGTAAGGTTGGACTCGGCAACTATTCTGGACTTCAGCGAAACAAGTCCCGTGAAAAAACACAGATCAGAGCCAAAGTTATAAGCATGCACAACATTCGTATGACCACTAGGTGGTGCTGTGACGAAACTCTGCATGCCCCCTCAGATCCTCACTGGCATCACAACTACCAAGTGTGGCGTCAATAGACATAAGATTGGCGAAGATACACACTAAAACCTGTTTTTTGGGCTCTACGTAAAATTTGTTGACGCGCTATACGAAAACGGAATGGTTTATCAAAATTCTTTTAATAACTTTTTGCCCTGAGTGTCTCTAGATGCTACATACCATTTTTCGTGGCAATTGGGCAAAAGCTCTAGGACAAGTTCGCAAAAGTAGGTTTTATGAATAAATCAAAATGGCGGAAAATTTTTCATGACGGAAAATGACGTCATAGGGTCCAATCGAATCGTCTTGAGCCAAGGAATCAGAGGATACAAGAATTTAGTGTCTAGGACTTACGGGTCAGAAGTTATAGGCAAATACATAAGTGCAAATTTGGACTGTTGGTGGCGCTAGCGGGTTAGAGATACAGACTTCAAATTTGCTGTGGAGACTTTTTGGACAGTCCTCTATCAGTGTGCCAAATTTCATAACTTTCCTATGTACGGTTCTATAGGCTGCCATAGACCGCAATGGCGGAGGAAGAAAAAGAAAAAGAAAAAGAAAAAGAAAAAGAAAAAGAAAAAGAAAACTAACAGAAACAATAGGGGTCTTCGCCCATTCTGGGCTTGACCCCTAAAAAGAAAAAGAAAACTAACAGAAACAATAGGGGTCTTCGCCCATTCTGGGCTTGACCCCTAATAATAATAAATATAGCTGCAAGCAGCAATCACCGGGGTCAAGCCAAAAAGGGCACAGCAGAAAGTAAAGTTGACTTCGGATGAGCAGTTTAAAGTACCTAAGAAAATCTCTTGATTTCAGACAAAACAATATAACAGTTATCAGCAAAAAAGCTGTGTTCTCATTTAGTGAAATCTCTCCCTCTCTTTCAAAGAGCATTGATAACTAGAACACTGACGTAAAAATGAGTGGTGCTTGCAGTGGCAATACTCAGCTCTCAAAATGTTACAGTGTTGTTAATGAGTCAAAAGAGCCCACCCCCGTGTCTCTATGATGTTCTGATGCAGAGTTATAGCTCTTGCAAAACGGTTGATAAGGTATTCTCATTGGTTGCTAGGGAGTGAATTGGCAACCACCAGTGATTATTGTCAAAGCCATGAAAAGAATAATCCATGATGACTCATGGTTTTAGATGTGCTGTTGCAGTAGATTTAGGCAAAAATAGCTATTTTCTATCTCCAAACCACTAGGGGGCGCTATGACAGAATCGTGCATGCAACCTCAGGTCATGACTGCGTTACATCTAGCTAGTTTCATGACTATACACTTTAGTTCGACAAAGAAATAGTTGTATGACCATAGGGCTTGCTTGATATGAAATATTTTGTTCAATTATAGGGCCACCTAGTGGTTCAGGCATACCAATTTTTTGTGTGGCCTCAGACTCTGCTCATACATCAGCGTATCAAATCTGGTGAAAAAATCTCTTTTCGTTGCGAAGTTATAACCATTTATGTGTAAAAACCACAAAATCTAAAGGTAATTTTTCGTTTTTTGCAATTTTCGGCCATTTCTGATAAAAATTTTAATATAACGCCAATAGAACTTTTTGTTCAGAAGGTAATGCATTGTTCTTCCTATGGTGTTTTCGAGTCGATCGGAATAACGCTCGCGGAGATATTCGCGCATGTTTTTTAAGTGCTGTTTTGCTGCGCAGGGCTAACCGTAAAGCGAAATCTGGCATGTTTGGTATCGTTGGACTCGGCGACTGCTCAGGACTCCTAAAAATCAAGTCCCGTCAAAATACATTGATCGCAGCCAAAGTTATAAGTGTATAAAACATCTGTCTGGCCACTAGGTGGCGCTGCGACGAAACTGTGCAAGCACACTCAGTTCCTGACTGGCATCACAAGTACCAAGTGTCGTGTCAATAGGCCTAAGTTTGACGAAGATACAGCCTAAAATCTGTTTTTTTGCGCTCTACATAAAATTTGTTGACACGCTTTACGACAACGGATTGGTTCATCAAAATTCTTTTAATAACTTTTTGCCGTGAGGGTCTCTAGATGCTACATACCAATTTTCGCGGCAATCGGGTAAAAACTCTAGGACGAGTTCGCAAAAGTAGGTTTTACGAATAATTCAAAATGGCGGAAAAATTTTCATGACGGAAAATGACGTCATAGGGTCCAATCGAATCGTCTTGAGCCAAGGAATCAGAGGAAACAAGAATTTCGTTTCTAGGACTTACGGATCAAAAGTTATAAGCAAAAACATAAGTGCAACTTTGGACTGTTGGTGGCGCTAGCGGGTTTGAGATAGAGACTCCAAATTTGCTGTGGATAATATTTGGACTGTCCTTTATCAGTGTGCCAAATTTCATAACTTTCCTACGTACGGTTCTATGGGCTGCCATAGACCGCAATGGCGGAAGAAGAAGAAGAATAATAAATATAGCTGCAAGCAGCAATCACCGGGGTCAAGCCGAAAAGGGCACAGAAGGGTGTAAAGTTGACTTTGGATAAGAATACTTAAGAACCTAGGTAAACCTCATGACTTCAAATGAAAAAAAAACGCAAAAGTAATCAACAAAAATAATCTATGTTCTTGTCTACTGCAATCGTCCTTCTGTTATTGACAATCATGGAACATTAGAGCACTGAATGACATGTGAGTGATGTTTGCAGTGGCACAACATGGGTCACAACATGTTACAAGTTAAATCAGTCAAAAGAAACCATCCCCATGTCTCTACGATGTTCTGATGCAGAGAAAAAGCTCTTTCAAAAACGGTTGATAAGGTATTCTCATTGGTTGCTAGAGAGTAGATTCACATCCACCAGTGATTATAGTCCAAGCCATAAAATGAAGAATCCATGATGACTTATGATTTTAGATGTGTTGTTGCAGTAGTTTTAGGCAAAAATTGCTATTTTCTATCTCCAAAACACTAGGTGGCGCTATGACAAAATTGTGCATGCAACCTCAGGTCATGACTGCGTTACATCTAGCTAGTTTCCTGACTATACACTTTAGTTCAGCAAGGAAATAGTTGTATGACCATAGGGCTGGCTTGATATGAAAGAGTTTGTCCAATTATAAGGCCAACTAGGGGTGAAGGCATACCAATTTTTTTGTGTGGCCTCAGACTCTGCTCGTACATCAGCGTATCAAATCTGGTGAAAAAATCTCTTTTCGTTGCGAAGTTATAACCATTTATGTGTTAAAAACACAAAATTTAAAGTTAATTTTTCGTTTTTTGCAATTTTCGGCCATTTCCGATGAAAATTTTAATATAATGCCAATAGAACTTTTTGTTCAGAAGGTAATGCAATGTTCTTCCTATGGCATTTTCGAGTCGATCGGAATAACGCTCGCGGAGATATTCGCGCATGTTTTTTAAGTGCTATTTTGCCGCGCAGGGTTAACCGTAAGGCCAATTCTGGCATGTTTGGTATCGTTGGAATCGGCAACTATTCAGAACTCCAAAGAAACAAGTCCCGTGAAAATACGTCAATCGGAGCCAAAGTTATAGGCGTGTAAAGCATAAGTCTGACCACTAGGTGGCACTGTGACGAAACTCTGCATGCACTCGTAGTTCCTGACTGGCATCACAAGTACCAAGTATCGTGTCAATAGGCTTAAGTTTGGCAAAGATACAGCCTCAAATCCGTTTTTTTGCGCTCTACGTAAAATTCGTTGACGCGGTTTACAGAAACGGATGGACGAATTGACATGAATTCCATAACTTTTTGCCGTGAGGGTCTGTAGATGCTACATACCAATTTTCGTGGAAATTGGGCAAAAGCTCTAGGACGAGTTCGCAAAAGTAGGTTTTACGAATAAATCAAAATGGCGGAAAAATTTCCATGACGGAAAATGACGTCATAGGGTCAAATCGAATCGTCTTGAGCCAAGGAATCAGAGGAAACAAGAATTTTGTTTCTAGGACTTACGGATCAGAAGTTATAAGCAAAAACGTAAGTGCAACTTTGGACTGTTGGTGGCGCTAGAGGGTTGGAGATAGAGACTCCAAATTTGCTGTGGGGACACATTGGACTGTCCTTTATCAGTGTGCCAAATTTCATAACTTTCCTACGTACGGTTCTATGGGCTGCCATAGACCGCAATGGCGGAAGAAGAAAAAGAAGAATAACTAATAATAAGAAAACTAACAAATACAATAGGGGTCTTCGCCCCATCGGGGCTTGACCCCTAAATATAGCTGCAAGCAGCAATGCCGGGGTCAAGCCAAAAAGGGCACATAAGACAGTAAAGTTGAATTCGGATGAGCAGTTTAAAGAACCTGGGAAAATCTCTTGACATCAGACTAAATAATATAACAGTTATCAGCAAAAAGCTGTGTTTTCATTCAGTGTCATCTCTCCCTCTCTTCTCGAGGAGCATTGACAACTAGAACACTGAAGAAAATGTGAGTGGTGCTTGCAATGGCAATTCTCAGCCCACAAAATGTTACAGTGGTGTTAATGAGTCAAAAGAGACCACCCCCATGTCTCTACGATGTTCTGATGCAGAGATATAGCTCTTGTAAAAAGGGTTGATAAGGTATCCTAATTGGTTGCTAAGGAGTTAATTGGCATGCACCAATGATCTCCAAGCCATGAAAGAATAATACATGATGACCTAAGATTTAAGATGTACTGTTGGAGTAGTTTTAGGCAAAAATACCATATTTCTATCTCAAAACCACTAGGTGGCGCAATGACAAAGTTGTGCATGCAACCTCAGTTCATAACTGTGTTACATCTAGCTAGTTTCATGACTATACACTTTAGTTTAGTGAAGAAATAGTTGTATGACCATAGGGCTTGCTTGATATGAAAGATTTTGTTCAATTATAGGGCCACCTAGTGGTTCAGGCATATCAATTTTTTTGTGTGGCCTCAGACTCTGCTCATACATCAGCGTATCAAATCTGGTGAAAAAATCTCTTTTTGTTGCGAAGTTATAACCATTTAAGTGTAAAAACCACAAAATCTAAAGGTAATTTTTCGTTTTTTGCAATTTTCGGCCATTTCTGATGAAAATTTTAATATAACGCCAATAGAACTTTTTGTTCAGAAGGTAATGCAATGTTCTTCCTATGGTGTTTTCGAGTCGATCGGAATAACGCTCGTGGAGATATTCGTGCGTGTTTTTTAAGTGTTGTTTTGCTGCGCAGGGCTAACCGTAAGGCGAAATCTGAAATGTTTGGTATCGTTGGACTCGGCGACTACTCAGGACTCCTAAAAATCAAGTCCCGTCAAAATACGTTGATCGCAGCCAAAGTTATAGGTGTATAAATCATCTGTCTGGCCACTAGGTGGCGCTGCGACGAAACTGTGCATGCACACTCAGTTCATGACTGGCATCACAAGTACCAAGTGTCGTGTCAATAGGCCTAAGTTTGACGAAGATACAGCCTAAAATCAGCTATTTTGCGCTATACGTAAAATTTGTTGACATGCTATACGACAACGGATTGGTTTATCAAAATTCTTTTAATAACTTTTTGCCGTGAGGGTCTCTAGATGCTACATACCAATTTTCGTGGCAATCGGACAAAAGCTCTAGGACGAGTTCGAAAAAGTAGGTTTTACGAATAATTCAAAATGGCGGAAAAATTTTCATGACGGAAAATGACGTCATAGGGTCCAATCGAATCGTCTTGAGCCAAGGAATCAGAGGAAACAAGAATTTCGTTTCTAGGACTTACGGATCAGAAGTTATAAGCAAAAACATAAGTTCAACTTTGGACTGTTGGTGGCGCTAGCGGGTTAGAGATAGAGACTCCAAATTTGCTGTGGGGACACATTGGACTGTCCTTTATCAGTGTGCCAAATTTCATAACTTTCCTACTTACGGTTCTATGGGCTGCCATAGACCGCAATGGCGGAAGAAGAAGAAGAAGAAGAAGAAGAAGAAGCAGAATAATTATTATAAATATAGCTGCAAGCAGCAATGCCGGGGTCAAGCCAAAAAGGGCACATAAGAAAGTAAAGTTGAATTCGGATGAACAGGTTAAAGAACCTGGGAAAATCTCTTGATTTCAGACTAAATAATATAACAGTTATCAGCAAAAAAGCTGTGTTTTCATTCAGTGTCATCTCTCCCTCTCTTCTCGAGGAGCATTGACAACTAGAACACTGAAGAAAATGTGAGTGGTGCTTGCAGTGGCAATTCTCAGCTCACAAAATGTTACAGTGGTGTTAATGAGTCAAAAAAGACCACCCCCATGTCTCTACGATGTTCTGATGCAGAGATATAGCTCTTGTAAAAAGGATTGATCAGGTATCCTAATTGGTTGCTAAGGAGTTAATTGGCATGCACCAATGATCTCCAAGCCATGAAAGGAATAATACATGATGACTCAAGATTTTAGATGTACTGTTGGAGTAGTTTTAGGCAAAAATACCATATTTCTATCTCAAAACCACTAGGTGGCGCAATGACAAAGTTGTGCATGCAACCTCAGTTCATAACTGTGTTACATCTAGCTAGTTTTATGACTATACACTTTAGTTTAGTGAAGAAATAGTTGTATGACCATAGGGCTTGCTTGATATGAAAGATTTTGTTCAATTATAGGGCCACCTAGTGGTTCAGGCATACCAATTTTTTTGTGTGGCCTCAGACTCTGCTCATACATCAGCGTATCAAATCTGGTGAAAAAATCTCTTTTCGTTGCGAAGTTATAACCATTTATGTGTAAAAAACACAAAATCTAAAGGTAATTTTTCGTTTTTTGCAATTTTCGGCCATTTCTGATGAAAATTTTAATATAACGCCAATAGAACTTTTTGTTCAGAAGGTAATGCAATGTTCTTCCTATGGTGTTTTCGAGTCGATCGGAATAACGCTCGCGGAGATATTCGCGCATGTTTTTTAAGTGCTGTTTTGCTGCGCAGGGCTAACCGTAAGGCGAAATCTGGCATGTTTGGTATCGTTGGACTCGGCGACTAATCAGGACTCCTAAAAATCAAGTCCCGTCAAAATACGTTGATCACAGCCAAAGTTATAGGTGTAAAAAACATCTGTCTGGCCACTAGGTGTCGCTGCGACGAAACTGTGCATGCACACTCAGTTCCTGACTGGCATCACAAGTACCAAGTGTCGTGTCAATAGGCCAAAGTTTGACGAAGATACAGCCTAAAATCTGTTTTTTTGCGCTCTACGTAAAATTTGTTGATGCGCTATACGACAACGGATTGGTTTATCGAAATTCTTTTGATAACTTTTTGCCGTGAGGGTCTGTAGATGCTACATACCGATTTTCGTTAAAATTGGGCAAAAGCTCTAGGACGAGTTCGCAAAAGTAGGTTTTACAAATAATTCAAAATGGCGGAAAAATTTCCATGACGGAAAATGACGTCATAGGGTCAAATCGAATCGTCTTGAGCCAAGGAATCAGAGGAAACAAGAATTTCGTTTCTAGGACTTACGGATCAGAAGTTATAAGCAAAAACATAAGTTCAACTTTGAACTGTTGGTGGCGCTAGCGGGTTAGAGATAGAGACTCCAAATTTGCTGTGGGGACACATTGGACTGTCCTTTATCAGTGTGCCAAATTTCATAACTTTCCTACGTACGGTTCTATGGGCTGCCATAGACCGCAATGGCGGAAGAAGAATAATAATAATAAAAAGAAAACTAACGGATACAATAGGGGTCTTCGCCCCTTCGGGGCTTGACCCCTAATAATAATAAGAAAACTAACAAATACAATAGGGGTCTTCGCCCCTTCGGGGCTTGACCCCTAAATATAGCTGCAAGCAGCAATGCCGGGGTCAAGCCAAAAAGGGCACATAAGAAAGTAAAGTTGAATTCGGATGAGCAGTTTAAAGAACCTAGGAAAATCTCTTGATTTCAGACTAAATAATATAACAGTTATCAGCAAAAAAGCTGTGTTTTCATTCAGTGTAATCTCTCCCTCTCTTCTCGAGGAGCATTGACAACTAGAACACTGAAGAAAATGTGAGTGGTCCTTCGGGCTTGAACCCCTAATAAGTTTAACAAGTTAAAAGAGGCCACAGGAATGATAGAGATGCTTTGAACGGGTTTATGATAAGAGATGCTCAGGTTTGCCAGATACTTGGTTAACCTTATGTCTAGTGAGTATTTTGTGAATGTGAGCATCTTTTTTATCATAAACCCTTTCAACACGAGTCCAGCAGGCCCTTGATGCACATGGTTTACATGAAGTAGAGAACATATTTTGACATGACGAGCAAGACAGTTTAAACGTATATTTTGTATTTGTATCAATTGGAAGATAATTTACCAGCCGCCAACACAATAGAGTGCATCCCCATGTCTTTATGATGCTTCTTGAAATTTGTGTTCTTTAAATATATAAACATACAGTATCTGAAATTAAAGAACAGGCGCTCTTTAGCATCTTTTTTTATTTGTTGTCTTTTAATGACCTCTGAAATAAGTGTATGTTTCTTTAAAAATACAAAAATTGGAGCAAAAAGATTGCATAATTGCATTGTTGTAAAAGACTTTTGTTAGAGATTAGGTTTAGAATGATGACCAAAACATACATAGAGTTTTAATGTTATTGGATTAGTGTATATCACAAGTATTTGGATAGTTAGTTGCCATCCAAGATATAGGTGACTTTGTTTCTTCAGTAGAACATAATGTAGATTTTTAAGTCCAAGCATTTCAGTCTTTCAGTTGTATATTACAAGTGGATTGTAACAAAATATAATAGAGGAAAAAACATGTACAGACAAATCCAAATTAAACCCTAGGCTTGTGATGACCAATTAAATTAATTAATCATTTGTTCACATATTGTAAGTAGCCTACTATATTAAGACATGAACAAACATTTTGTTCAAAACCACATTGCTTTTGTGGTTTTCAGAAAGTTAATTTGTACATGAAACAAAAAATAGGTCATCTGGCAAAAGCAACTGTTTACATTTTAACCACAAGATGTCCTTAGTGTGCATTTCGTTGAAAAGCTTTGAGTAATGAACCTTTTTGCAATATATTTGAGGGGAAAGGGTGCTTCAGAAGGCTTCATTTCACTATCACTACTTTTTCGTGTAATGTTTATTGGTATGTTTTAAAACAATTTCATAGGTGCGTACTGCCACCTACTGGATTGGGGGCATGGCATGAGGCTGCATATATAGTATGTGTGGCTCCTGACACTTTGTGAAATTCATCAAATTTGGTAACTTTTTACTACCCGCCTCGTAAACTCTGAAATAGCCTTTCTGATACAGTTCAGGTTTCAGACTATGTTTACTAGTTTAAATCTAGGATGAATCTCTTAAGTCTATTATACACATGATTGTATCCTGTAAGACAGTGGTTCTCAAACTTTTTTAGCATGCGGCCCCCTTTGTGTATGGTGCATTCCTTCACAGCCCCCCCCAAAGACAATTTATGACAAAAACAGTTCTAAAACTTCACATTTTAATTAAACAAAACATCAAATTACAAAGTAGTGCTGCCTTATTTTTTTTAGGTTTAATTTCACAAAATTCATGATAAATGAATGTATTTTATAAAAATGTCATAAAACTGGGGCCCCCCTGGCACCATCTCGCGGCCCCCCTGGGGGCCCCGGACCCCAGTTTGAGAACCACTGCTGTAAGATTGCACTATTGTATAAGTAGTCTGTACATTAAAAGGTATTAAAAAGAGTTATACTAATTTATTTTATCTTGTTTTATTTTGTCTTTTTTATATTGGTATGAAATAGTGATTGCGCAAGCTTTAGTTTGAGTCCTGTTTCCAGCAGAGGACCAACTACATGTGGAAAGATGACTCTGGGCCTTGCAAGAACTTCAGATTATGTTAGCTATAGACTATAAACTGGTCTATATTTTTCTGAATTGTTGTGTTTTATGTGTATTCTACAATTAGTGTTTTTGTAAATTTAAATTGTGACAGTATGAACTTTAAACCGTTTTGTAAAAATAAATGTGAATTGAATAGTTTTATGGGTGTGTAAGGCCAACCTCTGGTAGTGACTAATACTGATTTGCTCTGAGAACTGAATGAACGAGTGTAATACCAGAGCTAAATCAAAATAAACAAGCATCCATCCAAATTCTGAAAGTGTTAAAATTAATAATCAATCTGATTTGTATTATAATATAAACAAGATCTTTATCTTTTTGGAGTCAGATAAATCTATGTAAATTACGTAACGGCAAATGTCATCTGCAAGCGCCGGAAAAGACAGAATGTGCTGAAATTCTTCACCATGCCGTTAGTTTCTGCCATTTGGGCCAACGGATGGATGGTGACATGTTTTCCCCCCTTACAGGTCATTTTTAAGTGGACAGCCTTAGATATAGCATTTTAACATCTGAAGTAATGTTGCCTTACCAGGTAATATTTTATGTTGTCCTTCACCGCTTCTGCCATGTTATGTGAAATCTTCCTGTTTTTATTAGAGTCAGGTTCCTGTATGAAGGCACATATAAAGTACACATTAATATAATTAGTTTTGATCCTTTCATTTAATGTGAGTATGGCTAGGTTTGTTAAATGTGAGATTCAGATTTAGTTTATTTAGTAATTGGAATGGTCATACATGCATTTGGGCTTATAAGGTTATATAAGGGCATTTAAGTGTAGGGTCAGATATTATGACAAAGAATTTATATCATAACAGATATTATCAGATGATATAATCATGAAAATGATGAAATATTGCATCAACACTATTAATGTCATACCAGAATAATTGGCATGTTGTGTTTGTACTTAAACATTTAGAAAAATATGAACATTAAAAATGTAAGTGTCAAGTATATGAAACTTACAAGTAAGATTGTGTTGAGATGGTGTGCAATATTGTAAAAAAATATACAATGAAAATATATTGGAGGATTAATCTTATTATTTAGGACTTGAAAGGACATTAGAGTGAGCAGGAAAGTAAGAAGTGTCAATCACCTTTCTACTGGACTGTCAGCAGTCTTGTATTCTCCTATCTAACATGGGTCAGTGTAATAGGTTTTGTATGTCGTTTCTGCATGAAACTTGCTTTAAGGAGTGTTGTGATTACACTGAGAAACCTTTTTCACCTGTGGCGGTTTGTTGTGTGTAAACTTGGCGAAAAGTTTGTTTTATGACTTTTTTTACGACGTTGTCCTCTTCTAAAATCACCATGCTTCAAGATAGTCTGAATAGAAGGAAAGGAGATAAATGTATTAGAAATGATTAATACCGGTATGTTAATGTTAATAATGTAAAACAGTGGTTCTTAAGTTTTTACATGTTCACGAAACCATGACCCTGGTTTTAAATTTAGGAAATTTATATCTTGATAATTGTTAACACACACAAGAACTGTTTCAATTTAAACAAACATGCCCTTACCCCAATAGAATCTGGACCTTTTTTTTGATAGACCTGCCCCACACATACGCAACCCAGGCAACAATGTTGGTTAGTAGACATGCACCTTACTGCTGATTGGCTATAAGTGTGTTTTGGTATTTGGCCCGACTCACTTTTCCAAAGTGTGTTTCAAAAAAATATAAGACAGATACCTTGTAAGAAACTTAAGATTGTTAAAGAAATAGTATGTTATGGTTGTTAAATAGCTGCATATAAGTTTTCTAGTTAGTCTAAGACACCATATTTATCTTAAAGCAAAAAATAACATTTTGATAATTTATATTGCCATGTAACGTGTGGTTTTATGTTTCAAAACATTTGATTCTGTGTGGTTTTAACTTAAGAATGATAAAAAGTATTGTTATTACTAGTGGTTTTACAACTAGACCAGCACCAAACCAGCATGTACAAGCTGCATAACATTTGTCATTTAGCAGACGCATAAGAATTATGATGGTCTATGCTGTTTTTTTCAGCAGGGATGTCCTACCTGGGATGACCTGCCATCATTGAAACACTGAACTTTTGGTGGATTAAACCAAAATTTGCTTATCCTGATCATGTCGGTTCCAAAACACCCGAGTTAGTTTAGCCAACCTCCTACGAGTGTTTGCGCACACACGGGGAATAACATAAATATATTTTAAAATGTAAACATAGTAGTTACATACCAGCTTCCAGGAATACACCCCTGCTATTTTGCTGTGAGTTAAGCTGCACGAAAAACGGCTTTCGCGTGTTGTGCTGAATGAGACGAGTATTTGATTGCAGTCGTCGCCTGAATTGCGTTTGGGTATCAGACAGTCTGTACCTGTACGGTCAACGATCAGTCAGCACGGCGTTCATGCTCGCCTTTCAAAATAAAGGTCTAATACCGGAAAAATCTTCTTCTTCGTGCTTATTGCTGGTTCGCGTTCGTATTCAGAGCATTGCCGCCATCTAGGCAATGGATCAAAAACTTGAATATTCACTATCCGTTTGTCAAGTGCTGAAATGTCACCAAATAATGACTCGAATTTGTAGCAGAAGCTTGTTTAGCGCTAATGATCTTCGGGAGATGTGCACTAATATTTTTTAAAACATTTTTCATTATTGTTCAATGACTTTTTAAATGTTTAATAATTTGTGGATGAGTAGATATTATTTTTCGTATTTAGTTAGGATTCGTCCCATTGCGAAATGCCTTCTACATGTTATATATAGTTTAGATTATTATTATTATTGTTGTTTTTATTATCTATGTTTATTTATTATGCATTATTGCATTGTAATGTAAATATTTATTTGGTTTCTTTAATCAGATGCCATTTCCATTCAAAATCATTTTTAGATGAATTATCAGCAAAATGAACCATTTATCAATTTGCTAACAAAATTCAAAAAACTTTTACCAACTTATACCAAATACGTGTTCCATCTTTATTAATTTATGTTTAGTCATTTAAATTTTATTTCTCATTTGAATTTTAAATATATTATATTAAAGTACTTTAAACAAATAAACGAAGAAGAACCCAATAAATACATATACATTTAAAACATTACATTATCGTCATTGCAGGAGTGCAATTTGTTGGTAGTCCTGCAGGTAACTCTGTTGTATACGATGCACGTATGAATGAACGATTACTCCAGAGCAAGAGCACTCGTAGATCTACGTTATTTTCAAGTGCTACTTAAGTTACGAAGCTTTTGGGAAACAGCCTGTAATTCTATGATTCGTACGCTTTACGATCTACTTAGCCTTACGATGCTTTTGGGAAACCCGGCCCAGCTCCATCCACGGTAATTAATAAAAAACCTTACCTATATTATTAACTTGGTTACATTTAGACATTGTATCAAATACCGGTAGAACTGGTTAACATTAACTTTTTGTTGTTTCTTTGACTGAGTTGTATGTCTGGTCCCTTCTCTGAGCCCACAACACAAACATCCATCACCCACAAAAATAAAAAAGTTCTTCATAGAACATAAAAATAAGGTTAATGTATTATAAAATAAAATAATCATGTCAAAATACAAAATAAAGCAACTCTGTCTCACGTCTGTATAAATTTAGTATTGTGGTTTAAAATTTATTCAAAGTTAATCAATTCATTTCATTATGTAAATTAGTCAAACTGAGTTTCATAAAAATGCGAGAAAACATGTGGCTGCAATTTTAATATTTATGGGGAAAAAAACAAATCTGAACATCGAAAACTCTACGTAACTTATAAAAGTTTTATTCATGTCAAGAACGTCAATATTGTGTATGAATGTAAATGCATGATAACTTATGGGAGGGTTGTAAAAGCTACATACGTAGCCTATTGTCATATGACAAATAGGCACATAACGCAAAGAGGATAAAATGAAAAAAATTATTTGAACATTTATTAAATGTAAACTCTTAAGCCTTTATCGAATCAGAAGACATCGGTGGCAGTGACGGCGAGCAGCTTAAATGGGTTTGTCTGTTTCGTAGCTGAATTATAATAATTTAAATATAATGCATATCGGTTGCTCTTCATATGTGCGGTCTATTCCAAATGTAAGAAAGGATTTATTTAAACCTCTATTTTAACACTTTAGGTCCAGTGATACTTAGCAGATAATGAGGCTTTTTTAAGCATTCATTACATCTAAAACAATTTTCCCAATATTACAGAATTAGAAAACGCCGGCCACGGGCATTGCTCGCAGCTCAGATGATGTTTGAGATTCGTAATGAAATTTATTATAAGGACAACCGTTCTTTATTAAAGGTAAATTTCAGTCACTGTATTAAAAGTTTTTTTCTTTGCTTTTCTTGGCATGTTTAAGAGTGCATGTAGGTATTAAAATGTACAATTAATTTAAGACCTTTTACTCCAGTGAAGCGGACAATGCAGGATTAAGTGAAAAACCAAACATTTATTGAATATTTTACATTACTTACAAACCAGAACAAAGGGCAGTTTCAGAAAATTAAAGAACTCAACCCTGAACCGTGACGCCGAGCCGCCTTCTGCGTCGCTATCCCACTGCTCGTCCGAGGCGGTAGCGCGATTCGCCGCAGGAGTTATGGATACGAGGAAGCCGTCCACGCTGACTTTCGACTTTCAGGTCACACGTTGCAGACTGCAGAAAATGATCCTCGATCGCCTCGGCATCGTTGAGCATACCGGTGAGTGAGGCCTGCTTGAGCCTGCATCCCTCAAACCTGTGCGTCTGCGACTTTTCCACAAACACCTTCTGTTTGAACTGACAGCTGGGGCACCGCCGCTGGATCGTCACTTCTATGCCCTTTACAGTGGCGCTTAAAAGCGCCGTTGAGTCGTCTTTCTGCTCGCCGCTTTCCGTCTCCGATATCGTATCATAGCTGCCTGGATCAGAGAAACCTAAAAAAATGAGCAAAATAATCCTATTAAAACCGAGCACGCCGACGATACAGCAGTAAGTTAAGCCAAGACAGACTATATCCGCCAGGCGCGTTTGCAAATTCACTTACTCATGCTACGCCTTCCATTCCGCAACTTCACCGCGTTGCCGTTCTTCTCCGCTTGAGTGAAGGTAGATTACTTCTCCATAGAGAAAACGACCACTTTGTGGTACTCCTGCCTAGCTCTTTCCAGGACGGCGGCGAAGAACGAAGTGCTGTTCCTAGACTGCCTTCTCGGCAACACGTTACGGATAAACCCTTCCACCGCGTCTTCGCCGTCTTTTCGGACTTTAGCAGGACTGGACATCACTCCCGTGCTTCTTTCCCAGACACCGGCTGACTTTCAACGAGGTAGAAGTCGTCTAGCACGCCACCAATTGACGGCTTGCAGTCGGCCACCTGGAATATTTATACCAGACGGAGGAGTGGCTTTTTGTCGGTTTTGCGCGCGCTCGTCTATGATTGGTAAACGCGTGGGGCACACGCACCACCTGACTCCAGAACAGTTATACAATGCAATTGATTGCGCATTTTGACCTGATAGAAAAAAAATCGATAGTCTCAAAATGTAGATGTCAAACATACACATTCCCATTTGACTGCTTATTAAGTGATAAGCGTCTTAGACGTGAAACCGCACCGTAGATGCAAAGCAATCGGAGATTTTGTTTGGCCGTTTTATGTTTCACTGGTTTGAAAGGATTTCCGAACAAGGAGTGACAAAAAGCTGATTTCAGACGGTGCCTTTCAATTGTTCAAGCATAAAGCACAACTCTGTTCAACTCTTCTTTATTCTTTGTTGTTCAAGAATATAGCCTAGTTATAAAAATGTTACCTCCAATAGTTTATCCAAAACTGTAGATTCGGTCATCATTTTCTCACTGGCATGTTTGTTATAAATATGTATAAATGTCTTTGCTCTGAAGAAAATTATTTTATCATCTGATCTTTGATTAAGCCTTTATAGAATCAGAAAGCAGCGATGGCAAGCACCTTAAAATGGGTTTGTCTGTTTCGCTGAATTATAATAATTTAAGTATATTGCAAATCGGCTGCTCTCCATATGTGCGTTCTATTCCGAGTTTAAGAAAGGATTTATTTGAACCTCTATTTTAACACTTTAGGTGCCATGACACTTAGCAGATAATAAAGCTTTTTAATAAACATTTATTACATGTAAAACAATTTTTTCTCCAATATCACAGAGATAGAAAACGCCGGCCACGGGCATTGCTCTCAGCTCAGATGATGTTTAAGATTCGCAATGAAATTTATTATAAGGACAACCGTCCTTTATTAAATGAACATTTCAGTCACTGTATTAAAATGGTTTAAGTATTATTTAGTTTTCTATACAAGTTAATTTTTTCTTTGCTTTTCTTGGCATGTTTAAGAGTGCATGTAGCTATTAAAATTTCAAATGTAAAACCTTTACTCCAGTGAAATAAGCAGACAATGCAGGATTAAGTGAAAAAACAAACATTTATTAAACATTTTACATAACTAACAAACCAGAACAAAGGGCAGTTTCAGAAAGTTTAAGAACTCAATCCTGAACCGTTTCTGAAGCTACAGAAGACGCCGAGCCGCCTTCTGCGTCGCTATCCAACTGCTCGTCCGAAGCGGTAGCGCGATTCGCCGCAGGGGTTATGGATACGAGGAAGCCGTCCACGCTGACTTTTAGGTCCAACGTTGCAGACTGCAGAAAATGATCCTCGATCGCCTCGGCATCGTTGAGCATACGGGTGAGTCCGGCGTCGCGAAGGTACGCCGTCAGCGCCGAACTGGTCAGCTGCACGCTCTCGTCGCCGTTTGCAGTCGAGAAGGTGGCTTTACCTCCAAGGCTGGCGGAGAAGGACAGCGAAGCCTGCTTGAGCCTGCATCCCTCGCACCTGTGCGTCTGCGACTTCTCCACAAACTCCTTCTGTTTGAACTGACAGCTGGGACACCGCCGCTGGATCGTCACCTCTATGCCCTTTACAGTGGCGCTTAAAAGCGCCGTTGAGGTGTCTATCTGCTCGCCGCTTTCCGTCTCCGGTACCGCTAAATCAGGGATCTGCTCGATGGCGCTTGACGGACCCGTGGTAAGGCAAATGGAACCGTCTCTGTCACGCGTCGACATGTTGGTGAAGGTGTAGGATTTGCCGCCCTCAGCCTGGTCGACGAACACGCCCCAAAGCGTCACCTTGATCTCGCCAGTCCCGTCGCATATCAGCACCTCTTTGAGCTCACAGTCCGAGCCGTTGACCGTCACCACTCTGCTCACGGAACCGCCCAGTCGCACCCTTCCACTGATCTTCCCTACCTACATAGAGCAGCCAGAAACACAGCGTTAGTTTTCTATTCATTTCGGCCGCGTACAGAATAGAAGCATTAGGCTCAGACTCGACGGCTTTGCGTTTCGTACCATCTGCTTCGGACCGAGAGCCTTCACCTCCGCCACACTCATGTTTCTGCAGCTCGGCGGTGCGCACCGCAAAAACGGCAGCCTCGTCACCTCGACGCCGGTGCCACGGGAGCATAAGATATCATAGCCGTCTGGATCAGAGAAACCTAAAAGAATTAGCAAAATTACCCAATTAAAACCGAGACCACCGACGATTCAGCAGTAAACCACGAGACACTATATCAGCCAGGCGCGTCTGCAAATTCACTTACTTATGCTGCGCCTCACATTCCGCAACTTCACCGCGTTGCCGTTCTTCTCCGCTTGAGTGAAGGTAGATTGCTTCTCCAAAGAGAAAACAACCACTTTGTGGTACTCCTGCCTGGCGCTTTGCAGGACGGCGGTGAAATACGGAGAGCTGTTCCTAGACTGCCTTCTCGGTGACACATTATGGATAAACCCTTCCACCGCGTCTTCGCCGTCTTTTCGGACTTTAGCAGGACTGGCCATCACTCCCGTGCTTCTTTCCCAGACACCGGCTGACTGTCAACGAGGTCAAAGTCGTCTTGGCACGCCAACAAATGACGGCTTGTATTCGGCAACCTGCAATATTTATACCGGACGGAGGAGTGGCTTTGTGTCGGTTTTGCGCGGGCTCGTCTATGATTGGTAAACGCGTGGGGCACACGCAGCACCTGACTCCAGGGCCGAGTTTCCCAAAAGCATCGTAAGGCTAAGTAGATCGTAAAAACGATCGTACGAATCATCTTAGAATTATGGGCTGTTTCCCAAAAGCTTCGTAACTTAAGTTGCACTTGAAAATCATCGTAGATCTACGAGTGCTCTGGAGTAATCGTTCATTCATAAGTGCATCGTAAGACAACAGAGTTACAAGGTCACCTGCAGGACAACCAGCAAATTGCACTCCTGCAATGACGATAATGTCATGTTTTAAATGTTTATTTATTTATTGGGTTCTTCTTTGTTTATTTTATATTAAATATATAATATATTTAAAATTCAAATGAGAAAATAAAAATTTAAATGACTAAGCATAAATTAATAAAGAAGGAAAACGTATTTTGTACAAGTTGGTAAAAGTTTTTTGTATTTTGGTAAAAGTTGGTATAGCAAATTGATAAATAGTTCATACCGATTGCTGCTATAATTCATCTAAACATTGTTTTGAAGGGAAATGGCATCTAATTAAAGAAACCAAATAAATATTTATGGTACAATGCAATAATCCATAATAATAAATAAACATAGATAATAAACAACAAATAATAATAATAATAAAATAAACTATTATAGAAACGCAGAAGGCATTTCGCAGTGGAACGAGTCCTAACTAAATACGGAAAAGAATATTTGATAAATTATTAAAACATTTGAAAAAGTCATTGAACAATAATGAAAATATATTATTAAAAATATTAGTGCACATCGGCTGAAGATCATTAGCCTATACAAGCTTCTGCTACAAATTCGAGTCATTCTATAGGTGACATTTCAGCACTTGACAAATGGATAGCGACTCGTAAGTAGCACTTAAAACCCAGCTGCGAGCGATCGTTTTAACGTGCATCTTTGGGAAACGCACGTAAATGATCAACGAATGTTCGCTAAGTAGCTCGTAGAAAGTGCTCTTAAGTGCTAAGTTCAATCGTTTTCGGGAAACCCAGCCCTATACAATGCAATTGATTGCGCGTAAGTCATTTTGACCTGATAGAAAAAATCGATAGACGCAAAATGTAGACGTCAAACATACACATTCCCATTTGACTGCTTATTAAGTGATAAGTGTCTTAGACGTGAAACCGCACCATAGATGCAAAGCAATCGGAGATTTTGTTTGGCCGTTTTATGTTTCACTGGTTTGAAAGGATTTCCGAACAAGGAGTGACAAAAAGCTGAGTTCAGACGGTGCCTTTCAATTGTTCAAGCATAAAGCACAACTCTGTTCAACTCTTCTTTATTCTTTGTTTTTCAAGAATATAGCATACTTATAAAAATGTTACCTCAAAGGTATAGTTTATCCAAAAATGTATATTCGGTTATCATTTTCTCACTGGTATGTTTGTTATAAACATGTATAAATGCCTTTGCTCTGATGAAAACACAGGTAGAAATTTAGAGAAATGTTTGTAACCAAACCGTTTGTGGGCAACATTCACTTCCAAAGCAGGATAAATGAATAATGCAGAATAATACTATGGAAGTGAATTGGGCTCTTGAATGGTTTGGTTACAGGCATAATTTCTTCGTGTTCATTAAAGCAAAGACATTTATACAGGCTTGCAACAAGAGGAGGTTGAGTAAACGATGAAAGAATTCTTATGTTTGGGTGAACTATCCCTTTAACACCCTTACCCAAGTGAAAAAAGCGAGCTGTTTATTAACATTATTTAATTGTGAAAGGTTACATGAGAAAATGATTAAATGATTACAAAAATCTTATTCGGTTTAGTATTGTTGTTTAAAACCAAGTAATTATTTAAAAAATATTTTATTAGGTAAATTAGTTAACTGCGTTTCATGAAGAACAACACATGAAAGAGACGCCAATGGCCGCAATTTAAATATTTATGTTTAAGTGGAAAACACTTTACGTCGGTAAAGCTGTTAGTCGGTAAGTTATTAAAGTTTAAGTCGTGTCAACACGTCAACATTATAGTGTGTATGAATGTAAACGCAGGCTGCGTGTGGTACAGGCACAGTTGTAAACGTATTCTCATGAGATTTCGAATCTGTACATAACGCAAATCGGATCGAATGAAAATGATTTTTTTTATCAATGATTAAATCTGATCTTTTATTAAGCCTTTATAGAATCAGAAGATATCGGTGGCAGCGACGGCGAGCAGCTTAAAATGGGTTTGTCTGTTTCGTATAGCTGAATTATAATAATTTAATAATGCATATCGGCTGCTCTCCATGTGTGCGTTCTATTCCAAATTTAAGAAAGGATTTATTTGAACCCATTTTAACACTTTAGGTGCAATGACACTTAGCAGATAATAAAGCTTTTTAATAAACATTTATTACATCTAAAACATTTTTTCCCAATATTACAGAGATTGAAAACGCCGGCCACGGGCATAACTCGCAGCTCAGATGATGTTTGAGATTCGCAATGAAATGTATTATAAGGACAACCGTCCTTTATCAAAGGGACATTTTAGTCACTGTATTAAAATGGTTTAAGTATTACTTAGTTTTCTATACAAGTAAATTTTTTCTTTGCTTTTCTTGGCATGTTTAAGAGTGCAAGTAGCTAAAATTTCAAATGTAAAACCTTTACTCCAGTGAAATAAGCAGACAATGCAGGATAAAGTGAAAAAACAAACATTTATTGAACATTTTACATTACTTACAAACCAGAACAAAGGGCAGTTTCAGAAAATTAAAGAACTCAACCCTGAACAGTTTCTACAGCTGCCGAAGACGCCGAGCCGCCTTCTGCGTCGCTATCCAACTGCTCGTCCGACGAGGCGGTAGCGCGATTCGCCGCAGGAGTTATGGATACGAGGAAGCCTTCCACGCTGACTTTCAGGTCAAACGTTGCAGACTGCAGAAAATGATCCTCGATCGCCTCGGCATCGTTGAGCATACCGGTGAGTCCGGCGTCGCGAAGGTACGCCGTCAGCGCCGAACTGGTCAGCTGCACGCTCTCGTCGCCGTTTGCAGTCGAGAAGGTGGCTTTACCTCCAAGACTGGCGGAGAAGGACAGCGAAGCCTGCTTGAGCCTGCATCCCTCGCACCTGTGCGTCTGCGACTTCTCCACAAACTCCTTCTGTTTGAACTGACAGCTGGGACACCGCCGCTGGATCGTCACCTCTATGCCCTTTACAGTGGCGCTTAAAAGCGCCGTTGAGGTGTCTATCTGCTCGCCGCTTTCCGTCTCCGGTACCGCTAAATCAGGGATCTGCTCGATGGCGCTTGACGGACCCGTGGTTAGGCAAATGGAGCCGTCTCTGTCACGCGTCGACATGTTGGTGAAGGTGTAGGATTTGCCGCCCTCAGCCTGGTCGACGAACACGCCCCAAAGCGTCACCTTGATCTCGCCAGTCCCGTCGCATATCAGCACCTCTTTGAGCTCACAGTCCGAGCCGTTGACCGTCACCACTCTGCTCACGGAACCGCCCAGTCGCACCCTTCCACTGATCTTCCCTACCTACATAGAGCAGCCAGAAACACAGCGTTAGTTTTCTATTCATTTCGGCCGCGTACAGAATAGAAGCATTAGGCTCAGACTCGACGGCTTTGCGTTTCGTACCATCTGCTTCGGACCGAGAGCCTTCACCTCCGCCACACTCATGTTTCTGCAGCTCGGCGGTGCGCACCGCAAAAACGGCAGCCTGGTCACCTCTACGCCGGTTCCACGGGAGCATAGGATATCATAGCCGTCTGGATCAGAGAAACCTAAAGGAACAAAATTACCCAATTAAAACCTAGACCACCGACGATTCAGCAGTAAACCACGAGACACTATATCAGCCAGGCGCGTCTGCAAATTCACTTACTTATGCTGCGCCTCACATTCCGCAACTTCACCGCGTTGCCGTTCTTCTCCGCTTGAGTGAAGGTAGAATGCTTCTCCAAAGAGAAAACAACCACTTTGTGGTACTCCTGCCTGGCGCTTTGCAGGACGGCGGTGAAATACGGAGAGCTGTTCCTAGACTGCCTTCTCGGTGACACATTATGTATAAACCCTTCCACTGCGTCTTCGCCGTCTTTTCGGACTTTAGCAGGACTGGCCATCACTCCCGTGCTTCTTTCCCAGACACCGGCTGACTGTCAACGAGGTCGAAGTCGTCTTGACACGCCAACAAATGACGGCTTGCATTCGGCCACCTGGAATATTTATACCAGACAGAGGAGTGGCTTTGTGTCGGTTTTGCGCGGGCTCGTCTATGATTGGTTAAGCTTGGAGTATACGCCACTGATTACATAACAGTTATACACTGCAACTGATGGCGCATTCAGCATTTTGACTTGATAGAAAACCGGTAGATGCAAGATGTAGACTTCAAACATATACATTTCCTATTACCTGATTATTATGTATTGATTACATGTCCCCCTATTAGCCTCTTAGATCAAAAGCACTGCAAGATCTTGTTTGGCCAGTTTATAGCCTATTTCGTAATGATTTCCAAACATATAGGGACAAAAACCTACACGGTTTAGACAGTGCTTTTAAATTTTAAAAGTATAACCTCTCCTCTTCTTTATTTTTTGTTGTTCAAGAAATGTTACCTTAACACTTTATCCCCAGAGTTATGTAACTACATCAGACTTTGTTTTACTGAACATGATTTAAATGTGAACGTTAATTAATCAATGTAATTTTTCAATATTTTACTATGTATCCAAAGTCTAAAGTTACCTGAAAAGGACATAAACATATTGTGATTTAGGTCAGTGTTAATATCGGATTTATGTGTTTCATATTTGCCTTTTGCGTGTAGCCTACACTTGCATTCTGTTACTGTTCCGGAGTCAGGGTGCTTATGCGTTTACCAATCATGGAGGAGCCCGCGCAAAAGCGGAACTCAGGCCACTCCTCCGTCCGGTATAAATAGTCCGTGTGGGCGAATACAAGCCGTCATATGTTGGATGCCAAGAAGACTGCGACTACCTCGATAAGGCGGAGAACAGGAAAACCAGTGAAAGTGGGCGGCTTTTCTGCAGATGTGAGTCGTGCTTGAGCACCAGCCTTGCAGAGGTGGCTTGAGAAAGTGATTGGAGTTAATTAAGGGTATTGTTAATATGTTAACTGTTTGTTTCTATGAATTAAGTATAGGTTCAATAAATGTTTGGTTTCTCGTCATTGTCTGCTTATTTTTGTGGATTGAAGGTTTTGTGGAGTGAAGGTTTTAGAATTTTTTTTATATAAAAATGCATTTTTTTTCAGCACGGAAAGATAACTTGTATAATTATGCTTAAAGTTACGTTTTAGTAAAGCGCCTGTAAAAGGTTAATTTGCTAAAAAGATGGTGGTCTTCATAAAAAATTTAATTGCGAAGGGCAAAATCTTCTGAGCTGCACGCTGTGCAGATTGAATAAATGTTTAGATTTAATTAACTTTCATTACATACTTCATTTTCTGCATTAATCTGCTATGTGATTGGGACTAAATATGTTAAAATAGAGTTTAAAATAAATGCATTCTTAAATATGGAATAGAAAGTGTGAAAGAAAAAAAGAGAATTAAATTATAGGCTAGCCTACTTAAATTATTGTGACACAGTATGTAATCTGGTTAATGTGCTGAAACGGGTGAAAATCGTAACTTACTCCTGAGCACTAGGGGAGCTGCAATGTTTTTATGGTGTACTACTTGACAGGAACTTGAAGCCATTTTCTTTCGATCTCTGAAAAGGTGAGACACGCATTTTCTTGTTCGATGTATAATCTTATTTATCCGTATTGATTAGTGGTCATCCATACACTTTATTATATAGTTTTAGTTATTTTTATGTTACTTCATATGTTTTTAGTTTTATTTATGAAAGAAGTTTTAAAATCTGCTGTTTTAATACGAGGCATGTTGTGATAATTTATCGACTTATGCACGATTAATAAACATGACCTCGGTGATTTGTAGAGAATATATTACAACATTACATGTGTGTTTGTCCGCATAAAAATGAACGTCGTTAGTATTTTAGCCGATCGTCTGCCTGTCTCTGTAGTGGCACGTGCAGCTCAAGGTTCACGCGCACGAACACTCAGATCAGATATTGACAGGAGGAGAGAAAGTAGGCTATTTTTTAGCTGATGAATTGACTTCGTTTAAAAAGAATAAATCTGACTGAATTTGATTGAAAGGTAACAGGCATGTCCTGGGTGATTGAGACGCGAGGACAGGAAGTTAAGGTAAACAAGCCGGGATGTGTATTTTGTTAGAAAATATGAATAAAAAGTAATCTGAAACAAACATATAGTGTTTAGATCTATATGATGTCTTCTACAGTAGCTATTATAAACGTTACTGCGCATAGTCAAAGATAAGAGTGATAACCGTAAAGCAAAACTTTCTGAAGCTGAGATGAACAATCATTATTAGCTGTTTTAAACTAAAAAACTTTCGAATTTGTCGAGAATCTATAGCTATTAAAAATGTATCAAAGTTGTTAATCGCAAATGTCTGTGTTTTGTTCCAGATGTCATATTTAATTAGTGCTAATGTTGTTTGTTTGTTATTAAAATGCACGTTTTCTTACTCAATATAATCGTTTTTGAGCTTTTAGTCTGTGATTGTCATGAATATGGTTTCACGTAGCTGCAGTATACACCTTATTTTTGACGTAAATGTGGGTGCCGCCATGTTTAAACTTCTTTGTGTAAGCCATCCGGTGAGCCGCTGAAGTTAACGGTAGTCTATAGGGGATTATCACACTGATACGTACTACTTCAGTTTTCAGTGATCTTTGTGCATGTCCACTTCCAGTGAATGACTTAATTTTAGAAATATAGATTAATTTAGGGTTTAGTTATTTCTGTTAATCTAGTTTTATTTTAATGGTCCGGCCCGGCTACAGGCTATAGACATCAGTTCACTTTTGTAACCGTATGGAACTGTATGGTGCTGAGATGCACCCAATGATGTTTTTGTACTGCTGTTCATGGTATTTTTGCAATTTTTTTATGTAATAGAAAACCCTGCTATTATGTAATTCTTCTTTTAGGAGCCATTTTCACATAAGATGGAAAGGCGTGTAAATAAAAAATTGCCATTTAAAAAAAAACTCACACCAGAGGGACAGTTGTGACATTTTTATCCATTGCCTGAAAAGGTTAAATACACAAATTCTTGGTCTATTCTATGTATAAACACTCGACTGACTTTGTTTGTTGTAAAGATACTGTTATGTATTCTATGTTTGATTTTAAGAATTGTAAATTGTAGCTTTTTAAGTGCATGTTTAAAGGGATAGTTGGCCCAAAAATGAAAATTCATCATCATTCATTCAGTCAATTGCTCAGTCTTTTATGTTGTTACAAACCTATTTATATTTATTTGTTCTGATAAGCATGAAGGAAGATTTGAGGAATGTTTGTAGGTTAACCAATCATGAGCTCCTTTCACTTCCATGCTAGGAAAAAGTACTATGAAACTGAGTAGGGTTCATGAATGGTTTGTAAACATGCCTAAAAATACAGGTTTGTAACAACATGGGACTGAGTAAATAATGATCAAATTTAAATTTTTGGGTAATGCAGCATTGCTAACTAACTTTTTTTTTTGCGGTTTATGTGAAATGGTGAACCAATGGAAGCAGTACTGAGGTAAGTGAAATTTCACAACTAATATACTGTTTAATAGTTAGAATGTATGCATTGACTTTAGTTTCTCTCCGGAATATGCACTGTTCGGCTGTATAGATTGGCAACACTCAGATTAACTCCTGTTTTACACCGCACGCGTGAGCATTATTTAAGCGGTGCTTGTTTTTCTGGAGCCCATGTTAAAGGAATAGTCTACTCATTTTCAATATTAAAATATGTTATTACCTTAACTGAGAATTGTTGATACATCCCTCTATCATCTGTGTGCATGCACGTAAGCGCTGGAGCGCGCTGCGACACTTCGATAGCATTTAGCTTACCCACATTCATTCAATGGTACCAATCAGAGATAAAGTTAGAAGTGACCAAACACATCAACGTTTTTCCTATTTAAGATGAGTAGTTATACGAGCAAGTTTGGTGGTACAAAATAAAACGTAGCGCTTTTCTAAGCGGATTTAAAAGAGGAACTATATTTTATGGCGTAATAGCACTTTTGGGAGTACTTCGACTCGCCTGAAAAGTCCGCTCCCCTTCTCCCTCTCATAATGGGAGAGGGAGGGTGTTACTACGCCAAGTCGAAGTACTCACAAAAGTGCTATTACACCATAAAATATAGTTCCTCTTAAATCTGCTTAGAAAAGCGCTACGTTTTATTTTGTACCACCAAACTTGCTCGTATAACTACTCGTCTTAAATAGGAAAAACGTAGATGTGTTTGGTCACTTCTAACTTTATCTCTGATTGGTACCATTGAATGAATGGGGCTAAGCTAAATGCTATCGAAGTGTCGCAGCGCGCTCCAGCGCTTACGTGCACGCACACAGATGACAGAGGGATGTATCAACAATTCTTAGTTAAGGTAATAACATAGTTTAATATTGAAAATGAGTAGACTATTCCTTTAACAAGTTAGAGCATTCACACCGCATAGTGTGAGCAGCACTGAAGCAGCAACGCGGCACTGTAAAAAAATTCTGTAGAAATTGCAGCTGGGTTGCCGGTAACTTACTGTAGATTTAAAGTTATGTTTTTTATTGGCAACATTTTGTTTAAAGTTAAATGAACATTAAACATTTACAAGTCTTTGTCTTTACAGAGTAAAACTAAAAAAAAGCATCAAGCTAAACATTCTGGGACACAAAATCTGAAGCAAAAAACAGAAAAAGGTTGATGATGATTTCTGGTTCCCAGAATGCTTTGCATGAGGCTGTTATTGTATAGTTTTATTCTGTAAAGATAAAGACTTGTTAATATTTAAAATTTATTTAACTTTGAACAAACTCTTGCCAGTAAATAACATAAATTTAAATCTACGGTAATTTACCGGCAACCCAGCTGCAATAACATTGTAATTTCTACGGATTTTTTTTTACAGTGTGCGATCAGGCTCTATTTTTGATGCGATGCTCAGGCTCAATTAAAGTGACAGTACATTATTTATGGTTTGATTGCTCGTGGATTGACATAAAAAAGTGACATTTTATAATAAAATCATGAATGTGATGCCAAATGTGTTTTAAACAGTCATGACTTTGAGCAATTTAAAAGAAAGAAATATAACATACTGTTGCCAGAAGACTGCGCTGTCATTCATTTTTTGCCTAACCCTAAATTAATCCTTGTCTTTCTTAATGACCTTCAGAGAAACTAATCTAAACTTTAAATCTAAATCAGGGGTCACCAATCCTGCTCCTGAAGGGCCCTGTTGTTTCTGCAGAGGTTTAGCTTCAACCCTAATCAAACACACCTGAAGCAGCTAATTAAGGTGCTTCACGTGTGTTTGATTAGGGTTGGAGCTAGACACTGCAGAGACACCGGGGTCCTCCAGGAATAAAATGGGTGAGCCCTTATCGAAATGAATCATTCATTTTCAGTTTGTTCAGCAAAATGATTTGTACTGATTTGTTAAGTGACCCAGGGTTCCCGCGGGGTCTTAAAAAGTCTTAAAGTCTAAAATTCAGAAAGTTAAAATTAAGGCCATAAAAAGTCTTAAAAACGGCAGATTTTCATCCTAGGTCTTAAATTTAATTAATCCAAGTCTTAAATTTCTTACCTCCGTTTATTCCCGAAAAGCGTTGTCCGCAAAAAATAAAAGAGTCTCTAAAAAGAAAAGTTCCGCACTTCGCTGGTCACTGGATCGCACTTCAATCCAGTTTTTAATCATCATTTTTTTTTAAAGAGGATACAAATGTAGGCTATTATAATCCACGCAAATCTTGCCATGAGTTATATTTCAGGTGTTGTGATCTGACTGTATACTGTAGGTTTGGCAAGAAACAAACCTTAAATGCAGTTTTGTATAAGCAAAAATATTTTCTGTGTAAATTTAACCGTGGCTTACCTGAGCATTTGCCAGGTTCTGAAACAGAGGACCCAGAAGCGAAAAAATCAACACTGCTTTATTGAAAATTAACTTAAACAGTCAGGCTGTCGAGTCCCGAGCCACCAACAACAAGTCAACTTTAGTGTTACACAGTTTTTACTTAAAAAGCTTTTTTTTACCTCACTGCTCCATGCGCGTTTACTCCCTTGACTTTAATCTGCTAATCTTGATGACATATGCAGCCTACAAATGCGACCTCTGGAGGCTACAGCCTTTGGATTTAGAAACGGCTTTGTAAGCAACAAACAACAAACAAAAAAAAATTTAATGATATTTTAAAATAAAAAATATAATGTTTTGAGAATTTCTGAGATCATTGTGTCGCATTGGTCTTAAATTTCACTCATAATGGTCTTAAAAAGGTCTTAAAAAGTCTTAAATTTGACTTGCTGAAACCTGCAGCAACCCTGTGTTAAGTGACCATTTCTTTATATAACATCAATATGCCAGTAAATTGTCTTATGTCATAAGACAATGAAAAAGACTTGTTACAAAAAACTCATTAGGCTTTACTAAAGCTATAAGAGTGAAATAATGACCATAATTTTATTAAGCTACAGAAAACGGTCATTAATTATTTGTAATGTTATTAAATATTTTCAATATTTTACAATATTCTTACCTTAACTTAGACGAAATTATACATCCCTGTCTTTTTTCAATGCGTTTAGTTCATCTTTGTACAGCGTGTCATTAATGCATTAGCATTTAGTCTAGGCCAGGGGTCTCCAACCTTTTTGTGAGCAAGGGCTGCCACAATGGATAAAAAAATCTGGAGGGCTACTTTTTGATATAGTTTCCTCTCAAAAGTTTGTTTTGTTGCTTTTATTTTATTTTACTTGTTGATATGTTTTATTGTTTAATACTGTTCCGATTAGTCCATAGGTCTGAAGAACGAGTACTCTATTAACTGGGGTGGGGGCAATCAAAGGAGCGGGGCTTACGCGTCATGGTGAAAATGATTTTTTTTTTTTAAAACACTGAAATAAAACTTAATTTTGAAGAAACTATGGCAGAACATTGAACACATACTAGATTATTAATGAATTAAATGTTTTTTAACAGAAAGCTCAGGAATAGTTGCGTGATGAAGTGTTAATAAACACAAACTGATGCGCTTTCGATATGACGTACTCTACATAATATTAAGCCTTTATACAACATAAATGTATTATACAACGTGCATCTATCTGCACAAAATGCATGACTTCAACTAAGTTATGTACAAAAAGTTTAAAGCTGTAGTCTACGATGTTGAAAATCGGTTGAGAAAGCCTGAGACGGTTGAGAAGTTTTAAACTCTTAAAGTAAGCCAATTAAAGTAATGCTAAAGCAAAGTAACACACCAAAGAACCATAAAAAAAGTTAATATTAGGGATGCTCCGATCGATCGGCGGCCGATGGCATTAAACGACTCGATCGGTGCTCGCTAAATCTGCCAATCTGATAAACCTTTCTGTTTACTTTTGCCATGAAAAAGGATCCTGAATGCGTCTGCAATTAGAGATCTTTTTGCGTAGTGCGAGAATTTTTACAACCCGTTGCTTATGTGTGATGTGCAGATTTGTATTTCTCTCTCTGCCTTTACAGAGGTATGCGTATTTTCTATGAGGATGCCCTCCGGTCAACAGCATGACATGTCTTCACATCCCCATCAAACAGTGTATACAACACACATCTATCGCAGACAATTGCATCCTCATGCCAATAGTTTATTATTTGCATGCGTTTTAAAGTTTTGAGCGTTTAAACTTTTATTTTCATCAAACAGCTGCCTGTCATCAGTGCACGTGAACAGAGCGATCTCTCTCTCTCTCACGTCTTAAAGCTGCAGTAACCTAATTCATCTCTCAATAAAATCACTCTCTGCTCTTGACTAAAGAACTTTTATACTTTATACGAATGCGTGTATATTTAATTCATACAGTAAAGACTGTGAAGTGTTTTTTTCATTACTTTTAGGAGACAAACCTTTTTAAAGAGATATGAAATATCTCTTTGCAGAAGAAATATTTGTTGTACTTATATATTTGAGTCTCTATTAAAACATTAATATACCTAATTTCTGCAAGTAATATAACAAAGGCAACATCTGTAGTGTTACTTTATCTAGAAAAAATGTTAACAGTTACAATCATCAAAGACCTTGCATATCAGCTTAAAAAAATCAGTATCGGCTGATCACGAAGATCACAAATCGCTATTGGCTGCAAAAATTCTGATCGAAGCATCCCTAGTGAATATAATGGATTTTTATTACAATTTGAAATAACAATACATAGGAAAGTTTCAGCCATGTTAGTACGCAACTGAGTGGTCTAAACCTATTTACAAAGTGCACTTTTTAATTTTGGTCAGCATGCTACCTTGGGAGTTTATCATAAAACTCCAGCATGCTATATCTGTTTCACAATACTGCGCTTTGTATAGCGATCATAAGTGTGGTTTTGTGCGTTGCAACGTTCGTCTGTTATAGGACAAAAACAAGCAGACACTGATTTAAAATAAACAGCAAGACAACTAGCAGTGAATGTGCCACCCAACGACCCCCTTCTTTAGACTAGGTAGGAAGCATCTCCCTCTAAGTCGTTTAAAACAATTGACCCTTCACAGGCAGCTTTATTAACAGGTGATCTGACCAATCATACTTCTTCGCCATTCAAAGCAGTCAGGAGAGTTAGATTAACATTGAAGGATTTGAACTTGAAAAACAACATTCCTTTTTATTTGATGATATAAATTAACTAGAAGGAAGAGCCGATTTGAAAGGTGAGACTTTGTTTAATATGCTTAATATGAAATGTAACCAAAAAGTTACCTGATATGTGTGTAAGCACGTTGTCATTACTCCCTCTTGCGTTTAAATGGTATTAGAGAGACTCGCTCACAGTCTCACAGACCATCCCCTCACAGGATTTAAATACCAGGTATAAACATGATGTGTCTCTCTTGTCCACTTGTGGTCCGATCGACGAAAACACATCTTAATACCAAGTGTAAACACCCCCATGTGAGAACATGGTGGGGCGTGAGAGCGGCGTATCTTGTCGGAGTCAGACATAGCGACAGCAGTAACTAAGGGGCAGTGCTGGGCAAGCTACTTGGAAAATGTAGTGAGCTAAGCTACCAGTTACTTCACATTAAATGAAGCTTCACTACACTGAAGCTACCCCCCTGGGAAATGTAGCAAGCTAAGCTACATCAATAGTAGCTTGCTACATCCAAGCTACTTTTAACCAGTTTCATTATGTAATTATTTATTTAGTTTCCATTTAGCATTTTGGTAATTATAGGCTATACAAGCATACCATAGGCCTAGGTACTTCACATTATGGGGCGGTTTGCTGGACAGGTCTTATCCTACTCCCAGAATAAAATGCATGTTTGAGCTGCCTTAATTTAAGAAACCCCTGGCCCTGACATATCTTAACACATGGGTCTCCAACGTGGTGCCCGCGGGCAGTAGGTAGCCTGCACAGAGTCTGTGAGGTGCCCGCCAAAGCACATTCTATTAATAGTTTCAATTGTAATATTTATTACATGTTTTTATATTAGCTTGGCTTGATGACATAACCCAATCAGAGGTACCACGAGTCTTCACAGAATGTGAGTGGTAATGTTTTGTATGTATGAATGAAGGAAGGCTGCACAACTCGAACATACGGGACAAACGATGTCCTGTGTCGATTCAAAATGACACGCTTATTCTCAAATTCAGGACGACTTCAGAAATGTTTGGAAAATTGTAGCTTTTGTGGAAGCTACCTCACTACTTGGTCAAAAAAAGAGCTTAGCTACTGAAAAGCTATTTTATTTAGAAAGCAGCTAAGCTACCGCCAAGCTACTGAAAAATGTAGTTAAACTACTAGCTTCGCTACTTGTAGTGAAGCTACTGCCCGGCACTGCTAAGGGGGTCGGGTCTTTGCGTTGGTCAATTGACCTGCTATATTCATGTTCATGAGGGATCTGTACATCTCACTTACTGTTTTCTAAAGAATCAAATACAGTTGGAAACGATGTAGACCATTAATAACACAGACTGTTAACAATTGTTTTTAATGAGTATTTAAACATTCTCTATGATGATAAATGTTTTAAACGGTTTGGGCGGTTATAGAGTTCTAATGACGGTGTTCAACCATAACTGTCGGTCTCACGGTTATATAATAATAGGGATGTGCATTTATGTCATTTTTTAATTTCGATTAATCCATAGGTCTGAAGAACGAGTACTCGATTAACTGGGGGCGTGGCAATCAAAGGGGCGGGGTGTACACAGTGAAAATGAAAATTTTTATAATAATAATGAATAATTATATTAACACTCAAATAAAACTTAATTTGAAGAAACTATGACAGAACAATGAACACATACTAGATTTTTAATTAATTAAATATTTTTAACAGAAACCCCTTACAGGAATAGCTGCGTGATGAAGTGAAACTAAAGGGTTAATAAACACAAACCAAAGCGCTTTCTATGCACTCTGCATACAACATAAATGTACAACGTGCATCTATCTGCATAAAATGCAAGACTTCAACTAAGTTTTAAACTAAGTTATCTAAAAAAAAGAAAGTTTAACTCCCTTTGTGGATGTGCATCATAAACAGCGCACTTTTAAACATGTCCAGTCAAAGCTTAAGCTTCATAACATTAACCAGCTTTAAGTGTTTTGCTATCATTTTAGCGTTTAACTTAGCTGTGTCGTGCCGTCCTCTTACCTCAGTCAAGTAATGTTAATTCTCTTATGTCTCTCTGGTATCTCTTGACATTTGATGTTTAAATATGAGATGATAATCCATTGAACTTTTGACGGCGCTGTACATCTGCGTAGCTCAACACGACGTCAAACACGCATCTCCAGACCCAGTCTTTACTACCACATGCGCTTGTAATGCTAACCAGACATCCAAATGGCGCCATATCCACAATAAATAAATAAATAAACCCACATGATCATCGTTTTCGTGATCGATCATCGTTGCCACGTTCGAGTACTCGAGCCCATCCCTATATAATAACCGTCACACCCCTAAGTGCAGCATCTAAATTATTTCTTACTTATACAGGTAAATCATTTGTAATAAATAATGACAACGTGAACTGTAGTGTACTGTACCTTTTTACTTGGTTTTACATACATGTGCCATGTATCGCATGATCAGTGCAGTGTGTTAGGATCATGTACATGTCAAGACAATCAGCACAAGGTGTTAATGGTGTTAGTTTTAATTTTGCCAGTAGAGGGCGCTCTACTACTTTGAAATGCAGAGCAGAGAGAGTCCATGCTGTCTTCCCTGTCAAATATACTATGCTGTGCACATTGTGTGTATGTTTCCGTACATGTAAAGGCAAACTATACTCTGGGCTTTAGTGGATATATAATCAATACCAAGATGGGTGTTCAAAAAAATTCATGTTTTAAAAAGTAACACTGATTCAGTGTTAATTAAATAATGAAGTGAAATAAAGATTAATGATGAACACCTGCTGTTAACAAACACGATAACTAAAGAAAAGATAACATGTCACCCTACCAGTGATACATTTTTCTTAAAACTTCACCTTTGATTTCTTGTTTTTATAACAGCCGAAGAAACCAAAATTACATTGTTTGCTTGATGCTGATTGGTATCAGGATGTAATTTTTCCTGCTCATGGATGTGTGTGGTAATTTAACAGTGGAGGTTTTGCTCTGAACTAACAAAAATACTAAATAATTATGCAGAATAAGGGTTTTACACTGCTGGTATTGTATTTTATTGTATGTGCTTTTTTCATCTTTCTAATAATGCATGTTTGCGAACTCGTATAAAGTTTAAGAAAAGTTGTGTTTTTTGTTAATCATTTAAATCTTAGTTTATAGACCCTTTTACAGCCCATGTGATCAAATAGTTGCACGTGCATTTTGGCAACGGAAGTGGTGTTGTTCCCTAGTGGTTCTAACGTGTTGCCAGTGTCATATATACTTGTAATTTTCTCGGGTGTACATGCTCAGATTCTTAACTAAATATGTATATTTATTAGGGAAGTAACGGTACGTGGATGTGCACATGTGCACCGAATGCAATCATTTGTGTGCGGAACATGGGTCCATTTTCGTGTTATCACATGAACATATTAAGTGGTGGAAGTCTCCGTGTTCAGCGCATGTAGTGAAATTAGGGTGGGGCTATCCCCCACCCTAATAGAAATAGCTTTATTAGGGTGGAGGATTTTAAACAAGTGGTTTTGCACCTATTTGGCTCCCCTACTGGCTTAACTTGCAATCTCATTACTGATTGGCTGACTTTGCTGCCACTCAAAAAATGTAGCCAATTATTTTAAAGTGGAGGGGCAGTTAGAAGCCTGTTATGTCATAAGCATCAGTTTTTCAGATTGGGCTGTTTTCTGGCTGACATTTCTAAAAGAGGAATTACTATGAGACTGAGATGTTTAGCACTTTTTGTATTTTTGTGAATGTGGGTAGACTACCATACTTCAACAAAGACAAGGTAAAAATGGTTTTTCATTCTGTGTCCCCTTTAAGTCACAGCTTACATTGGCAACACAAGCAAAGATTAGGAGAAACATGCAAAAGATAAAAGATGGCTATGTATGCATCTCACTTATCTCAATATTAGTGTATAATAAGTATATCGTCATGTTGCTTGCTATGCAGTTACACATAGAGCAGTAATATTATTTTTGCAAAGAGATGGTACATAACCAATTTAATACTGTGACTTAAAAAAATCCAAAAAAAAATTTTTGTTTTAATTGCACAAATGTAGGCTAATAGTTCATAAATGTATTCAGGAATAGGATCGGGACATCCCTACTAACAAATTCTATCACGTGATCGGAAATTGGCCCCGATCACGTGGTTTCAGACTCGATCGGAATCGGACGTTACCTTCTGATCAGGACTCAGATAGATATGCAGGGTTTAAATTGGGCCAGGGCCGTCCGGGGCTAACAGACTTGAAAGTCTCGCTCTGCTCCCCGCCAGTGTACGCGCTGCGCTGGTGCGTGTGAACTGACGCGAATAATGACGTGTTTTCATTCATAGGCTTCAAACACTCGTGCATGCGGTGCATGCCCTAATTTTTAAATATCATAATCGGCATCGGCCAGAGAACAAACCATATCGGTCGACCTCTACTATGTAGTAAAATTAGACTGAGTTAATATTATCTACTATGTAGTGAAATTAGACTGTTGAGTTAATATTAATGTTTTGTGAACTGATTTTTATCTTCTTTTGCTGTTTTTCAGAAGACTCAGAATTCATCTAAGGTATGTCATGTTACTTAAATAACTCTGATAATTTTGAACATACAGATATGATTTATACATAATTTAAAACGTTAAAGTGTATAGTTTTTTTCTTTCCACTCCCAATAAAAACAGAATGTTGTGCTTTTGACAAAATTAAGAAAATAAAAATGATGCACGTTTTGTTCTCTCTCCCTCACTGAAGTCATTTCAGAAATGCTTCAGAAAAATTAACTGTAACTTAACGAATACTTGTCATAGAAACAAAAGATACATGTCTACATAATGTTTGGAATGTCTGCTTTTAACTGATGTAATTGAAATTGAAAACAAATATTGTAATTTCTTGTTAACTGTATTATAAGAGGGAGATGTACCGTCTTTCTCCTGTTACGGCATTATCTATAATGACCCACGCCCCGCTCCATTGAAGAGAAGAGCAGAGATCATCCATATTTATTAGTCAACCCCACAGTCAGGACACTCAGTCTCTGCAGCCATTCAATGCTGTGTTGAGTTTTAATCCGAGTGCTGGAAACATGACATCTACTTGTTTACCCGCTGTGGGATTTTTATGTTGTTTTATTAATCTTGCTAATTGCTAAAAGTGTTAAAGTTACAAAGATGTCCAAATAAGGACTGTGGAAATTGATTTTGTTCCATTTTTATATTTCTTTAATTGATCATTTTATTCTATAAACATTGTGTGTTTCATATATGCACTGAGCTATTATGTAAAAACGAGGTGTTTATGTTCGAGAGTGGAAAGTTACCAGCTTTTGTGTGTGCTGCAAGGAGGAATTTAGGAATTTACGCCTGGCATCGATCAAGATAAGAGAGAGGCCTGAGGGGGAAAGCAAACAGGCGACTATGTCATTAACTAATGTTTTAATGTTCACAGGATAAAATATGCCATGTATTTCTTACTTAATCAGTATTAATCATTGAATAATTGATGTAATAAATATAAGATGTTGTCTTTGATAAATTTGTATTAACCAATGAAATGAAGGTTGCATACAGAATAACTTAATGGGGGCAGGGCAGCTCAACCTTGAAGAACAGAATCTCCTGTGTGTATGTATGTGTGTGTATGTATGTGTGTGTGTGTGTGTGTGTGTGTGTGTGTGTGTTTTCTTTCCTAACAGATGGTTTTAATAATGATTAAAGTGTTTGCTTAGAAGTAGTATTGCAGTAAAAGATTTAATATGTGTTTATCTATCTAAAGAAGTTAATGTGTGCCCTATTCATATAACCAATTTTACAAATAATGAAATGATGTCATGATATTGAAATATGTTTTACATAATAATCACTTTCATCTTACAGCTTATGTTTTTTATAAATGAATGTTTTATTAATGATTTGTTTCTAAGAAAGCATTATAACATGCTATTCAAAGTGGAGGAGTACTGGAGAGGAACTGCAGGGCTCCCAGGGATGAGAGGAGAACAGTTTGTTTTTCTTTGTCTATGTGTGTCCATCTTTGCCTACAGGCTAAAATTGGGTGTGGTGATGGAGTCAGATGGACGAGGGGAACGGCCTTTGTGGGTGGAGATTTTCTGAAGAAAGATCGACGTCACATATCTTATAAATATGCATGTTACTTCCTGAGCGGGTTGTTCGCTACTTGAGAGGACCCAGCGCTGTTAAACTTTTTCAATCTGATCAATAAATATTTGAACTTAGATATTCGTATCTTGTGCCTTTCCTCTAAATTATGAACATGCAAATGGACGCCTTAAAGTCTAACAATTGGTGACCACCGACGTTTTGTGGAGGGAAAGGAGAGAGTGAGAGGAAGGAGGGTTTCACATTGAAGAAACCAGAGTAAGGGAGGGCTCCATTTCAACACAAAAAGACCGGTCTTCTAAAATAAAGGTAAGCAGAAACCTGTTGTATCGAATTCTGCTATTTGGATATACCAAATTGATTGTGTTGATAAGGAGCTCCGAACTGAAATTAATTATTTAAACAATAAGAATTGATCAGAGTGAAAAACTTTTTGAAATCTTTGAATTTTTTTATTAAATTTATGGGTTGAGAAACCTTTAGGTGGAAGTCCTAGGAATAATCTAATTGAGTACAGTATTAAATTTATGGGTTGAGAAACCTTTAGGTGGAAGTCCTAGAAATTATCTAATTGAGTACAGTATTAAATTTATGGGTTGAGAAACCTTTAGGTGGAAGTCCTAGAAATTATCTAATTGAGTACAGTATTAAATTTATGGGTTGAGAAACCTTTAGGTGGAAGGCCTAGGAATTATCTAATTGAGTACAGTATTAAATTTATGGGTTGAGAAACCTTTAGGTGGAAGTCCTAGAAATTATCTAATTGAGTACAGTATTAAATTAAGGGTGTGGAAACCTTTGGGTTACAGGCCCAGGAAATTCCATTGTGCACTTGATTCTGCAGTTGTATTTGGGTATATTTCATTTTGATGTTGTATATATATAGAGGAATTGTATTTACAGTTGTATAAAGAATGGTTTAATTTCAGAAAGAGTGTGATGAATATGTGTGTTCACCGGTGTATGTGCCATGGAAAAAATGATAGTAGTTTGGAAAGGGACCAACTGTAAAAGATTAAGAGAAAGAGTTGAGAATTCAGACGAGATTAGCTCTGGTTGCTGGTGCCATGCAGGCTATTAAATCAAATAGAAAAGGGGAAGTTTGCAGTGGTGCAGCTGCAAAGCAAAAGGAAGTTAAACAAGGAAACAGTCAGCCAGACTCAAGTGTGACACCTACGGCTCCTCCTCCAGTTCCACCCCCAGTGAAATCGATCTACCCCTCCTTGCACACACCTCCTCCTTATGAGAAATCCAAAGCCCCAATGCAACAGCCCGTTTTTTAAATCAATAGCGGTGAATTAAATGTAGATGTAGATTTTATTTGTGTGAAAATGTAGTGTGTCTGTGATACAATGAGTCTGTTAAAACCATAAATGGGATTAAGCAAAACCTAGCAGAAAGACAGAAGCGAAGCTTTGAAAGAAAAAACAACAAATTACAGAAAAGAGTAGAGACCAAGTTATTAAAGGTGGAAATAAAGATGAACAATTAAACAAGGACAGAAAGTTGTTAAAAGGTGAATGACACAGATAAATTGTATGAAGGACAAAAAGATTTAACAAAATGAAGAGGAGTCTTCATCTGATGATGGAAGGTGGTCACAAGATAAATTTTATTTTAAATTGAAAGGCAATATTTTGCAATGGGTTAAGTTAAACCTTGAAAGGCTGAAAGCTCTCATCCTTTGACATTCAACAAAGTGACTAAAAAGCTGGCAAGAAACAGACAATGAAAAACTGTGTGTGATATCAAAGTGCTGGAGTTGTAAAGAGAGGAGTAACTCATAAACTGGACTGAAAGCACATTCTATTTGAATGGGACTATACTTGAACTAAAGCAGTGAAGGGGGCACTGCATATGGTCAGAGACATTTACAAGGATGAAACACCAAAAAGACTGAGTGGAATCCAGAAAGAGACTAACAAAGACAATAATGTTCTTGGAGGCAAGAGAAACTGGACAATATTTCACTGGACACTGAACTTTTTCATCTTCATACGAGCCTTTGAGTGAAAAAGGGGAAAGAGTAAACAGCCGTTCAATGTTTAGTAAAGACCTTGTTACTATAGGGACACAGACAATCTTTATGAGAAAATCAGCTAGACACATTTAAAGGCTGATCAAGAACTTTGTTGTTAGGTGTGACTACCTGTTCTGAAATCAAATCAGACTCCTATTAATCTGACAGGAAGAAATGCATAATTAAATTTGGTATCTACAGAGGAAGTCAGAATTCCACTGATGGTATTAGGCTAAAAAGTAAATATATATGGCATAGAACAGCTATGGCAGAAAGGAAATTAAAATAGATAAAAGAAATAAATTGAAAAAGAAAAAGAACACCATAGAACACTATAAAAGGTAAACATGAAAAGCTGTGACAATAGAAAAATAACTGATTATTGTAACAAACTTTGCATTTAAGGAAATTGCCAGCCCCGACATCATATATGTGCATGAAGGTGTTCACATGGCAGATCTAATCACTGAGGGTAAGCCAAATGATTGGATACCATTGACTGATATACAAATTATTATTATTGTAATTAATTATAATTGTTATACCATTGACTGAAAAAGCAAACAAATTGAGAGATGGTTTGTTAGCGGTACCACTGACAACTGCCCCACCGGTAATCTAAATGTTTACAGATGGTTGTTGTTTCAGAGCAGCAGATGACACATTGACGGCAGGTTTTGCAGTTGTTGAACAGGTTGAGGGTGATTTTGTAACACGACTGAGTGGTAGATTGAAAGGTAAACGGTCAGCACAGAGAGCTGAAATGACAGCTGTTATCGAAGCCTTGCACTACACTGGTGAAGAGAGGGTGATTGTTTATAGTGACTCTGCATATGTGATTGGTGCAGTATATATGGAACTGCCATATGGCAGATAGGTGGGTTTGAAACCAGGAAAGGCCGGCCTATAGTAAATGCTAGCAAAGCCTGACACATACTACAGGCTGTGAAGGTACCTAATGAAGTGGTGTGGGATTTTTTATGTTGTTTTATTAATCTTGCTAATTGCTAAAAGTGTTAAAGTTACAAAGATGTCCAAATAAGGACTGTGGAAATTGATTTTGTTCCATTTTTATATTTCTTTAATTGATCATTTTATTCTATAAACATTGTGTGTTTATATATGCACTGAGCTATTATGTAAAAACGAGGTGTTTATGTTCGAGAGGGGAAAGTTACCAGCTTTTGTGTGTGTGCATCAAGGAGGAATTTAGGAATTTACACCTGGCATCGATCAAGATAAGAGAGAGGCCTGAGGGGGAAAGCAAACAGGCGACTATGTCATTAACTAATGCTTTAATGTTCACAGGATAAAATATGCAATGTATTTCTTACTTAATCAGTATTAATCATTGAATAATTGATGTAATAAATATAAGATGTTGTCTTTGATAAATGTGTATTAACCAATGAAATGAAGGTTGCATACAGAAAAACCTAATGGGGCCAGGGCAGCTCAACCTTGAAGAACAGAATCTCCTGTGTGTCTGTTTTCTTTCCTTACAGATGGGTTTTAATAATGATTAAAGTGTTTGCTTAGAAGTAGTATTGCAGTAAAAGATTTAATATCTGTTTATCTATCTAAAGAAGTTAATGTGTGCCTTATTCATTTAACCAATTTTACGAATAATGAAATGATGTCATGATATTGAAATATGTTTTACGTAATAATCACTTTCATCTTACAGCTTATGTTTTTTATAAATGAATGTTTTATTAATGATTTGTTTTTAAGAAAGCATTATAAACATGCTATGTGGAGTGGAGGAGTACTGGGGAGAAAGTGATGGACTGCATGGCTCTCAGGGATGAGAGGAGAACAGTTTGTTTCTTCTTTGTCTGTGTGTGATAGGCAACCCCCTCAGGAATGTGGTGATGGAATCTGATAAGGAGAATAGCCAGCTGGGGGAGGAGGATTCTGAAGAAAGAACGGCGATAAATACTCATGTTTTTGTTCTGAGCTGGGAGTTAGTCAAATCCTGCTGTAGGACTTGATGACCCGGCATGCTGTAACTTTTTCATATCTGATCAATAAATATTCAATTTAGATATTTGTGTCTTTCTCCATTGATGAACACGCTTTGGACACTTTAAAGTCCAACAATTGGTGACCGCCGACGTTCTTTGGAGGGAAAAGGAGATTAAGAGAAGTTTCGAATTGCCTAAGATCGAGTAAGGGAGGGCTCCATTTCAACACAAAAGACCGGTCTTCTAAAATAAAGGTAAGCAGAAACCTGTTATATCAAATTCTGCTATTGGGCATATACCAAATTAATTGTGTTGATAAGGAGATCCAAACTGAAAGTAATAAATAATTGAATACAAGATCAGATTGAAAAACTTAAAAGAATGGGAGTAATAAGTTTGGGTTAGAGGCCTTTAATGTACTAGACATTATAAAGTAATAAGTTTGGGTTTGAGTCCTTCGGGTTAAAGTCCCGTAAAGGTAAATTGTGGTTGGAGTCCATTAATGTATTAGACATTATAAAGTACCAACTGGGTTAAAGTCCCTCGGATGAAAGTTCCGTAAATTCTTTGTTTATTGTTTATTTTGCCTGGGTTGAGTTGTTCAAATTGATTTGCTGGTTTGAGTTGTCCAATTTGAGTTTTTGTGATTAATCGTGTTGGTGAAATTTTATGTATTGCTTTGACATATTGCTGTGAAGTTGTTATTTTATGAAAATCATATGAAAGATGGCTGAATTTCAGAAAGAATGCGATGAATATGGTTGTTCATCAGTATATGTACAATGGCAAAAGGTGATTAAACTTATGATGGCCCAGACAGACCCAAGAGATGTTAAGAAAAGACAAAAAGAGGTTGAATTGGGCTGGAAAATATTGAGAGATGAGAATTGTTGGGAACCAGAAGAGAAAAAAAGGGTTCCATTAGCGCCGATTATTTTTGCTATGGAACAGAGAATTGTGCACAAAATCAATGAAGTGAAGGGTAAAGGTAAATGGTATAGAAAGGAAAAAAGGATTAAAGACTTAGAAAAAGAATTGAGAATGTGGACCAGAATGGCATTGGTAACAGCCGCAGCTCAGGCCATTAGTAAGAAGAAAGGGGAAGTTGACAGTGGTGCTGCTGCCAAGCAACAGGAAATAGAACTAGGAAGCGCTCAGCCAATACCCCCGGTTCCGCCCACAGCTCCGCCTATAACTCCTCCTAAAGTAAAACCACTTTACCCCTCCCTCCATACACCTCCCCCTTATGAGAAGGAATCTGTTGTAATTCCCATGCAGCAGCCAATGATGCAAGTGAATGGAGGTGAATTGGACATAGACATGGGGGAATTAAATGGTCTAAGGAATGAGTTAGTACAATTGAGAAACATAATTCTAAAACACGACATGGCAAACAAAAGGGCCATCAGTGAAACAGGGAGTGCAAATAAAAGGGCTATGAGTGAAAATAGTGTAACACAACTAGTTGACCAGAGTAATAATGGAGGGGAAAATAGTAGCAGTCACAGACACAATACTGATGATAAGGGAGGAAGTGACTCTGAAAGTGAAGATGGAAGTGTAGTTAGTGTTTCTTCATACAGGCGACTGGTACCAACACCAGGAAGACCAAACACGTTAACACTAGCTAATAACCCACACGAGACCGAGACTGAGGTAAACATGCCAATGGATGTGAAAATAGAGGGCAAAATGATCATAACACAGGGCTCACCTCCAATGGCAAGGGCATCTATACCACAAGGTAGTGGGCCAGGTAGACAGAAAAAGGGGTTAAGAAAGCCTGCAGGAGAACCATATGATGGGCCAGCGAGCAACACCAGATCCAAAGATAAGAGTAGGGTAGACGTAACAGTGGATGAGGTTTTCCAGGCATGGATGTTGGAACAAGAACAGCCAATGAGGTCAGAACAGCCAGCAAGGTCGGGCCCATATTCCCAGTTGGCCAGTAATAACATGCCTCTGATAGCTAAATCGGGTGGTGACAAATACCAAGCTTGGTCTCATAGTGATTTAACTGCCATTATGAGTAAACTCCCACCTATCACCAGTGGTGGCGGCAGATGGTTAAATAAATTAACCACGCTATGTCATGGCACAATGCTGGCTTTGGGTGACATCAGATGCCTGTTAGGTCAGATCCTGACCAATGCACAAGTAAAAGATTTTGAACAAAATGCCAATATAATATTGCATGACAATGACACGCCATATACCACTGTGAGCACTGTAATAGGCAAGGCTCTGAGGGTTCAGTTTCCTACTCCACCAACCGTATACCAAAATATTAAATTTAAAATCAAACCAGATGAGACAGGTGCAGCATATTATTTCAGATGCACAGCTGAATGGGAACAGCTAACTGAAGAGAACGGTATTAATAACCCGGTCACCAGGGATGTCTTTAGGTCAGCAGTAATGGCAGGGGCCCCACCCAGTGTTAAGCAGATCATGGAAAACAACCCAGACATCCCTGCAGCGACAAATGAGGTATGGGAGAGACATCTCATATATCATACAGATAGAGCCCTTGAAAAATCAAGTAAAGAGCTAGCTGAGGTAGATAAAATAAAAAATGAGCTCCTAAAACTGCAGCTGGAACAGGCCAAACAAGCAAACACAAAGAAGAAGCAAATGCTACAGCAGGCCCAACCAGACACCACCACAGGTACACCTAATGCACCACAAACTACCCAGTACCCAAATTCATATCCCAATGGCCCACAAGACCCATATACAGGACCACTGCATAGAGGAAACCCATGGGGAGGGTATCAACAAAATAGGGGAGGCCCAAGGGGTAGGGGTGGAGCAGGTAGGGGTGGCTATGGTGGAATTGGAAGGAATACATGTTATGTGTGTGGACAGGAGGGTCATTGGGGACGTGATTGTCCCATAACATGGTCACGGGCCCAAAATTCCAGTGCTAGCTCACACAATGGACCACCTGCAGGGGGATGGGGTCCCCAAAGAGGTGGGGCCGGCCGTGGAGCTGGTGGCTATGGCAGGGGGCCACCTAGACAGCACAACCTCCCACAACCAAATTTTATGGCGCCTATGCACCCAACATGGGGCCAAGGGGGTGGGGTGGAGGAATGACGAGGCACACAGGAAACCACCATGAGGGGAATGGCTGAGCCTCTCATGGAAATAGTGGTAAACGCTACACCACTAAAAGCTCTAGTGGACACTGGAGCTACATATTCCACCGTAACTAAAGGCACCATAGAGCCAAAACATCTTAGTAGTAAAACGGTGGATGTGATGGGTTTCTCTGGTGAAATTGAAAAGTGGCCATTAACTAAACATTTACCAACCACAGTAGCTAACCAATCTGTTTCACATGCATTTCTGTATTCCTCCAATGCACCTATTCCTTTACTTGGTAGGGACTTACTAATTAAATTGGGTGCTAGCATACTGTGTTCACCGGACGGTGTCATAGTTGGGTTTCCGGACGGAAATACCATAGATTGTTCATTGGGTTCAACAGAAACAGGAAACCAATGGATGCTAGTAGGGGGAAAATACAAGGAATTAGTTGACATCTACTGGGCAGAATTAGAAACAGACTGGGAAGATGAAATGTCTAGTAACAGTGTAGTGACCCTGTATAACACATATAAGCCCTGGATACAAGACATAGCCCTATTTCTACCACCTATAGACCCATTACATTGTACTGTGTTTTATGACAGATTTGATACCATCACCTATGAGGAATTGTTTCAATCTATTGAGGGAACTAAATGGAGATTAGTGGGTAATGGCATTATGATAGGGAATCAGGGCGTGGCAGCTCCAATCATCTTAACAGAAGAACAAAAAGAATGGTATAAAATGGCAGATAAAGCCGCACCACACATCTCACTTGCGTTACATCCAAATCATGAGGCTAGGGAACTAGGCAGCATGGTAAAAAGATTAATGGCTACCAATGATTGGATGGAGACAGATATGAAAGGGGTGTGGTTTTCCCAAAGGCAAGATGCTTATTGGATTAGGCAGCACACAGAAGATGTAGGTATTTTGAAGCATGAACAGCTACCTAGAAGCCATGGCAGAGAAAACACAGATGGCGAAGGGACAGAGGAGATGATAGGAAGTATGCCGCATGACTTATGGTCACAGGGCCCAACAGATGTAGGGTTTTGTAATATCACTCCTGTCACATTTAAACTATCTAACACAGTACCAGTGTGGGTTCCCCAGTACAGAAACAAACCAGATGCAGAAGAGGGAGTTAGGACCACAGTGGAGGGTTTATTGAGTAAACAAGTTTTAACTCCGGCAAGTTCTGAATGGAACACGCCCATTTTTCCAGTACCTAAACCCGGTACAGATAAGTATAGGTTAGTACATGACCTGAGAGCTATTAACAGTTTGGTGGAGACTGGAACACTGAATGTACCCAACCCATATGTTGCTTTATCAAATTTATCACCTGCACATCAGTGGTTTATGTGCATTGATCTAGCAAATGCATTTTTCTGCATCCCTATAGCTGATGAATGCAAACCATGTTTTGCATTCACCTATAGGGGGCGCCAGTACACCTATAACCGTTTACCACAGGGTTTTGTTTTATCACCTGGCATTTTCAATCAGGTATTACAAACTGAATTACGAAAATGTGAATTGCCAATGGGATGTGTGCTGATTATGTATGTTGATGACCTTTTGCTAGCAGCCACATCCATGGAAACGTGTATGGAGGTAACAAAACTTGTATTGCAACAACTACACAGGTCAGGGTTCAAGGTGAGCAGGGAGAAGCTGCAGATATGCAGACAATGCGTCACTTTTATGGGTAGGATGGTAACGGCACAGGGCTCCACACTGACACCACAACAGAGACAAAGCATCATGTCTCACCCAAGACCAGAGACTGTGAAGGACATGTTGTCATTTTTAGGCCTGACTGGCTTCAGCAGACAATATATACCCATGTATGTGTCTGCTACTGCACCTTTAAGAGCATTAGTGAGAGAACAGGGCATGAAAAACCTAAGGGCAGAGTTAATGTGGACCCCAGAGGCAGAATCAGCTTTCATTTCACTAAAAGCACAGTTGTCGCAGGCAGCTCATCTTAATTGTGCAGACTATGCCAAACCATTCATACTGGATATATCTGAAACTCAAAACAGTGCCCATGGTGTGTTGTATCAGAAAACAACAGGGGGACGAAAGGTTTTGATGTACAGTAGTGTTTTGTTGGACCCCATTGAGCAGAGACAGCCAGCATGTGCTCGCTACGCGGCAGGGTTAGCCAAATTGATAACAAAAACATCTCATATTGTAATGGGTCACCCGTTGACCATTCTCACTACTCATTCTGTAATGTCATTTGTCAATTCAACTGCTTTCACTTTCTCACCTCTCAGGCAAAGAAAGCTGGCCAAGATTTTGGCTAGCCCCAACGTCACATATGTGCATGAAGGTGTTAACATGGCTGACTTAATCACTGAAGGAGAGCCTCATGATTGCATACCTTTAACTGAGAAAGCCAGCAAAATTAGAGATGGCCTCTTTGGAGTACCGCTGCCAACTCCCCCACCAGCAATGACATTGTTCACAGATGGTTGTTGTTTCAGGGCATCGGATGGTACATTAAAGGCAGGGTTTGCTGTGGTTGAACAGGTTGAGGGTGATTTTGTGACTAGAGTGAGTGGTAAATTGGAGGGTAAGCAGTCAGCGCAGAGAGCTGAAATGATAGCTGTAACCAAGGCCTTGCACTATGCTGGTGAAGAGAGGGTAACTATTTATAGTGACTCTGCATATGTGATAGGAGCTGTACATGTAGAGCTGCCTGTGTGGCAGAGATGTGGATTTGTTACAACAACAGGCCGGCCTATAACTCATGCTAGCGAAGCCAGAGACCTATTGCAGGCTCTGATGATTCCTGATGAAGTGGCTGTGGTGAAATGCCAGGGACATGATAAAGCAAACTCAGTTATTGCTCGTGGAAATGACGCTGCTGATTGCGCTGCCAAAAATGCTGCCGGGTACACAGCCACACAATTTGTTGTGACTTCAGACAAAACAAAATCAGACATATTACCACGTTTCACTCGTGAATACTTGATAAAGGAACAAGCTGGTTCCTCACCTGATGAAAAGAATGCTTGGAGAGACCATGGTGCTGTCCGTGCCAATGACGGCCTGTGGCAGGCTCCGGATGGGAGACCTGCCATGCCCATGTCACTCTGTGACTCATTGTTTAAACAGGTGCATACAGCGAGTCATGTATCTGACAAACAGATGTTACGTGATCTTCAGTATTGGTGGCATCCATTTTTGACGTCTATGGTGGCCAATTACATTAGATCTTGTGAAGTGTGCTGTGAACATAATGTGAAGCCCACTGTTAAGCCCCAGAGAGGGTATTTTCCAATCACAACAGGACCTGGGGATGAAATCATTATTGATTTCACTGACATGATAACTGGAGTGAGAGGGAAAAGATATGTTTTGGTGATCGTCGATTCGTTCACTGCCTGGCCTGAGGCCTATCCGGTAGGCAGAGAAGACAGCACAGCTGTCATCAAATGTTTGATAAATCATTATATCCCTAACCATGGTTTCCCCAGACGTGTAAGATCTGACAATGGAAGTCACTTCAAAAATGAACATCTAAGACAGGTTGAGCAGGCATTGGGTTTGACCCACAGCTTTGGGGCTGTTTATCACCCACAAAGCCAGGGAAAAGTTGAAAGGATGAATTTGACTCTGAAATTGAAACTTGCCAAAATCTGTGCACAGACAAAAATAACATGGCTAGATGCATTACCAATTGCATTAATGTCTATCCGTTCTTCTGTTAACAGGATTTCTGGTTTCACACCTTTTGAATTGTTTACAGGTCGACAGTTTCCAGGCCCAAGGAATGCCTTGGTGCAGGACCCAATCCTGCCATTAACTCATGCTGCTTATTTTGACAAACTAACTGCTCTGATCAAACATTTTTCCTGCCAGGCTATCAGACAACGGGACTGGGACAACGACCCAGCCCCTAGCCAGGCTGATTGGGTGAGAGTGAAGGTGTTCCGGAGGAAGTGGAACGAACCCAGATGGTCCAAACCGCTCAGAGTGACTGCCAGAACGTCACATTGTGTGCAGCTACAGGGAAAAGGCGAAACCTGGTTCCATCTCTCTTCTTGTGTTCCATGTGATTCTCCTTCTAGGTCTCTGACAGATACAGGGGTGGACCTGAGGACTCAGGTCCAAGAGAGGGAGAGTGTTGAAGGTGAAAGTGCTATAAGTGCTACAGAACAGAGAGAACAGAGAGAAACTGAACCAACAACATTGGTAACACCAACACAACATCAACAACAAAGTCAACAAACAGTTTGTAAAATTTTGTACAAAACAGGTGACCTTTTTTCCAGTCCAATAACAGAGCCTTTAGCACACTGTGTTAGTGCAGATTGTGCATATGGAGCAGGTATAGCCGTACAATTCAAGGCAAAGTACGGAATACAAAAGGTTTTAAGTCAGAACAAACACACAGGTGAATGTGCAGTTACCCATGAGGACGACGGCAGACTGATTTTTCATTTAATAACCAAACAAAACTGTACTGATTTACCAACATATGAGAATTTTACCCACAGCCTCAGATGTATGAGAGAGTGGTGTGAGAAAGAAAACATAACAAGTGTATCTACTCCCCGGCTGGGGTGTGGCTTGGATAAATTGGATTTCCACAAAGTGCTGGGAATCCTGACAGAAGTGTTCAGGGACCTGAACATCACAATTACGGTTTATTCATTGTGAATGTCATCTAAGTTTTAGTTTTGCTATTATTATCGTGTTACTTCCTTTTAATTTTGTATTAGTATTATTGTTTTACTTCTTTCACTATACTTCTACCTTTCATCAAGTATTAAGTTTAAGAGTTTTTTTATTTTTTATTTTTAGCCAATAGGCATAAGTGTATTTTTCCACAGAGATGAAGCTGTGTGGAAATTGGAAGGTTCTGTGGGCCCTAGGGGTTATAACTGCAATTATAATTATCATGATATTTGGCATAAATAGTGGAGGTAATCTGAAAAATGACAAAAGGTTCAAAACAACATCACAAGATCAATGTATAAAGAGATATGGGGGAATTGAATTAGATTACATAAAAAATTCAACGACGTCATACACTTTTGATTTATGCAGTGTGATAGACTGTGGAGGGAAGAATAGCTCATGGAGGGGATATGATATATACTTGTGTTTGGATATTATGACCACACTATGGTGTCGGGAGCGAGGCTATGATGACAGATCATGGTGCCCAAGATGGAGTGATGTAGTGGCTTATACAGGAACATGGGATCTCCTAAAAAGGACGGGTACAGATGGGGAAATGTGGGAAAACTTAAAAATACAAAGAGATTACAGTCCAGTTCAAAATCCTGTTACCATGTCAATAGGAGAGTGGAGCAGGTTACCCCGGGGAGGCACAGCTATGAGGTATGGGGGAAAGGAGGAGACCACTATGTGGTTGGTAATAGGTGCAGATGTGGATGGAACAGACCCTAAGGGTCTCATAAAAATAAACATTATAGACTCAGCAGAACCCAATACAATCGCGACCGCAGAACTGCCTGACCCGGTGGAAAAGAAACAAGCTAATGAAATCATTGAAATAGATTATACCAAACTAAAACCAGAAGACATAATAGAGATGGCCACAGGCTATGGGGAAACCAATTTATGGCTGGAATGGATCATTTCCACGGCCAGAGAACAGAAACTAGAAGATTGTGTAGGCTGTGCTAGAGGTAGACCGGTACTATATACAGAACCAGCTCCCCTATACCCGGAAGACCCGTGGGGTTATGAGTGCATGCTAGCATTAACTAAAGAGGCCTCTCCAAAAAACTGCACAACCTTATTCTCAGTTTTTCCACCAATAGGTAATAACTCGAGAGCGGGACCATTTAGGCCCCATATAGCCAATTACACCTGTTTTAATTTCACCAGGACCAATCCAAAAATTAATCTGGGAACCATTGACCCCGGGTGGTGTAATATCACCTACCAAGACAATGGGTCCATGGTTGGAGGATGGGCCAGGTCAGGAATATATTATTATTGTGGGAGTCAAAGGTTAGTAACTAAAATCGAACACTCATCTAAAGGAACATGTGCCATGGTAAGGTTGGGGGCACCAATAGTTTTAATAGGAGAAAAAGCTGTGAAGCTCCAATCACAACCTAATGCCATTACTGCCAGACGACGTAGGCATGTTCTAGCTAAAAGAGCAGCAAAAAGAAACGTAGATTTGTCATTAAATAGTCCCACATACATCGATGCAATAGGTGTGCCCAGGGGTGTACCTGACGAATACAAATTAGCTGACCAGATAGCTGCCGGATTTGAAAATATCCCAATATTATCGGCCTTCTTTCCAGTTACCCCGAATAAAAACGTGGATAGGATCAATTATGTGCATTATAATGTTATGAGATTAGCGAACATGACCAGAGATGCGGTGGACGGCCTAGCAGAACAATTGGCACCCACTTCTCTTATGGCAGTTCAAAATAGAATGGCCCTAGATATGCTGTTGGCCGAAAAGAATGGCGTATGTCATTTATTTTCTGATTTTTGTTGTACGTACATTCCGAATAATACAGCACCGGACGGGTCAGTGACCAGGGCACTGGAAGGACTAAAAACTTTGTCCATAGAAATGCGAGAACACTCAGGTATTGACAACCCCATATCTGACTGGCTGGATAAAACATTAGGCAAATGGAAGGCAATAGTGACCTCAGTAGTAGTTTCCATTGGTGTATTCGTGGCCATCCTGGTGACCTGTGGATGTTGTTGTATTCCTTGTCTTAGATCCCTGTGTAACAGACTGATAGTGTCTGCAATAGAGAAAAAAGAGAATAGTCCACCCCCATATAGCATGCCCCTATTAGGCCTACAGAACCTGGATGAGGAGGAGGAAGAAAATGTGTGACCTCTTTTGGAGGTCAAGAGAGGGAATTGTGGGATTTTTTATGTTGTTTTATTAATCTTGCTAATTGCTAAAAGTGTTAAAGTTACAAAGATGTCCAAATAAGGACTGTGGAAATTGATTTTGTTCCATTTTTATATTTCTTTAATTGATCATTTTATTCTATAAACATTGTGTGTTTATATATGCACTGAGCTATTATGTAAAAACGAGGTGTTTATGTTCGAGAGGGGAAAGTTACCAGCTTTTGTGTGTGTGCATCAAGGAGGAATTTAGGAATTTACACCTGGCATCGATCAAGATAAGAGAGAGGCCTGAGGGGGAAAGCAAACAGGCGACTATGTCATTAACTAATGCTTTAATGTTCACAGGATAAAATATGCAATGTATTTCTTACTTAATCAGTATTAATCATTGAATAATTGATGTAATAAATATAAGATGTTGTCTTTGATAAATGTGTATTAACCAATGAAATGAAGGTTGCATACAGAAAAACCTAATGGGGCCAGGGCAGCTCAACCTTGAAGAACAGAATCTCCTGTGTGTCTGTTTTCTTTCCTTACAGATGGGTTTTAATAATGATTAAAGTGTTTGCTTAGAAGTAGTATTGCAGTAAAAGATTTAATATCTGTTTATCTATCTAAAGAAGTTAATGTGTGCCTTATTCATTTAACCAATTTTACGAATAATGAAATGATGTCATGATATTGAAATATGTTTTACGTAATAATCACTTTCATCTTACAGCTTATGTTTTTTATAAATGAATGTTTTATTAATGATTTGTTTTTAAGAAAGCATTATAAACATGCTATGTGGAGTGGAGGAGTACTGGGGAGAAAGTGATGGACTGCATGGCTCTCAGGGATGAGAGGAGAACAGTTTGTTTCTTCTTTGTCTGTGTGTGATAGGCAACCCCCTCAGGAATGTGGTGATGGAATCTGATAAGGAGAATAGCCAGCTGGGGGAGGAGGATTCTGAAGAAAGAACGGCGATAAATACTCATGTTTTTGTTCTGAGCTGGGAGTTAGTCAAATCCTGCTGTAGGACTTGATGACCCGGCATGCTGTAACTTTTTCATATCTGATCAATAAATATTCAATTTAGATATTTGTGTCTTTCTCCATTGATGAACACGCTTTGGACACTTTAAAGTCCAACAGTGGCTGTTGTCAACTGCCTAATAAACCACTTATATCCCCAACCATGGTTTCCCAAGACAAAGTTAGATCTGACAAAATTGACAAACACGCAATGGAATTGACATATAGTTTCGGGGCTGCTTATCACCCCAATGTTAGAGCAAAGATGAAATAATGAACCTGACTTTGACATTAAAACTTGACTTGACAAACTATGTGCACAGACAAAAATAACATGGCTTGACGCATTACCAATTGCATTAATGTCTATTCGCTCTTCTGTTAACAGGATTTCTGGTTTCACACCTTTTGAATTGATTACAGGTCGACAGTTTCCAGGCCCAAGGAACGCCTTGGTGTAGGATCCAATCCTGCCACTAACTAATGTTGTTTATTTCTACAAACTAACTGCTATGATTGAACATTTTTCCTGACAGGCTACCACACAACGACATTGTGGGAACAACCCAGCAGTTATATAAGATGATTGGGTTTCTAATAGACAAAGGTGTGGACCTGAGGACTCAGGTCCAAGAGAGGGAGAGTGTTGAAAGTGAAAGTGAATCAGCTGGAATACAGAGAGGACAAACAGGAAGAGGACAAACATGAAGTGGTAACACATCAGTGGTAACACTCGCACAACACCAACAACAAAGTCAACAAACACTCTGTAACATTGTGCATAAAAAAGGTGAAATTTTTTCCAGCCCAGTAACAGAACCCCTAGCACACTGTGTGAGCACAGATTGTGCCTACGGAGCAGGTACTGTATAGCCGTACAGTTCAAAGCAAAGTACGGTACACAAAAGGTTGTAAGTCAAAACAAACACACAGGTGAATGTGCAGTTACCCATGAGGACGACGGTAGATTGATTTTTCATTTAATAACAAAACAAAATTGTACTGATTTACCAACATATGAGAATTTTACCTACAGCCTCAGATGTATGAGAAAGTGGTGTGAGAAAGAAAACATAACAAGTGTATCTACTCCCCGGCTGGGGTGTGGCCTGGATAAATTGGATTTCCACAAAGTGCTGGAAATCCTGACAGAAGGGTTTAGAGACCTGAATATCACGATTACCATATATTTATTATAACCTGGGTAACTACATACCAGATTGACCTTTGAATTTTGATCTTTGAATTTCTTAAGTTTCTTATATAATTCTACAGTATTAATTTCATATTTCATTTTTTCTTTTCCTTTTTGAATTTACGATTGTTATTTGAGTATTAGCCAATAGGCATAAGTGTATTTTTTCCACAGAGATGAAGCTATATGCAAATTGGAAGGTTCTGTGGGCTGTAGGAGTTATAACTGCAATTATAGTCACCATAATATTTGGCATAAACAATGGAGATCCCTGTGTAACAGACTGATAGTGTCTGCAATAGAGAAAAAAGAGAATAGTCCACCCCCATATAGCATGCCCCTATTAGGCCTACAGAACCTGGACGAGGAGGAGGAAGAAAATGTGTGACCTCTTTCAGAGGTCAAGAGAGGGAATTGTGGGATTTTTATGTTGTTTTATTAATCTTGCTAATTGCTAAAAGTGTTAAAGTTACAAAGATGTCCAAATAAGGACTGTGGAAATTGATTTTGTTCCATTTTTATATTTCTTTAATTAATCATTTTATTCTATAAACATTGTGTGTTTTATATATGCACTGAGCTATTATGAAGAAATGAGGTGTTTATGTTTGAGAGTGGAGAGTTACCAGTTTTTGTGTGTGTGCTGCAAGGAGGAATTTAGGAATTTACGACTGGTATCGATCAAGATAAGAGAGAGGCCTGAGGGGGAAAGCAAACAGGCGACTATGTCATTAACTAATGCCTTAATGTTCACAGGATGAAATATGCAATGTATTTCTTACTTAATCAGTATTAATCATTGAATAATTGATGTAATAAATATAAGATGTTGTCTTTGATAAATGTGTATTAACCAATGAAATGAAGGTTGCATACAGAATAACTTAATGGGGGCAGGGCAGCTCAACCTTGAAGAACAGAATCTCCTGTGTGTATGTATGTGTGTGTATGTATGTGTGTGTATGTATGTGTGTGTGTGTGTGTGTGTGTGTGTGTGTGTGTGTGTGTGTGTGTGTGTGTGTGTGTGTGTGTGTGTGTGTGTGTGTGTGTGTGTGTGTGTGTGTTTTCTTTCCTAACAGATGGTTTTAATAATGATTAAAGTGTTTGCTTAGAAGTAGTATTGCAGTAAAAGATTTAATATGTGTTTATCTATCTAAAGAAGTTAATGTGTGCCTTATTCATATAACCAATTTTACAAATAATGGAATGATGTCATGATATTGAAATATGTTTTACATAATAATCACTTTCATCTTACAGCTTATGTTTTTTATAAATGAATGTTTTATTAATGATTTGTTTTTAAGAAAGCATTATAACATGCTATTCAAAGTGGAGGAGTACTGGAGAGGAACTGCAGGGCTCCCAGGGATGAGAGGAGAACAGTTTGTTTTTCTTTGTCTATGTGTGTCCATCTTTGCCTACAGGCTAAAATTGGGTGTGGTGATGGAGTCAGATGGACGAGGGGAACGGCCTTTGTGGGTGGAGATTTTCTGAAGAAAGACGACGTCACATATTTTATAAATAAGCATGTTACTTCCTGAGCTGGTTGTTCGCTACTTGAGAGGACCCAGCGCTGTTAAACTTTTTCAATCTGATCAATAAATATTTGAACTTAGATATTTGTATCTTTTGCCTTTCCTCTAAATTATGAACATGCAAATGGACGCCTTAAAGTCCAACAATTGGTGACCACCGACGTTTTGTGGAGGGAAAGGAGAGAGTGAGAGGAAGGAGGGTTTCACATTGCAGAAACCAGAGTAAGGGAGGGCTCCATTTCAACACAAAAGACCGGTCTTCTAAAATAAAGGTAAGCAGAAACCTGTTATATCAAATTCTGCTATTGGACATATACCAAATTAATTGTGTTGATAAGGAGATCCGAACTGAATTACAAATTTACATTTTTGTACATTGATCAGAGTGAAAAACTTTTATTTTTATAGATATTAAGAGATTTATTAAAATTGGGTTTGAGGCCCTTAATGTATTAGACATTATAAATTAATAAGTTTGGGTTAGAGGCCTTTAATGTACTAGACATTATAAAGTAATAAGTTTGGGTTTGAGGCCCTCGGGTTAAAGTCCCGTAAAGGTAAATTGTGGTTGGAGTCCATTAATGTATTAGACATTATAAAGTACCAAGTGGGTTAAAGTCCCTCGGATGCAAATTCCGTAAATTCTAATTTTAATCCGGATATTATTTAATCGCTTTCAACTTTCGCTAAAAAGACGGGTCAGTAGTCGCGCGGGTGAAACCCCTGAAAACTACTGGTGTATATATTCTTTTGCTAGATTAGAGTGACGTTTTGTGGTTTTTTGAAATTCTGCATGCTTGTAAATTGTGTGAAAATGGCTAAATTCCAGAAAGAATGTGATGAGTATGAGTGTCCACCAGTGTATGTGTATTTGCAAAAGATTGTGAGGCTTAGGATGGTCCGAACAGATCGAAATGCTTTTGTATATAGAGAAAAGACTAAAAGAGGTTGCATTAGCGTGGAACACGTTGAGAGAAGAAAACTGTTGGGAGGCAGAGGAGAAAAAGAGAGTTCCTCTCACGCCTATTATTTTTGCCATGGAACATAGACTGGTAAACAAAATTAAGATTGTAAAAGCAGAAGGAAAAAGTGGTTTGGTAAAGGACCAAATGTGACAAGCTTAGAGAAAGAGTTGAGAATTCAGACGAGATTAGCTCTGGTTGCTGCTGTCATGCAGGCTATTAAATCAAATAGAAAAAGGGGAAGTTAGCAGTGGTGCAGCTGCAAAGCAAAAGGAAGTTAAACAAGGAAACAGTCAGCCAGACTCAAGTGTGACACCTACGGCTCCTCCTCCAGTTCCACCCCCAGTGAAATCGATCTACCCCTCATTGCACAAACCTCCTCCTTATGAGAAAGCCAAAGCTCCAATGCAACAGCCTGTTTTTCAAATCAATAGCGGTGAATTAAATGGAGATGTAGATTTTATTTGTGTGAAAATGTAGTGTGTCTGTGATATAATGAGTCTGTTAAAACCATAAATGGGATTAAGCAAAACCTAGCAGAAAGACAGAAGCGAAGCTTTGAAAGAAAAAACAACAAATTACAGAAAAGAGTAGAGACCAAGTTATTAAAGGTGGAAATAAAGATGAACAATTAAACAAGGACAGAAAGTTGTTAAAAGGTGAATGATACAGATAAATTATACAAAAAAAGATTTAACAAAATGAAGAGGAGTCTTCATCTGATGGTGGAAGGTGGTCACAAGATAAATTTTATTTTAAATTGAAAGGCAATATTTTGCAATGGGTTAAGTTAAACCTTGAAGGGCTGAAAGCTCTCATCCTTTGACATTCAAGAAAGTGACTAAAAAGCTGGCAAGAAACAGACAATGAAAAACTGTGTGTGACATCAAAGTGTTGGAGTTGCAAAGAGAGGAGTAACTCATAAACTGGACTGAGAACACATTCTATTTGAATGGGACTATATTTGAACTCAAGCGGTGAAGGGGGCACTGCATATGGTCAGAGACATTTACAAGGATGAAACACCAAAAAGACTGAGTGGAATCCAGAAAGATTCAGAAAGACAATAATGTTCTTGGAGGCAAGAGAAACTGGACAATATTTCACTGGACACTGAACTTTTTCATCTTCATACGGGCCTTTGAGTGAAAAAGGGGAAAGAGTAAACAGCCGTTCAATGTTTATTAAAGACCTTGTTACTATAGGGACACAGACAATCTTTATGAGAAAATCAGCTAGACACATTTAAAGGCTGATCAAGAACTTTGTTGTTAGGTGTGACTACCTGTTCTGAAATCAAATCAGACTCCTATTAATCTGACAGGAAGAAATGCATAATTGAATTTGGTATCTACAGAGGAAGTCAGAATTCCACTGATGGTACTGAGCTAAAAAGCAAATATATATGGCATAGAACAGCTATGGCAGACAGGAAATTAAAATAGATATAAGAAATAAATTGAAAAAGAAAAAAAGAACACCATAGAACACTATAAAAGGTAAACAAGAAAAGCTGTGACAATAGAAAAATAACTGATTATTGTAACAAACTTTGTATTTAAGGAAATTGCCAGCCCAGACATCATATATGTGCATGAAGGTGTTCACATGGCAGATCTGATCACTGAGGGTGAGCCAAATGATTGGATACCATTGACTGATATACAAATTATTATTATTGTAATTAATTATAGTTGTTATACCATTGACTGAAAAAGCAAATAAATTGAGAGATGGTTTGTTAGCGGTACCACTGACAACTCCCCCACCGTTAATCACACTGTTTACAGATGGTTGTTGTTTCAGAGCAGCAGATGACACATTGACGGCAGGTTTTGCAGTTGTTGAACAGGTTGAGGGTGATTTTGTAACACGACTGAGTGGTAGATTGAAAGGTAAACGGTCAGCACAGAGAGCTGAAATGACAGCTGTTATCAAAGCCTTGCACTACACTGGTGAAGAGAGGGTGATTGTTTATAGTGAATCTGCATATGTGATTGGTGCAGTATATATGGAACTGCCATATGGCAGATAGGTGGGTTTGAAACCAGGAAAGGCCGGCCTATAGTAAATGCTAGCAAAGCCTGACACATATTACAGGCTGTGAAGGTACCTAATGAAGTGGCTGTTGTCAACTGCCTAATAAACCACTTAAATCCCCAACCATGGTTTCCCAAGACAAAGTTAGATCTGACAAAATTGACAAACACGCACTGGAATTGACATATAGTTTCGGGGCTGCTTATCACCCCAATGTTAGAGCAAAGATGAAATACTGAACCTGACTTTGACATTAAAACTTGACTTGACAAACTATGTGCACAGACAAAAATAACATGGCTTGACGCATTACCAATTGCATTAATGTCTATTCGCTTTTCTGTTAACAGGATTTCTGGTTTCACACCCTTTGAATTGCTTACAGGTCGACAGTTTCCAGGTCCAAGGCATGACGTGGTACAGGATCCCATCCTGCCTCTAACACATGACGTTTCATCTGACAAACTAACTGCTATGATTGAACATTTTTCTTGCCAGGCTACCACAAAAAAGAAATTGTGAGAACGACCCAGCTGTTAAAAATGATGATTGGGTTTCTAACAGACACAGGTGTGGACCTGAGGACTCAGGTCCAAGAGAGGGAGAGTGTTGAAAGTGAAAGTGAATCAGCTGGAATACAGAGAGGACAAACAGGAAGTGGTAACACATCAGTGGTAACACTCACACAACACCAACAACAAAGTCAACAAACACACTGTAAAATTGTGCATAAAAAAGGTGACATTTTTTCCAGCCCAGTAACAGAACCCCTAGCACACTGTGTGAGCACAGATTGTGCCTACGGAGCAGGTATAGCCGTACAGTTCAAAGCGAAGTACGGTACACAAAAGGTTGTAAGACAGAACAAACACACAGGTGAATGTGCAGTTACCAACGAGGATGACGGCAGATTGATTTTTCATTTAATAACAAAACAAAATTGTACTGATTTACCAACATATGAGAATTTTACCTACAGCCTCAGATGTATGAGAGAGTGGTGTGAGAAAGAAAACATAACAAGTGTATGCACTCCCCGGCTGGGGTGTGGCTTAGATAAATTGGATTTCCACAAAGTGCTGGAAATCCTGACAGAAGGATTTAGAGACCTGAATATCACAATTACCATATATTCATTATAACCTACATACCATATTGACCTTTGAATTTTGATCTTTGAATTTCTTAAGTTTCTTATACAATTCTAGAGTATTAATTTCATATTTCATTTTTTCTTTTCCTTTCTGAATTTACGATTGTTATTTGAGTATTAGCCAATAGGCATAAGTGTATTTTTTCCACAGAGATGAAGCTATATGGAAATTGGAAGGTTCTGTGGCCCTAGGAGGTATAACTGCAATTATAGTCACCATAATATTTGGCATAAACAATGGAGATCCCTGTGTAATAGACTGATAGTGTCTGCAATAGAGAAAAGAGAATAGTCCACCCCCATATAGCATGCCCCTATTAGGCCTACAGAACCTGGATGAGGAGGAGGAAGAAAATGTGTGACCTCTTTCAGAGGTCAAGAGAGGGAATTGTGGGATTTTTATGTTGTTTTATTAATCTTGCTAATTGCTAAAAGTGTTAAAGTTACAAAGATGTCCAAATAAGGACTGTGGAAATTGATTTTGTTCCATTTTTATATTTCTTTAATTAATCATTTTATTCTATAAACATTGTGTGTTTTATATATGCACTGAGCTATTATGAAGAAATGAGGTGTTTATGTTTGAGAGTGGAGAGTTACCAGTTTTTGTGTGTGTGCTGCAAGGAGGAATTTAGGAATTTACGACTGGTATCGATCAAGATAAGAGAGAGGCCTGAGGGGGAAAGCAAACAGGCGACTATGTCATTAACTAATGCCTTAATGTTCACAGGATGAAATATGCAATGTATTTCTTACTTAATCAGTATTAATCATTGAATAATTGATGTAATAAATATAAGATGTTGTCTTTGATAAATGTGTATTAACCAATGAAATGAAGGTTGCATACAGAATAACTTAATGGGGGCAGGGCAGCTCAACCTTGAAGAACAGAATCTCCTGTGTGTATGTATGTGTGTGTATGTATGTGTGTGTATGTATGTGTGTGTGTGTGTGTGTGTGTGTGTGTGTGTGTGTGTGTGTGTGTGTGTGTGTGTGTGTGTGTGTGTGTGTGTGTGTGTGTGTGTGTGTGTGTGTTTCTTTCCTAACAGATGGTTTTAATAATGATTAAAGTGTTTGCTTAGAAGTAGTATTGCAGTAAAAGATTTAATATGTGTTTATCTATCTAAAGAAGTTAATGTGTGCCTTATTCATATAACCAATTTTACAAATAATGGAATGATGTCATGATATTGAAATATGTTTTACATAATAATCACTTTCATCTTACAGCTTATGTTTTTTATAAATGAATGTTTTATTAATGATTTGTTTTTAAGAAAGCATTATAACATGCTATTCAAAGTGGAGGAGTACTGGAGAGGAACTGCAGGGCTCCCAGGGATGAGAGGAGAACAGTTTGTTTTTCTTTGTCTATGTGTGTCCATCTTTGCCTACAGGCTAAAATTGGGTGTGGTGATGGAGTCAGATGGACGAGGGGAACGGCCTTTGTGGGTGGAGATTTTCTGAAGAAAGACGACGTCACATATTTTATAAATAAGCATGTTACTTCCTGAGCTGGTTGTTCGCTACTTGAGAGGACCCAGCGCTGTTAAACTTTTTCAATCTGATCAATAAATATTTGACCTTAGATATTCGTATCTTGTGCCTTTCCTCTAAATTATGAACATGCAAATGGACGCCTTAAAGTCCAACAGGTGTGGCCTGGATAAATTGGATTTCCACAAAGTGCTGGAAATCCTGACAGAAGGGTTTAGAGACCTGAATATCACGATTACCATATATTTATTATAACCTGGGTAACTACATACCAGATTGACCTTTGAATTTTGATCTTTGAATTTCTTAAGTTTCTTATATAATTCTACAGTATTAATTTCATATTTCATTTTTTCTTTTCCTTTTTGAATTTACGATTGTTATTTGAGTATTAGCCAATAGGCATAAGTGTATTTTTTCCACAGAGATGAAGCTATATGCAAATTGGAAGGTTCTGTGGGCTGTAGGAGTTATAACTGCAATTATAGTCACCATAATATTTGGCATAAACAATGGAGATCCCTGTGTAACAGACTGATAGTGTCTGCAATAGAGAAAAAAGAGAATAGTCCACCCCCATATAGCATGCCCCTATTAGGCCTACAGAACCTGGACGAGGAGGAGGAAGAAAATGTGTGACCTCTTTCAGAGGTCAAGAGAGGGAATTGTGGGATTTTTATGTTGTTTTATTAATCTTGCTAATTGCTAAAAGTGTTAAAGTTACAAAGATGTCCAAATAAGGACTGTGGAAATTGATTTTGTTCCATTTTTATATTTCTTTAATTGATCATTTTATTCTATAAACATTGTGTGTTTCATATATGCACTGAGCTATTATGTAAAAACGAGGTGTTTATGTTCGAGAGTGGAAAGTTACCAGCTTTTGTGTGTGCTGCAAGGAGGAATTTAGGAATTTACGCCTGGCATCGATCAAGATAAGAGAGAGGCCTGAGGGGGAAAGCAAACAGGCGACTATGTCATTAACTAATGTTTTAATGTTCACAGGATAAAATATGCCATGTATTTCTTACTTAATCAGTATTAATCATTGAATAATTGATGTAATAAATATAAGATGTTGTCTTTGATAAATTTGTATTAACCAATGAAATGAAGGTTGCATACAGAATAACTTAATGGGGGCAGGGCAGCTCAACCTTGAAGAACAGAATCTCCTGTGTGTATGTATGTGTGTGTATGTATGTGTGTGTGTGTGTGTGTGTGTGTGTGTGTGTTTTCTTTCCTAACAGATGGTTTTAATAATGATTAAAGTGTTTGCTTAGAAGTAGTATTGCAGTAAAAGATTTAATATGTGTTTATCTATCTAAAGAAGTTAATGTGTGCCCTATTCATATAACCAATTTTACAAATAATGAAATGATGTCATGATATTGAAATATGTTTTACATAATAATCACTTTCATCTTACAGCTTATGTTTTTTATAAATGAATGTTTTATTAATGATTTGTTTCTAAGAAAGCATTATAACATGCTATTCAAAGTGGAGGAGTACTGGAGAGGAACTGCAGGGCTCCCAGGGATGAGAGGAGAACAGTTTGTTTTTCTTTGTCTATGTGTGTCCATCTTTGCCTACAGGCTAAAATTGGGTGTGGTGATGGAGTCAGATGGACGAGGGGAACGGCCTTTGTGGGTGGAGATTTTCTGAAGAAAGATCGACGTCACATATCTTATAAATATGCATGTTACTTCCTGAGCGGGTTGTTCGCTACTTGAGAGGACCCAGCGCTGTTAAACTTTTTCAATCTGATCAATAAATATTTGAACTTAGATATTCGTATCTTGTGCCTTTCCTCTAAATTATGAACATGCAAATGGACGCCTTAAAGTCCTACACCGCGAATGTAACTAAAGTTATCTCCAGACGCGAGTGTGTGTGCTTCATCAAGCAGTACGCAGTCGACATCCAAACATACACACAAAGACACAATGCCTCATATTTGACGCGCTTTGTATTAAGACGCATCTAAACACATCTAAAACCCTGTTTATTCGCCTATATCTCTGCAAAGTAAGTTTATTTAACGTAGGATCACGCATTTCTTTTGTGTTGCTTTCACAGACAAACGCGTAACAATGCCGTCGTCTTACTGCCTAAAGGCTCATTATGGAAGTGTTTTGTTCTTCAGCTGTCAATCACAGATTATTCAAGAGCTTCCAGCCTCCTTGCATATTGTCTTCCTAACCAAAAAGTGACTTTGAAATTGTAAATCAATATACTGTTCTAAGTAAGCAGAATGATTTTCACATTTTAAAGAAAAAACTCTAGACCAGGGTCCCCGCGGGTCCTAAAAAAGTCTTAAAACGTCTTAAATTAAATTTTCGATTTTTTTAGGTCTTAAAATGTCTTAAAATCTGGAATTTCCACTAAGAAGGTGTTAAATTTCATGTCAGACTCATCATCCAGTGTTTCCCATACATTGTTATATTTCATACATTTTCTATATGTATTTGTAGTATTATAATTGTAATATTTTAGTATTAAAACGGCTTTATTCATTGTTTCGAGCGCTCAGCGGTGCCTCTCTCGTGTGCGTGTGCTTTCTCTCTCTCATCCTCCGTGTAGCACCTCACACATGGCACGTGGGGGAAGGAATTAACATTTGGCAGTGTTTATTCTCTCATATTTTATACATACGCGATCTACAATAATACTTTTTCTTTTAAAAGCGCTTATAACACAACAAGACGAGAAGAGCAACGGTAAAGCTCTGCACTGCATGAGACACACAGATAATGTAGCCAAAATCACCTTGTAATGTTATATCAGCTCTTAAATGTAAATATATGGTGATATTGTCAGAAGCGTTAAGCTATAAATCAGGATTTAAGCAGTAAGTAACATGGTTGGATTAAACACGAGGGTCGTGTTATTGGGTTGTGTTTAGTCACAATTTTTTAGTCAGTAACCCTATTTATATACACAGGCTCTCAAGTCTCACGCATTGACCGTGAGACACACGTGTTTCAGTCAGTTCACACGCCACACCTTGTATTTCTCACGCTGAGAAGTAAGAAATAAATTGTCCTGCTATATTCAATAAATGGACGAGGCGCATGGCAGTTCTGTCGAGTTCAGCTGCTTCCTTCGAGTTTTTTAAGTGTGCTTTCAACTTTACGCAGTGCCACAAAACCGACACGCAGATGACTTCAGGGTACCGCGAGAAATCTTGCGAAGGAGGGTGATTTCAAATTGCTCTCGCGTTACTCTGATGTCATCCACTTGTCGTTTTTTTGCAGCACCTAATGAAGTCGTTCACACAATGCATCCTACCAGGCAATCAAAAATAAATGAGAAGTTGTTTCTGGTGATGTTATCCCGCTGCTAGCAAGTTCATTACTAACATGGATTTAACAGAGTGGAAGTTGGATGAGCAAGATCCGATGAATGCGGTAGATATAACCCATTTTTTAAGCATTTTGATTTTACGATTCCTGGACGAAAACATTGCCTTTGATCAAAGACAATGAAAGCTAATATTGGGGAATAAAGCCAAATTCGTGCTAAATTATTATTGATTCAGTCAAAAACTCCAACAGCTTTGCAACCAGAAGCTTTAGTTACCTGAAATTAAGAAAAGTACTAGAGGCTTCCTGAAATATATAAAATGTTATACATTTCATTATTATTGCCCTTTCATCATTAAATGTTCTGCTACTGTATGTGTACAGTAAGCTCAAGTTAAAAGAGTACAATTCCATAATCCACTTAAAGTGCTCTATTTTCATGTACTAATGTTGTACTTAATATAGCCTACATTTTTTTGTTATTTAGTACATTAATATGAAATATGCTAAAATGTAATTAAAAAATTTATTTAAGTACCACTTGAAATAAATTTGAACTTTGTAATGTTCTGGGCTGTCCTCCATGTCTTTTTCAAAATGCTAAGAGGGGCCAGAATTTAGAAATTAACTGGAAGTACCTTAAAGGCAGATTTTTTACATACACAGTCAACCATGTCAGAATTGTTAGGCGAATTAGCACTTAGTAAAAAAGTTGTTGTTTCCCTGTTATGTGTCTTGAGTGTGGCTCATGTGAGCTGTGCCATGCTATGCTTTAACACACAATTCTGTCGTGTCGCGCTGAACATTTTCCGGTTTTTTATGATAAAGTCTTAAGACCTTTTTAAATCCTCTAAAATAAAAATTTAAGTCATTAAATTTGCTGTTAAAAAATGTGCAGGTACCCTGTAGACTACTAGATCCTGTTTTATAAAGTCTTGGGAAAACATGTTTAGTATGGGTTTTGTGGACTTAAAAAATGTCCTTTTTCAAAAACCACGCATAAACATTTTTCTCTCAAAAATACAAACATGTACATACATGTTAATCATATAATATAGTAACCCAGTTTGTGCTAAATGCAGTGTTATAACACTTTTGCCATTATTGTGTTTTTAAGCAACTGAAAAAAGCACAAATGTCAATGCATGTCAAAACTTTTCCAGGGCCCTAAAAACCCCTTAGATCCCAGAGGGTTAAACCATGGTTTGTCATTGTAAAAATGCATGGAATATAGTGAGGTCATTATCAGGTTTATCTTGAATCCATATAAAGTTTTAACAATTAAATTACATTTTTAAAATGATAAGGTCATGTCTGCACAGGCGAACCAATACTATTTTTTATACAGTTACTATATAGCTACCCCATTATCCCATGGAATATCTAATAGGTATATTGTGGACAGTAGACTCGCAAAACACTTAAACCATCTGTGGCATAATCAAGCGCTGCAAAATATATTCTAAATATATCTAAAACTAAAATATAAACATAAGACTTTTGAGGTTTTTGTTTATCTTTCAGAACATAATTAATTTATTTAGGTCTGAAAAGTTTTTAACTTCATGCTCATTTAAAGTTGTAGTAGATATTATGTAAAGCATTAGAGACTAATAGGTGGGCACAGTAAGCAGATGAGTTATACTGTAAGCACAGTACTTAACTGATGATTTTACTGTGTGTTATGTAATTGCAGATGCCACGCGGAAAGGGTTTCCGGCGGTCCCAGGCGGCGAAGAGGAGGATTGCTGACCGTTATTCGGTGGAATCCTCCACTGACTTGGTTGAGGTTGTGCCACCTCTAAAAAGAGAGGCACCTCCCCACAGCTCTGCAACACAGAGCGCTGACACTAAGAACTATGACACTAAGAACTATGACACTAAGAACTATGACACTAAGAACTATGACACTGAAACAAATGACACTGAAACAAATGACACTGAAACAAATGACACTGAAACAAATGACACTGAAACAAATGACACTGAAAACTGTGACAATGAGAACTATGAAAATGGCCATAAGGCTGCTGAAAATGATGCAAAATATACCAAAAGTCTTCCAAAGTATGAAAATGGCCGTAAGGCTGCTGAAAATGATGCAAAATGTACTACAAGTCTTCCAATGTGTACCAAAACTCTTCCAACGTCTAAAAAAACCTACAGTGATATTGTGAAAACTTTGCATGTCAATAATTCTGATCAATTTTTACAGAAAGTCATACAAGGTTCCTTCCATCAGGGTGATGAGCGGTTTGGTTTCAACCGTAACAGACAGTGTGCAGTAAATAGCATCACGGCCGTAATGATGAGCGAGCTGAAGAATGTGCTGACATGGACGACAGAGGACCTGAATGCTGTTCTAACGCAAGGAGATGAGCTGTACACATGTATGAGACTGCAGGGGAAGATCAATGATGACACAGGCCGGGGACATGTGTCCGTTGCAGAATTGCCAACCGTGCACACACTGTACAACACAATATTTTCAATAAACCGTGCTGAATCTTTCTCAGGTGTTATTGGTGTTGATGTGTATGACGAAGCTGTGCAAGATGTATGCATGCCCTTAGATGAAGCGCTTCAGAGGACACTATTAAATGATGATGCATGTTTGTTAAATATTAAAGACTATATTTGTGCAGTTATAAAGGCAGGTACAACATATGCTGTAGTTGATTCTCATTCTCGTAATACTAAAGGTATGGTACAATATAATGGAACAAGTGTATTAGTATACTGTGATGACATATATGTGTTATTTAATCATGTTAATAATCTTGCAATGTCACTGAATGCTCGGGGCACCCCATTCGAAGTGACGGGTGTGAAAGCATCTGTAATTGGTAAGACTTCAACTGCTGAGGCAAGTTCCTCTGAGTCTGGTCAACAAAGCAGCGTTTGTGAAGTTTCACCTAAAGCAACAGTTCACAAGAGTAAGTGTATTAAAGATGATTATAAACAAACGCGTCCAGACAAACAAGCAAGACTGCGCAAACTTAATCAGTGGTGTGGGGATTCTAAAACGAAGAGTAAACTACAGGCTGAACCAAAACTTAAACAAGTGAGTAAGGTGCAGGATAATTTATCAATGGATGATGTCATTATTGTAGAAACGTTAAATACAGAGTTCAATTTCAAACCTTTAATTTCCACAGATCAGGATGTTTTGTGTAAACTTTTACAACTGACTAATGAATACAATGGTGTACAAGGTAGAACTTTGTGTTCATTAAGAGAACCGTGTAAAACAAAGAGTATCAAAGCAGACGGTAACTGTTTCTATCGATCAATAGCACACGCAGTATGTGGCAATGAAGAGAAACACCTGAAAATCAGACGTGCAGTTGTGAAACATCTCGAAGCTAACAGTTCTAAATTTGTGAGGTATTTAAGAGAAGAGTACAGATCAGTGAAAGATTATTTGACACAGTGTAAAATGTATTACTCTGGATCATGGGCCAAAGAAATAGACATTTTTGGTACAGCTGATTTACTGAAAATATATATCTTCACTTTCAATGATGACAGATGGAATGTGCATGCACCCAATGATCAGTCATTTACACATAATGCAATATATCTGAACCACTGCAACAGTAATCACTATGAAGTTGTTACATGTGTAAAAAACCAGTACAATGTTTGTGCAGAAGCATGCAAAGATGCAAGGGATGATAATAGCATTAAACAGTCTTTACGAAAAAGAAAGTCAAATGAACCAATTGAGCATTCTAAAACTAAAAGAAAATGTGAGAGATACAACTGTGATAGTCATTTCAGACAGAGAATACTACAGAGCCAAAAATCTAAATATTGTGAAGATGAAATATTCAGACAGAAAAAGATTGACAAGTCCAAAAAGAAATACTGTGAAAACAGTGTTTATAAAGAACGAAAGCTTAAAAATATGAGAGATAAATATAAGAGTGATATAAATGTACAACAGTCGAAGTGTGAAAGATCAAAAATGAAGTATTCCACAAATGTTCATTTTAAAAAATGTGTTCAACAGTATTCCAAGACCAAGTATAAAGATAATAAAGACTTTAGAGCAAGATTACGTGAGTATTCAAAACAAAATTATTACAACAACCCTACTTTTAAAGCTAGATTGTGTCAGTATTTAAAGAATAAGTAACACAACAACCCTACTTTTAAAGCTAGATTGTGTCAGTATTCAAAGAATAAGTATCACAACAACCCTAATTTTAAAGCTAGTTTGTGTCAGTATTTAAAGAATAAATATCAGAACAACCCTACGTTTAAAGCTAGATTGTGTCAGTATTCAAAGAATAAGTATCACAACATCCCTACTTTTAAAGCTAGTTTGTGTCAGTATTTAAAGAATAAATATCAGAACAACCCTACGTTTAAAGCTAGATTGTGTCAGTATTCAAAGAATAAGTATCACAACAACCCTACTTTTAAAGCTAGTTTGTGTCAGTATTTAAAGAATAAATATCAGAACAACCCTACTTTTAAAGCTGGATTGTGTCAGTATTCAAAGAATAAGTATCACAACAACCCTACTTTTAAAGCTAGTTTGTGTCAGTATTTAAAGAATAAATATCAGAACAACCCTACTTTTAAAGCTAGATTGTGTCAGTATTCAAAGAATAAGTATCACAACAACCCTACTTTTAAAGCCACATTGTGTCAGTATTTAAAGAACAAGTATCACAAAAATCCCATCTTTAAAGCAAAAATTTGTCAAGACTCTAAAATGAAGTATCAAAATGATGAAAACTTTCGCAAGAGTAAAATTCACAAAGGATGTGAAATGTATGCAAAACAAAAGAAAAGACAGAATGACATTGATTTCACTATTAATCTCTTTCGTCAAGAAGTCAGTAGCGGTCCAGAATGTGTTTGTTGTGTATGTCATCGTTTATTGTTTAGAAAACAAGTTATTGAATGTAAATCTGATTGCTATAAACAGAAAGGACAGCACATAGCTGCTTTAAGCGAAAGATGCATCACACTGAAGTATTTACATGTATGTGACACTGAATGTGAACATAGTTGTAATTTATCTGGTAATTTAGCCTGTAATTTATGGATATGTTATACATGCCATCGGAAAATCCTTAGAGGAAAACTACCAGAAGAGAGTGTTGCCAACAATATGCATTTGGTGGAAATTCCAAAAGAATTAAAATGTTTAAATTCATTGGAACAACATCTAATAGCACTCAATATTCCTTTCTTACGTCTTCTTTGTCTCCCTCGGGGTCAACAGCGAGGTGTTCATGGGCCTGTTGTCTGTGTTCCGGTAAATACTACAAAGATTACCAACATTCTTCCACGAAATGAATGTGATGACCATATGATAAAGATTAAATTGAAACGAAAATTAACTTACAAAGGCCATTATGAATATAAATATGTCCACACTGATCATGTGAGAAATGCTTTATGGTATTTGGTAAAAAACAATAAGTGGTATAATGATGTGGAGTTTAATGAGCAGTGGGTCAACTCATTGAGTGAACCAGATGATATACAGACTAATGCTAATGATGAAATGAATGACAATAATGTGTCTAATGAAAGTGACGAAGACAAAGAATCTGAGAATCAAGAAGAATTAACTTACATTAAAGGGCAAAGTGGTCTTTTGTCAGACACATCACTACAGCCTGTTGATATTGGTTCAGAAGTAATTGATCAACATTTTCATGATGTACTAAATATAGCACCAGCTGAAGGTAACAGTCCTGTTAGGTTGTTATCAGATGAAACAAATGAGGCAAAGTGCTTTCCTGTTCTGTATCCTATTGGTGGACCCACGTTTCATGACGAAAGACCACAAAAAATCACATTGACACGATACCTTAATGCACGAATATTAAATGCGGATGGACGTTTTGCACAGAACACAGATTTCATTTTTTATGCACAGTATATATCAGAAGTTGATCAGATTGTATCCAATGTCTCAATTGCATTACGCAAAGGTTGTGAGAAAGATGGCTTATCAAAGGTAACACCAGATATGCTGACAAATTCTGATAACTTGCAAAAAATACTAAAGTATGATGAAGGATATAAGTTTTTGAGACCAGTCAGAGGGACGCCTCCCTATTGGATGTCTACACAGAAAGATCTCTTTGCACTGATTAGACAACTTGGCATACCGACTTTCTTTGCATCTTTTAGTTCTGCAGATCTGAGATGGCCTGAAATGATGAACGCCATTATTAAACAAGAGGGTAAACAAATAAATGTTGATAAGCTTGATTGGTCTGAAAAATGTGGATTTTTAAGACGAAATCCTGTCACTGCAGCGAGGATGTTTGATCACAGATGGCATTGTTTTCTGAAACATGTCATTATGTCTCCAGCTGAACCTATTGGTAAAATAAAAGATTATTTTTATCGTGTTGAATTCCAACAACGTGGTTCTCCTCATGTTCACTGTCTGTTTTGGGTAGAAAATGCTCCAAAGCTTAATGATGATGATGAAGCTAATGATCCTCTGGTTGCTGATTTCATTGACACATATATCACCTGTGAGACACCTGCAGAGCAAGACATTGAACTCTTTGAAACAGTAAACAGTGTGCAGAAGCACAGTACAAGACATTCAAAAACATGTCGCAAGAAAAATACAGTATGTCGTTTTAATTTCCCAAGACCTCCATCTAGCCGTACCTTTATCACAAGAGCATCTAATGCAAATGAGTTTAAAGGTAATGATGAAGATGAGACAGCAAGTGCAATTATAAAAAAAGTCAAAACTGCATTAAACTCTGATGTTAATTTTGATTCAGTTGATGCATTTTTTTCATTTTTGGGTATTGATCAGGCTGTGTTTGAGAAAGCATACAACAAATGTTCTAAAAAGAAAAGTATTGTCCTGAAAAGAAATCCAAAAGATGTTTGGGTAAACCAGTACAATAGAGATTTACTGCGTGCTTGGCAAGGGAATATGGATATTCAGTATGTCACAGACGCTTTTTCTGTAGTGGTTTATATATTAAGTTACATCACAAAAGCTGAGCAAGAAATGGGATTGTTACTTCAACGTGCACAAAATGAGGCTATAAATGGAAATCTTGAAGCTAAAGCATCTTTAACCTCTCGACGCGCACTAGCTCGCGGACGGAAGGACGTCAGTTTTTTTTAATGTTGCTAACAATATATATATAGCCTACTGTGTACAAACAACAATAATAATAACACTACTATACATCGTTTAAAAGGTCTAAGGGTTTAGCGTCAGTGTATGGTGTCCGTTTTGAGATTAAATTGCTCTAGTATCATAAATATAGTATTTTATTACAGAAGTCCAGATAACAACATGCATAATATAAACTGACCCCTTACCTTTGTGCTGGTATAAGGAACGCGAATCGAATCCAGTCTGTTTCAGATGTGTGAATAACCCATAAAAACTCTCCAACAAAGTACATCCAATGACCAGTTTTGTCCACAAATGCGTACAATCCGTGAAATATGGATATATTTTCCTTTGTTTACATCAGATTTCAGATGCACGTCTTGTAATAGATTATAATATACAATCTGAGGACTATTTACATCGTAACACTTGTATATGAGAGCACACTTGCGTTCAAAACCAGCGCTCAGACATGATTGTACAAGTAGGCGGGAGTATAATACATAATATCCAAACAGCGCTGTCTAATATCGTGACGTCATCTGACTCGCGCGTTCCTCCAATGACTTCATGGAAAATATTGATAGACAGAACGTGTAGCCAATTAGAACACGAATTCAACGATCTTTGTGTGAAGCTTTATTTCCTGGTGTGGATACGGCATTTTATACGCTTATATAAGGATAAACAATAAAAAGAACGAACGTGTATGCATGTAAACAAAAGACTTTTATTTTGTGGCTGACTGGCACTTAGAAAAGGCACTAGTCTTACAAAAACTCTTGCAAGAACCTCATTTTTGGGTCTATTGACTTCAAACGTGAAATATAACTTCTTTAGACTTGTGGCTTTGGCCTCATTGCATTTATAGGTTTCACACATATATTTATCATTAAGATTTTTAGTGTTAAAAAAGATGTTATGCAAAAAAAATTTTATTACAATGTACTTCAGCCTCTCTAACTTTTTTTTTTTTAATCTTAAAATAATTTTGAAACATGGAAAACGAAGCTCAAAGTGTCTTCTATCTAATGATACCACAGTTATGCTTATACTATAAATGGTTTAGTAAAAACAGCCCTTTTAGTGAAAGTAGGTATTTCATGGTTTCGGGCCAGTATGGGGGTGCTTTTCAAGAGGTTAAAACAATTGGGAAGTTTGTATTTGCACAATAGGGAGCTTTCCTCGCAAGAAGCCGTGTACAGACTGACAGGCATGCATTTAAAGGAATGTTCACGTAAAATACAATTTATTCCAATAGGAATAAATCCAGTAAAGATGAGTTTGCCTTTACATGTGCTACAAAATAAAGTGGAGAACAGCCAGTCTGATGATGAAAGCAGTTTTTGGATGACAAGTGTTGTTGACAGGTACAAGAACAGACCACAGAAAGAACCACTGATAAATCTTTGTCTTGCCAGTTTTTGTTCAGAGTACAGAGTTTTGACAAAGTCAGAGGTGTCTTCACAAAAGAAACCAGCAGAAAGTGAAGTTATTAAACTTAAAAATAATTGTGGCTATGTGAAACGAAGAACACGAACTGAACCTGCAGTTGTGAGGTATCCAAGATTTTCATCAACAAATGATCCAGAAAAATATTATCATTCATTACTGCAGCTTTTTCTACCACATTATGATGACTGTCAATTAAAGCCTAGACACTATGAGACTTATGAGGACTTTTACAGCAGTGGTTTCATAAAAATTGGTTGTACACTGCATAAAGTTAAATCAATTGTTGATGGCAACAGAGAATTGTTTGAAAAAGAAATTGACAAAATAGAAAAAGCTAAACAGCTTTTGGAGCAGGATATAGATGATTTAGATGATGCTTGGGCTGGAAAATGTCCTGAAACCGAAAGACAACGTCATGAATGTATTGAAATAATGAAGAATAAAGTATTACCTGATGAAGATGACACTCGAGAAGTGATTCCAGATCTTACAGGAAACCCTCAAACTATTTGTACTGTAGAAACAAACCACACCACAATGCCTAGAGATGAAGCGTTACATTTACTGCGATCATTAAATGAGGAACAATCAGCTATATTTTATAAAGTCCGCAAGTGGTGTCTACAGAAAGTGCTTGGACAGAACCCCGAACCTTTAAGATTGTTTATTACTGGTGGAGCAGGAACAGGAAAAAGTCATTTAATTAAGGCAATATACTATGAATCTTGCAGGCTGTTATCTCAGCTGTCTGAAAATCCTGAAGATGTTACAGTGCTTTTAACAGCTTCGACAGGAGTAGCAGCCTTTAATGTTGGTGCTTCAACTATTCATAACACATTTTCAATTGGTGCAAATGTAAGATTGCCATATCAGCCACTGAGTGATGACAAAATAAATTCTTTACGTGCCAAAATTGGTAATTTACACATTTTGATTATTGATGAAGTCTCTATGGTTGACCATCGTCTGTTGTCATACATTCACGGAAGGCTGCGACAAATAAAACAAACTGCTGATTACTCTCTATTTGGAAAAGTAAGCATTGTTGCTGTGGGTGATTTCTATCAGTTACCGCCTGTAAAGGGTACTGCTCTTTATTCTGACACAAAAGGAGTAAACCTATGGGAAAACAACTTTGAACTTGCTCAGTTAACTAAAGTTGTTAGACAACAAGATGCAACTTTTGCTGAGATGTTAAATCGTCTGAGAATACGTAAAAAAGGAGATTGTCTTACATCTACTGACACTGATATGTTGAAAAAATGTGAAACAGGGGAGAAATGTAATGATCTTCACATATTTGCTACAAATGCTGAGGTTGACAAATACAACATTGAAAGACTAAACGAATGTTGTCCGGAAGCAATCAGTATTAATGCTCAAGATTATATCAGAAATTCAAAAACTGGAAGAATGGAACGTAAAGTTGGATACCACACTAAAGTTTTCAACTCATGTTTGTCTAAATGTGTTTCCTTGGGTGTTGGAGCAAGGGTCATGTTAAAGAAAAATATTGATGTTGCTGACGGTCTTGTCAATGGAGCTTTTGGTACAGTTGTCCACATTAGTGAAAGTCAGAAAAAAGGTGAAGACAATGATGATTTTCCATCAGCTATTCATGTGGAGTTTGATAATCCAATAGTTGGAAAAATTCAAAGACATAGAACACGTGAGACGTTTTCTCAAAATTCTACTGTAATTGAGGTACAAGAAGACCAAGTCACAAATGCTGGTGGCATAAGAAGGCAGTTTCCACTCAGATTGGCGTGGGCATGTACAGTTCACAAAGTGCAAGGACTCACAGTAGATAAAGCTGTTGTATCACTTAATAAAATCTTTACAGCAGGACAGGCATATGTTGCATTGAGTCGTGTAAGATCTCTTAACGGACTAATAATTGAGGACTTTAAAGATTCTGTCATATTCTGTAATGACAAAATTGAGATGGCTTTAAAAGATATGCCAAAATTCACTTTGGAAGAGTAAACTTTCTGTAAATCTCTTGGTACATTCAGAATAGCACTGGTTAATGTACAAAGTCTAAAAGCACACTTTCAGGATGTCCTGTCACATACAGTTTTGATGAATGCTGATTGTATTTGTTTAACAGAAACATGGCTAAATGTTAATGACCAAGAACCACAGATACCAGGATTTGTGTTCAAAAGCAACCCAAGAGCTAACTGTTATGATGACAGCACTGCACTTTTTACTGAATTAAAACATCAGAGAGGAGGTGGAGTTGGAGTTTATTTTTCTGAGAACATTAAATGTAATATCTTTGTACCTGAGTGTTCTAACTTAGAGTATTTGTACTTTGTGGTTCCATGTGTCAATTTGACTGCTGCACTTTTGTATAGGCCTAATTCATATAAAAGTGATTTGTTTCGCCAGCACCTTTTACATGTTATTAATGAGATGGAGAAGCATACAGGACAAAAAATAATAATGGGAGACTTTAATGAGGACATCTTTACTTCTTGCACAATTGTAAAAGTAATGGAACAACATGGATACACTCAACAGGTACACAATTCAACCACAGAAAAAGGTACACTAATTGATCATGTGTATACAAAAGATATGGAGTGTGTTACTCTTGAAATTGTACAAACGTACTACAGTTTTCATCAGGCAATACTTGTTACATTAGTATAAAAATAAATAGATCGTTTATAGGCCACCTGGTTGTCCCACATGTCAATTTAAGTACTGTATATTTCTATAGGCCTAAATCATATAGCTACTGTTAAAACAAATCAGTTTTATATGTTAATTATATATAAATATCCAATATATATATATATAAACATGGGGTGACTAAATGTTACAACAACATGAGGACAATCAACATTTACAATATTCAACTAAACATAGAGATATATTATGCATGTTCATATGAACAAATAGATGTAGGACTATTGATTTGTGCAAATAACTATAGTTTTCATTAGGCAAAACTTGTTGAAGTGGTTTGTAGAAATGTTCCGCCTCCTATTAAATGGGGGGTCAGGGAGGACACAAACTATTGGCGGCTCCCTGGGGAGGGGAGGGGAGGGTGAGGGGAGACTGGGTTGGCTGGCACTGGTTGGTTGATAAAGGGATGAATTTTGTCTTATAGGTTAATAAGACTGATAACAATGTTAACTAGTAATTATGGTTATACTTATCCAAACTTCTACAATGTATTAACATAGATTAAAAGAATTATGTCTTAAAAACATTACTTAAAAATTAACCTACTTAACAAATCAACAAAACTTTTTGTAACTGAAAACAACTTTTAAAACTCTGTCAACCAACCCCTAAATCCTGTTGTTGCTGCAATGTACTTTAAGTACTATAGAGAAGTGCTTACTTATTTATTAATTCACAATTTTTTAATGTTATTATATGTCCTCATACTGTATTTCCCTTTTATTTTTGTTTGAGTTATTTTTACCATGAACTGCTTTCACATCTTATTTCACAGTTATGACATAATCTGCATTGTTTATAAATTATAAATGCAATAACTCATTTATTTACATGGGTGATGTGTGGGTGTGTTTGAAATGGGTGTTTTATTAACGCAAGGATGAGAAAAACAAAGTTTATTTACAATAAATATTTTAACCATTTAAACAATTTTAAATTGTATGCCAGTCAACCCAGTTCTCCTCTTTGTATTATTTTTTATATAGTTTTCTGTTATTTAAAATTAGTCCACATATATTACACCTGAATCAAGATGTTTGTATAATATAATGGAAAACCACGTCACAGTAATTGTCAGGGCTTTTTATGTTTAAATGGTTATTGTGCAGTTAATTGTGCCAAGCACTTTATAGCTGTGTAGATCTACTTACACCTCTATATTTTATTCTGTATAATGTTTACATTTTCATGAAGCACTGCAGAAATGATTTTATTTAATGTAAAAAAGCATAAACAATTTGGACATTATGGACAACTTAGCTTATGTAATGTTTATTTTATATTGTCTAGCAGGAACCCTTTTCAATGGACAAATAATCTGGACCATATGGATAACTAATCTTATGAACTTTTGCTGAAAAAGCTTCTCCATTTATATTAAAACAACTGAGCTTCATTTCCTGCAATGTTCATTTTTATATTAACCAGCAGAATCTTATTCAATGCACAGACAATCTGGAACGTATGGAAAAATTTGATTCTGAACCTCTGTTCAAAAGGCTTCTATCTGCCTAAAGCAACAAACCTACCTGTCATGTAATCTTCATTTTTATTGACCTTTTATTGAGAAACCTTTCTGACTGGACAGAAGATCTGGACCTTCTGGAGAACTCACATTCTGAACTTCTGCTCAAAAAGCTTCTCAATCTGCTTAAAACAACTGACCCCCCAATACTATAATGTTAATTTCATTTTCAACAGCAGGAACCTTCATCAATGTACAGATTTGGAAGTAATGGACAACTCAGCTTCTAAAACTTCTACATCTGCCTAAAGCAACAAACCTTCCTGTCCTGTAACCTTCCTGTAACCTTATGGAGAATTTAGCTTATGAACAATTGCTGAAAAAGCCTCTCCATGTACATTACAACAATTGAGCTTGCTATCTTGTAATGTCCATTTTATATTCACCAGCAGGAGCCTTATTCAATGCACATATAGTCTGGGCCTTATGGAGAACTCTGTTCAAAAACCTTCTCAATCTGTTTAAAACAACTGACCCTCCTATCCTATAATGTTCATTTTATAACTAACATATTCCATATTCGTTAATGGAAAGACAATCTGGACCTTATGGAGAACTTAGGTTATGAACCATTGCTCAAAAAGTTTCTCTATGTACATTAAAAGGACTGAGCTTTCTGTCCTGTAACGTTCATTTTATATTCACCAAAAGGAACCTTATTTAATGGACAGACAATCTGGACCATATGGACAACTGAGCTTCTGAAGATCTGTGCAAAAAGCTTCAACATCTGCCTAAAGCAACAAACCTTCCTTTCCAGTAATGTTTGTTTTATATTGACCAACAGAAACCTTTCTGAATGTACAAGCAATCAGGACCTTACGGAGAACTTAACTTATGAACCATTGCTCAAAAAGCTTCTTTATCTGCATAAATTCCAACTGAAGTTCGTATCCATCGTTCAATTAAAAGAACAGTTATATTTATTTAACCTGCCAGATTACAAGACTACAGTACAAACTGGTTAAAGTTGCAGATGGAAAAATCATCTTCAATGACATTTAAGTAAGTATAATAATTTTTATGAATGATGTTTTACGCTAACTTTTTATTAACACATTAATATTTATTATGGCATATTAATTAATAATTTGTTTATGTTGTAGAACCGATAGTACTACAAGGAATCATTTATCCTCTGATGTACATCAACACACAGCTATAACAGCAACAGGACACTTAACTACTTAAAACATCATGATACTGAATAGACTTTTGATGTGAGTATGTTTATTTTTTCTATTTATTACCATTAGAATAGCCTAAGATTAAAAATAATTATAGAACATGTTTGTTGTTTACCCTGTAGAAATTTTTACTGCTGTGAGGACATCACAAGAGGAAGATGATACACAGCTATAACTACATGCATCCTTATTGAACAGAAATCACATAATTTTTTCAAAGGACAGACGTTCCAAAAATTATTTATCACCGCTTTCAGGGACTATATAAACAATAACCAGCATAGTTGTTGTTCACTTTTAACTGTAACTTTTTAAATTCGACCCACGGTATGCAGTGGAACTTACTGATGTCTTTCCAGATATTTTTAGCATCTCACTAAGCCAAGCTGTCATCCCAACATGCTTTAAAGCCATCCTTCCAGTCCTGAATAAGTTGCACTTACTCTTATGTTCATGAAGTGCTTTGAAAGTATGACCTCCCCTCTCTGGATCCCTTCCAGTTTGCAAATCAGTCCAGCTGTTAGACTGATGACGCCATAGCCACTGCCTCTCACTCAGCCTTTACACATCTGGACAAAAAAGACTCATATGTTAAAATGCTTTTCATAGACTTAGTTTCACTTAAACACACACTGGTTCAGCTGGGGCTTAACATTTTGCTATGTAAATTGCTGTTGGTCTTCCTGACTGAGAGTTCTCAGGCAGTATGGGTCACCAGTAACACATCCAGCACAATAGAGCTTAACACAGGAGCTCCTCAAGGATGTTTGCTCAGCCACCTCTTGTTCACTCTGCTGACCCACAACTGCAAACCATCACACAGCTCTAACCTTTTCCTTCAATTTGTGGACACAACTATGGTGGGCTTTATTAGCAAAAAAGATGAGACAAACTACAGGACCGACATGAACTGCCTGGCCGGGTGGTGCAGAGACAACAATCTCTCTATGAACATGAACAAAACAACGTAGATTGTTGTGGACTTCAGGACATTGCACACTCAGCATGGTCTACTGACTATCAACAGTTCTGTACAGAGAATAGCAGCACAAAGTTCCTTGGTGTGCATATCACAGATTACCTATCCTGGATTGACAACACACTTTACTTCCTTCGAAGGAAAGCCACAGCCCCAAACCCCATCATGTGAAGCTTCTACAGAGGCACCATCGAGAGCATCCTGACCAGCTGCATCGCAGTGTGATATGCTGCCTGAAATACAACTTTGCCATTGGACCCTTCTCTGCGTATTGAGAGCAGCTACAAAATTTGGTGTTGCTTTCTCCTTGCTTCAAGACATTTATAGTACCCATCTCACCCACAAACCCTCTGCATTGCAGATGGTCAGACCCACTGAAACACAGATTCTTCAGTCTGCTGCCATCAGGGAAGGGACTGCAGAGTCTCCAGGCCAGGACTAGCAGACTGAAAGACAGCTTCATACATCAAGCTGTAAGGAAGCTGAACTATCTCCCAGCTCTATGCTCTCCTCTGTTTCCCAATGCACTAAATTGTCTGTTTAGTGTTTAATATAATGTTTAACATGTAGTGTTTAAAGTCATCAGTATACACCTAGCTTTAAGAGTAACGCAATTTCAATTCCCTGTGCTGCGCATATGGCAGAATTGACAATAAAACATGAACTTGAACTTAAAATCTTATGCAACATACATTTTATGACACATAGTATTTCAATTTAGATACAAATTGCCTTTAATGTGATTTACCACATTATTGTATGCTTTTCAGAAACAAACCTTAATTGACAGCATTTGGTTACATATTCCATTGGTATGGTTTTGCTAATCAACCAAGTCCATTAGAAAACTCTAATTTAATGCTCAGCTTATGTTCAATGTAATATGAGCCATCAACATATCTATTTATGTTGTATTAAATATATAGTATTAAATTATGACATTCTAAATGTGAATTTGTAATGTGAGGATGAGATGTTTTTTGGGAGTCCACAAATTTGCACCGATCTTAGCAATTCAAGGAGACATGGGCTGGTTACCCGCAGCCATACAGAGAAAATGTGAAATTCTACAATTGTGGAACCGTCTAATTAAAATAGAAGAGGATAGAATAAATAAGAAAGTTTTTAGGTGGAGTAAAGCTTGTTGGTCCCCTTGGATAAACGAGATCTATTCTATTTTTGAGGAGGTAGATGGTGTATATTTATAGAACTAATTTAAGGTGTAATGTCAATTTGCTTAAACACAAGCTGTTTCTGAAATGTGAAGAAAAATGGTTGGAAAATGTAATGTTAAAGCCAAAATTAAGAACATATATGCAATTCAAACAGAACTTTAGCTCAGAATTATATGTCACATCTCATTTATCTAGAAGCCAAAGATCAAATTTCTGAAATATTTTGGTATGATGATGATTTAAAATTACTATGTCTGTTTAACTATAATGACGTATTTAGGTTTGCAATTTTTGTTTTAAAGCCCTGGAAAAGAAGACATGCTAGCCTGTTTAATTATATTTAATTGTGATTTGCACTGGACCAATAATTGAGAATACAGGGATGCTTGATTAAATATATGTTGGAATACATGTATTATTATTATCTTTATTGTGTTTCTATTGCCGGTCTTTATTGACTTGGATCTGTTTATTTTGTGTATTTATGTCGTACATAATTTTTTTAAATATCTGTATATTAATGTTGTTGTCTTGTAAGCCCATGAGGGCTGAGCGTTATTATACGCATGACACAATAATAAAATTTAATTCATACATTTACACAGTTCATTGAAAATAATACATTGTATTGTTGTATAGAAAGTAAATTGAATTTGAATCAGACGATTGGTGATGTTGCATTATTTTATTCACAATTTCTTTGTTATTATTAATTTTGAATAAACACTGTAGAACAGGGATGGGCAGCTTCAGTCCTGGAGTTCCGGTGTCCTGCAGAGTTTAGCTTCAACCATACTTAAATACACCTGAAGCAACCAATTAAGGTCTTACTAGACATACTAGAAACTTTTAGGCAGGTGTGCGGAGACACCTTGGAGCTAAACTCTGCAGGACACCGGCCCTCCAAGACCAAAGTTGCCCATCCCTGCTGTAGAACAACCAACATTAACATCATGTTTTAACTATATTTTATATCTTTGCACCAGTAGGTCTCAATGTCACAAAACAGTGTAGTCTAAGGTTATTCAATTCATATTTATTTATATAGCACTTCTCAGAAATAAGTAATACCATAATTCTAAACTATATACTAGTGTTACAAACATGTACTAAAGAAAGTCCTAATTTAAGCTATAAGCTTTTCAGCAATCTTCCAGCAAGCAAGCAAGTCATCACAGTGATAAAACCAGGCTAAGCCGGGTCTGCCACTGCCAATTCTTATTTGGCATGTTATTGCTACAATCCATACCACGACTGCTATCTATAACAAAGAGACCCAGTGTTACTGATTACAGCTACAATATACATTAATAATTTAGTACATACTATGCTATATAGAATAAAGTCAATAACATATTAGAAAACTCAACATCACTGCAAATGCACAAGGTAGTGGTCAATTGTCACTGGACAGTCATCAGTCATTTGGCAGCATAATGGACATCAGACAGATCATTGATGAAATGAGCGTCACACTAAACTGGAATTTAATTGTCTGTATCAGATATCTTCATTGAACCAAGGACAAGACAATGAAACACAAACAAGGTGCTATTAGTATAGATGCAATCACATTTAATACAGCAGGCATACAGTTATACAGTATAACAGATGTGTCAGTGCTCATTATGACAATGATTCAATGTTTCAAGTTTCACATCAATACACTAAAGTTTATCTACTATATGTCACAGGTGGGAGCGGACTGCCCCTGTCACGTGTCACGCTCCTCCTTCACTTTCACCCCGAGGAGGTCCCAAAACACCCCAATGACAAGACAGACAAAGGAATAAAAATTAACAAATTTTATTAAATATTAAAAAGACACGTAGGGGGAATTAAATACTTAAAAGAAGGGATCTCAGTCCTTGGTTTCTCATGGCATGGGGGAGGGGGCATTTAAGTGTCTTGGCTCCAGGTGTATAGGTGAGTTTGCAGGAGGGCGACGGGATCTTTACTACAGGTGGTATCCAGATGGGCACACTGGATCTTCTCTTAGGGCATACGGTGAGTATACAAATGGGAACACTGGATCTTGTCTCTGGGCATACAGTGAGTATACAAATGGGCACACTGGATCTTTTGTCGGTGCGCCACCACTCGGTGAGGTCAGGGTCCAGAGCCACCAGCGGGCATGTATGCGGAAAGCGGTCGTCTCACAGCACCAGTGCACGTTCTTCTCACACAGGGTTTCTCTCCCAGCCTAGAGGGTGATTACTGACAACAAGACACAGCACGGCACTGCAGACTTCAAGTGTACACACAGCAAAGGGAACGGACTCACCCTCTGCACTCCACACATTCACAGTGAATAAGGTCAGAATCACCTAAGGCCGGGGAATAGTTCCTGGACGTTGGGGGCACCGATGCGCGGATGGCCAGATGAAACGTCACAGCCGCGACTAGGCAATGGGCTCCTTTCTTGCTGTTCCCGGCTCACCCACTAATCCCTTTATGGTGGGGCCGCTTACACACAACTCACAACAGGGAGACGATTATTCCACACTTTTTAAAATAAATGTTGACACGCTGAATATTTCCATGTACTCACACTTCTGTTAACACTGGAACTTTTCCTTCTCTTCCAGATAACCGGCACAGACCACAACTGGCAGCACAATCTCCTTCCGGTAATCCTAGCCGATCTCCAATGTGGGTTAACTGCATACCACACCATACATGTAAACACAATGCTCCAAATAAAGATGGTCGTATACTCAGCCCAATGTGTGTATCTCTCTCTTCGTTCCAAGCTCTACAGTACACCATACACGCTCTCCAAACTAGCTGCTCTGCTCCGTAGTGCCCAGAACAACTGCTGGAAAACACAACACCCTTCCTTTCGTCTCCTTCAGCCCCGTCCTCTTTCCACTCACGTCTGTGCGATCGCCAGATCAACGGGGCCTTCCGACTCTTCAGAAGGACAGAAAAAGTTAATGTAATATTAAGATATTGTCTTGATTAGTACTAATTTACTTTAAACAGGCATGTCTAAAGTCCTATTGTGTGACCTTTTTCTATTTCTAATATTGTGTTTTTTTGTTGTAACATTAGAAATAATTAATGTTGATTGATCAAAATTGAATGATGATATCCTTAAAATGCTTACTTAGCAGCAGCAGCAACAGTAACAACAGTGACGATAACACCAGTGACAAATCTGCAGACACAATGGCATATCTAAGATTGGGGCCATAGTTAATGTTAATAAAATTTCCTTTCTCCTTACTATAAACTGTAGAACATCAGTGACACATCTTAAGTCCTCGCATGCATTTATCAAATTATTTATCAAATTGCTAAAAGATGAGGAGAGAGTGCACACTCACCATGTGCTTTCAAAACAGCCACGCCTACAATGAACTTTTGACCATTTTTTTCAAAGTGGTGGTTTTTATAAATTGTAACACCAGTGACATGAAATTGAGGGACAGGTATTCCCTGTAAATTATTTATAATATTTAGTTGATATTTTAGTTTTTTAAGTAGTCCCTAAATAACTGTACTACTTCCCTTTGTATTATGACATTTAAAGGGGGAGAATAATATATTTTTTAACTCAAAATATGTCACTAAACCACAACTCCTAACCCAAGGGACAAGCCAATTTCATGGACATGACCGTGTTCTACAATATATATAAAATGGTTTGCAATTTAACTGTCTTACATATGTTTTATTAATAATAAAAAACTTCAATTAAAACAAAAAACATATATTTTGTGTCATTATCTGACTCAACCACCAGGAAAAACACTTAAAAGAAAGCCACCATTTTCATAAAATTACCCATATCATGAAAATCTGACTTTTTCCATGTTTAAAGGTGACATAGAATGATTGAACGGAGTATTTATCCTTGTTCTGTGATGTGACATGTAGACAAAATGTTTCTTGTTTGGGTCTGTAATGCCTTAGAAGCTTCCTAAAAACCTCTCTCAGGTTTGCAAGAATTACGACTTTATTCAGCATTGTCTTCTCTTTCGGTTCTGTTGTGAAGTCACGTAACTGTTAGGGCTGCACGATAAATCACATGCGATATCACGCGCATCACGTCAGTAATGCCAGTTCCTTAATTAGTATTAAATAGTCATCAGCTGCTTTCAGATGGAGCGGCATTAACTGCACAGAACCATAGTTCACTGACAAGTTGGGTCATACCGCGATACGTCCGCGATAATTAATCCAAAATTGCCCCGTTTGTCAGTTAACTATGGCTCTGTGCGGTAAATGCCGCTCCATCTGAAGGCAGCTGGTGGCAATTAATACTAATCAAGGAAACGGCATTACTGACGAGATGCGCGTGACAATCACATGCGATATATCATGCAGCCCTAATAACTGTAATGAGATAGATTTTTTTTAAAAATGTATAGGGTGCGTCTAGGGATTTGACTTGAGATAAACACAAAGGTAAAAAGTCCAGTTTATTTTTGCATGCTGTCATCCGGACTTCTGTAACAAAATACTACATATGATGCTAGAACATCTGTATCTCAAAACAGCTTTACAGGGAGTATGGCTTAGTTAAATTAGATGTAAATGAGCCCTATTGTCTCTCCAGGCAGGGAAAAGTGTTAACTTTTCTTTCTCAATTTTCTTGGCATTCTCTTTCTTGAGTGTTATATTCAAATGACCACAACTTCCAAAATCTTATTAGTTTCCATGTGTTACATATCATTGGAAAGCTTACAAACTGCACTTTCAAAATCTGTGAATAACTCAAAATGCCTCAGATCCGACTTGTGTCTCTACTTTCCATGACTGGTCACAAATTGAGATATTCCCATTGGTTGCTAGGGATTGAATTACTATCCACAAGAGATTATACTTCAAGCAATGAAAGGAATGATCCATGATGACTCATGATTTTAGATGAAACTGTAGTATTTGTTAGTAAAAATAGACATCTTCCTATGTCAAAACCACTAGGTGGCGCTATGAAAAAACTGTGCATGCAACCTTAGGTCATGACTGTGTTACATCTAGCTAGTTTCATGACTATACACTTTAGTTAAGCAATAAAATAGTTGTATGACCATAGGGCTTGCTTGATATGAAAGATTTTGTTCAATTATAGGGCCACCTAGTGGTGGAGGCATACCATTTTTTTTTGTGTGGCCTCAGACTGTGGTCGTACATCTGCGTATCAAATCTGGTGAAAAAATCTCTTTTCGTTGCGAAGTTATAACCATTTATGTGTAAAAAATGCAAAATTTAAAGGTAATTTTTCGTTTTTTGCATTTTTCGGCCATTTCTGATGAAAATTTTAATATAACGCCAATAGAACTTTTTGTTCAGAAGGTAATGCAATATTCTTCCTATGGTGTTTTCGTGTCGATCGGAATAACGCTCGCGGAGTTATTCGCGCGTGTTTTTTAAGTGCTATTTTGATGCACAGGGCTAACCGTAAGGCGAATCCTGGCATGTTTGGTATCGTTGGACTCGGCGACTACTCAGGACTCCAAAAAATCAAGTCCCGTGAAAATACTTTTATCGCAGCCAAAGTTATAGGCGTATAGAACATTCGTCTGACCACTAGGTGGCGCTGCAACGAAACTGTGCATGCACCCTCAGTTCCTGACTGGCATCTCGAGTACCAAGTGTCGTGTCAATAGGCCTAAGTTTGGCGAAGATACAGCCTAAAATCAGTTTTTTTGCGCTCTAAGTAAAATTCGTTGACGCGCTATACGAGAACGGATTGGTTTATCGAAATTCTTTTAATAACTTTTTGCCTTGAGTGTCTCTAGATGCTGCATACCGATTTTCGTGGCAATCGGGTAAAAACTCTAGGAGGAGTTCGCAAAAGTAGGTTTTACGAATATTTCAAAATGGCGGAAAAATTTTCATGACGGAAAATGACGGCATAGGGTCCAATCGAATCGTCTTGAGCCAAGGAATCAGAGGAAGCAAGAATTTTGTTTCTAGGACTTACGGATCAGAAGTTATAAGCAAAAACGTAAGTGCAACTTTGGACTGTTGGTGGCGCTAGCGGGTTTGAGATAGAGACTCCAAAATTGCTAGGGATATTATTTGGACTGTCCTCTGTCAGTGTGCCAAATTTCATAACTTTCCTATGTACGGTTCTATGGGCTGCCATAGACCGCAATGGAACAGGAAGAAGAATAATATTTAAAAAGAAAAAGAAAAAGAAAAAGAAAAAGAAAACTAACGGATACAATAGGGGTCTTCGCCCATTCTGGGCTTGACCCCTAATAATAAATATAGCTGCAAGCAGCAATCACCGGGGTCAAGTCAAAAAGGGCACAGCAGAAAGTAAAGTTGAGTTCGGATGAGCAGTTTAAAGTACCTAAGAAAATCTCTTGATTTCAGACAAAACAATATGACAGTTATCAGCAAAAAAGCTGTGTTCTCATTTAGTGAAATCTCTCCCTCTCTTTCGACGAGCATTGATAACTAGAACACTGACGTAAAAATGAGTGGTGCTTGCAGTGGCAATACTCAGCTCTCAAAATGTTACAGTGTTGTTAATGAGTCAAAAGAGCCCACCCCCGTGTCTCTACGATGTTCTGACGCAGAGTTATAGCTCTTGCAAAACGGTTGATAAGGTATTCTCATTGGTTGCTAGGGAGTGAATTGGCATCCACCAGTGATTATAGTCAAAGCCATGAAAGGAATAATCCATGATGACTCATGGTTTTAGATGTGCTGTTGCAGTAGATTTATGCAAAAATAGCTATTTTCTATCTCCAAACCACTAGGGGGCGCTATGACAGAATCGTGCATGCAACCTCAGGTCATGACTGCGTTACATCTAGCTAGTTTCATGACTATACACTTTAGTTCGGCAAAGAAATAGTTGTATGACCATAGGGCTTGCTTGATATGAAATATTTTGTTCAATTATAGGGCCACCTAGTGGTTCAGGCATACCAATTTTTTTGTGTGGCGTCAGACTCTGCTCATACATCAGCGTATCAAATCTGGTGAAAAAGTCTCTTTTCGTTGCGAAGTTATAACCATTTATGTGTAAAAACCACAAATTTTAAATGTAATTTTTCGTTTTTTGCAATTTTCGGCCATTTCTGATGAAAATTTTAATATAACGCCAATAGAACTTTTTGTTCAGAAGGTAATGCAATGTTCTTCCTATGGTGTTTTCGAGTCGATCGGAATAACGCTCGCGGAGATATTCGCGCATGTTTTTTAAGTGCTGTTTTGCTGCGCAGGGCTAACCGTAAGGCGAAATCTGGCATGTTTGGTATCGTTGGACTCGGCGTCTACTCAGGACTCCAAAAAATCAAGTCCCGTCAAAATACGTTGATCGCAGCCAAAGTTATAGGTGTATAAAACATCTGTCTGGCCACTAGGTGGCGCTGCGACGAAACTGTGCATGCACACTCAGTTCCTGACTGGCATCACAAGTACCAAGTGTCGTGTCAATAGGCCTAAGTTTGACGAAGATACAGCCTAAAATCTGTTTTTTTGTGCTCTACGTAAAATTTGTTGACGCACTATACGACAACGGATTGGTTTATCAAAATTCTTTTAATAACTTTTTGCCGTGAGGGTCTCTAGATGCTACATACCAATTTTCGCGGCAATCGGGTAAAAACTCTAGGACGAGTTCGCAAAAGTAGGTTTTACAAATAATTCAAAATGGCGGAAAAATTTTCATGACGGAAAATGACGTCATAGGGTCCAATCGAATCGTCTTGAGCCAAAGAATCAGAGGAAACAAGAATTTCGTTTCTAGGACTTACGGATCAGAAGTTATAAGCAAAAACATAAGTTCAACTTTGGACTGTTGGTGGCGCTAGCGGGTTAGAGATAGAGACTCCAAATTTGCTGTGGGGACACATTGGACTGTCCTTTATCAGTGTGCCAAATTTCATAACTTTCCTACGTACGGTTCTATGGGCTGCCATAGACCGCAATGGCGGAAGAAGAATAACTAATAATAAATATAGCTGCAAGCAGCAATACCGGGGTCAAGCCGAAAAGGGCACTGAAGGGTGTAAAGTTGGGTTTGGATAAGAATACTGAAGAACCTAGGTAAACCTCATGATTTCAATGAAAAAAACGCAAAATTAATCAACAAAAATAATCTATGTTCTTGTCTACTGCAATCGTCCTTCTGTTATTGACAATCATGGAACATTAGAGCACTGAAGGACATGTGAGTGATGTTTGCAGTGGCATAACATGGGTCACAACATGTTACAACAAGTTAAATCAGTCAAAAGAGACCATCCCCATGTCTCTACGCTGTTCTGATGCAGAGAGAAAGCTCTTTTAAAAACGGTTGATAAGGTATTCTCATTGGTTGCTAGAGAGTAGATTGACATCCACCAGTGATTATAGTCCAAGCAATGAAATGAAGAATCCATGATGACTTATGATTTTAGATGTGTTGTTGCAGTAGTTTTAGGCAAAAATTGCTATTTTTTATCTCCAACCCACTAGGTGGCGCTATGACAAAATTGTGCATGCAACCTCAGGTCATGACTGCGTTACATCTAGCTAGTTTCCTGACTATACATTTTAGTTCAGCAAAGAAATAGTTGTATGACCATAGGGCTTGCTTGATATGAAAAGTTTTCTCCAATTATAAGGCCAACTAGTGGTAAAGGCATACCAATTTTTTTGTGTGGCCTCAGACTCTGCTCGTACATCAGCGTATCAAATCTGGTGAAAAAATCTCTTTTTGTTGCGAAGTTATAACCATTTATGTGTAAAAAAATGCAAAATTTAAAGGTAATTTTTCGTTTTTTGCATTTTTCGGCCAGTTCTGATGAAAATTTTAATATAACGCCAATAGAGCTTTTTGTTCAGAAGGTAATGCAATGTTCTTCCTATGGTGTTTTCGAGTCGATCGGAATAACGCTCGCAGAGATATTTGCGCGTGTTTTTTAAGTGCTATTTTGCTGGACAGATCTACCCGTATGACGAAACCTGGCATGTTTGGTATCGTTGGACTCGACGACTACTCAGGACTCCAAAAAATCAAGTCCCGTGAAAATACTTTTATCGCAGCCAAAGTTATAGGCGTAAAGAACATTCGTCTGGCCACTAGGTGGCGCTGCAACGAAACTGTGCATGCTCCCTCAGTTCCTAACTGGCATCTCAAGTACCAAGTGTCGTGTCAATAGGCCTAAGTTTGGCGATGATACAGCCAAAAATCTGTTATTGTGCGCTCTACCTAAAATTCGTTGACGCGCTATACGACAACGGATTGGTTTATCGAAATTCTTTTAATAACTTTTTGCCTTGAGTGTCTCTAGATGCTGCATACCGATTTTTGAGGCAAACGGGCAAAAACTCTAGGACGAGTTCGCAAAAGTAGGTTTAACGAATAATTCAAAATGGTGGAAAAATTTTCATGACGGAAAATGACGTCATAGGGTCCTATCGAATCGTCTTGAGCCAAGGAATCAGAGGAAACAAGAATTTCATTTCTGGGACTTACGGTTCAGAAGTTATAAGACAAAACGTAAGTGCAACTTTGGACTGTTGGTGGCGCTAGTGGGCTTGAGATAGAGACTCCAAATTTGCTGTGGATATTATTTGGACTGTCCTCTATCAGTGTGCCAAATTTCATAACTTTCCTACGTACGGTTCTATGGGCTGCCATAGACCGCAATGGCGGAAGAAGAAAAATTTACTAACAGAAACAATTGCCAATATAGCTGCAAGCAGCAATCACCGGGGTCAAGCCAAAAAGGGCACAGCAGAAAGTAAAGTTGACTTCGGATGAGCAGTTTAAAGTACCTAAGAAAATCTCTTGATTTCAGACAAAACAATATAACAGTTATCAGCAAAAAAGGTGTGTTCTCATTAAGTGAAATCTCTCCCTCTCTTTTCGATGAGCATTGATAACTAGAACACTGACGTAAAAATGAGTGGTGCTTGCAGTGGCAATACTCAGCTCTCAAAATGTTACAGTGTTGTTAATGAGTCAAAAAAGCCCACCCCCGTGTCTCTACGATGTTTTGACGCAGAGTTATAGCTCTTGCAAAACGGTTGATAAGGTATTCTCATTGGTTGCTAGGGAGTGAATTGGCAACCACCAGTGATTATAGTCAAAACCATGAAAGGAATAATCCATGATGACTCATGGTTTTAGATGTGCTGTTGCAGTAGATTTAGGCAAAAATAGCTACTTTCTATCTCCAAACCACTAGGGGGCGCTATGACAGAATCGTGCATGCAACCTCAGGTCATGACTGCGTTACATCTAGCTAGTTTCATGACTATACACTTTAGTTCGGCAAAGAAATAGTTGTATGACCATAGGGCTTGCTTGATATGAAATATTTTGTTCAATTATAGGGCCACCTAGTGGTTCAGGCATACCAATTTTTTTGTGTGGCCTCAGACTCTGCTCATACATCAGCGTATCAAATCTGGTGAAAAAATCTCTTTTCGTTGCGAAGTTATAACCATTTATGTGTAAAAACCACACATTTTAAAGGTAATTTTTCGTTTTTTGCATTTTTCGGCCAGTTCTGATGAAAATTTTAATATAACGCCAATAGAACTTTTTGTTCAGAAGGTAATGCAATGTTCTTCCTATGGTGTTTTCGAGTCGATCGGAATAACGCTCGCGGAGTTATTCGCGCGTGTTTTTTAAGCGCTATTTTAATGCACAGGGCTAACCGTAAGACGAAATCTGGCATGTTTAGTATCGTTGGACTCGGCGTCTACTCAGGACTCCTAAAAATCAAGTCCCGTAAAAATACGTTGATCGCAGCCAAAGTTATAGGTGTATAAAACATCTGTCTGGCCACTAGGTGGCGCTGCGACGAAACTGTGCATGCACACTCAGTTCCTGACTGGCATCACAAGTACCAAGTGTCGTGTCAATAGGCCTAAGTTTGACGAAGATACAGCCTAAAATCTGTTTTTTTGCGCTCTACGTAAAATTTGTTGACGCGCTATACGACAACGGATTGGTTTATCGAAATTCTTTTGATAACTTTTTGCCGTGAGGGTCTCTAGATGCTACATACCAATTTTCGCGGCAATCGGGTAAAAACTCTAGGACGAGTTCGCAAAAGTAGGTTTTTCGAATAATTCAAAATGGCGGAAAAATTTTCATGACGGAAAATGACGTCATAGGGTCCAATCGAATCGGCTTGAGCCAAGGAATCAGAGGAAACAAGAATTTCGTTTCTAGGACTTACGGATCGGAAGTTATAAGCAAAAACATAAGTTCAACTTTGGACTGTTGGTGGCGCTAGCGGGTTAGACATAGAGACTCCAAACTTGCTGTGTGGACACATTGGATTGTCCTTTATCAGTGTGCCAAATTTCATAACTTTCCTACGTACGGTTCTATGGGCTGCCATAGACCGCAATGGCGGAAGAAGAAGAAGAATAACTAATAAATATAGCTGCAAGCAGCAATGCCGGGGTCAAGCCAAAAAGGGCACATAAGAAAGTAAAGTTGAATTCGGATGAGCAGTTTAAAGAACCTGGGAAAATCTCTTGATTTCAGACTAAATAATATAACAGTTATCAGCAAAAAAGCTGTGTTTTCATTCAGTGTCATCTCTCCCTCTCTTCTCGAGGAGCATTGACAACTAGAACACTGAAGAAAATGTAAGTGGTGCTTGCAGTGGCAATTCTCAGCTCACAAAATGTTACAGTGGTGTTAATGAGTCAAAAGAGACCACCCCCATGTCTCTACGATGTTGTGATGCAGAGATATAGCTCTTGTAAAAAGGATTGATAAGGTATCCTAATTGGTTGCTAAGGAGTTAATTGGCATGCACCAATGATCTCCAAGCCATGAAAGGAATAATACATGATGACCCAAGATTTTAGATGTACTGTTGGAGTAGTTTTAGGCAAAAATACCATATTTCTATCTCAAAACCACTAGGTGGCGCAATGACATAGTTGTGCATGCAACCTCAGTTCATAACTGTGTTACATCTAGCTAGTTTTATGACTATACACTTTAGTTTAGTGAAGAAATAGTTGTATGACCATAGGGCTTGCTTGATATGAAAGATTTTGTTCAATTATAGGGCCACCTAGTGGTTCAGGCATACCAATTTTTTTGTGTGGCCTCAGACTCTGCTCATACATCAGCGTATCAAATCTGGTGAAAAAATGTCTTTTCGTTGCGAAGTTATAACCATTTATGTATAAAAACACAAATTGTAGAAGGTAATTTTTCGTTTTTTGCCATTTTCGTCCATTTCTGATGAAAATTTTAATATAACGCCAATAGAACTTTTTGTTCAGAAGGTAATGCAATGTTCTTCCTATGGTGTTTTCGAGTCGATCGGAATAACGCTCGCGGAGATATTCGCGCATGTTTTTTAAGTGCTGTTTTGCTGCGCAGGGCTAACCGTAAGGCGAAATCTGGCATGTTTGGTATCGTTGGACTCGGCGACTATTCAGGACTCCTAAAAATCAAGTCCCGTCAAAATACGTTGATCACAGCCAAAGTTATAGGTGTAAAAAACATCTGTCTGGCCACTAGGTGGCGCTGCGACGAAACTGTGCATGCACACTCAGTTCCTGACTGGCATCACAAGTACCAAGTGTCGTGTCAATAGGCCTAAGTTTGACGAAGAGACAGCCTAAAACCAGTTTTTTTGCGCTCTACGTAAAATTTGTGGACGCGCTATACGACAACGGATTGGTTTATCGAAATTCTTTTGATAAGTTTTTGCCGTGAGGGTCTCTAGATGCTACATACCAATTTTCGTGGCAATCGGGTAAAAGCTCTAGGACGAGTTCGCAAAAGTAGGTTTTACGAATAATTCTAAATGGCGGAAAATTTTTCATGACGGAAAATGACGTTATAGGGTCAAATCGAATCGTCTTGAGCCAAGGAATCAGAGGAAACAAGAATTTTGTTTCTAGGACTTACGGATCAAAAGTTATAAGCAAAAACATAAGTGCAACTTTGGACTGTTGGTGGCGCTAGCGGGTTTGAGATAGAGACTCCAAATTTGCTGTGGATAATATTTGGACTGTCCTTTATCAGTGTGCCAAATTTCATAACTTTCCTACGTACGGTTCTATGGGCTGCCATAGACCGCAATGGCGGAGGAATAATAATAATTATTATAATAATAAAAAGAAAACTAACGGATACAATAGGGGTCTTCGCCCATTCTGGGCTTGACCCCTAAATATAGCTGCAAGCAGCAATCACCGGGGTCAAGCCAAAAAGGGCACAGAAGAAAGAAAAGTTGAGTTCGGATGAGCAGTTTAAAGTACCTAGGAAAATCTCTTGATTTCAGACAAAACAATATAAAAGTTATCAGCAAAAAAGCTGTTCTCATTTAGTGAAATCTCTCCCTCTCTTTCGACGAGCAATGATAACTAGAACACTGACGTAAAAATGAGTGGTGCTTGCAGTGGCAATACTCAGCTCACAAAATGTTACAGTGGTGTTAATGAGTCAAAAGAGCCCACCCCCGTGTCTCTACGATGTTCTGACGCAGAGATATAGCTCTTGCAAAAATGGTTGATAAGGTATTCTCATTGGTTGCTAGGGAGTGAATTGGTAACCACCAGTGATTATAGTCAAAGCCATGAAAGGAATAATCCATGATGACTCATGGTTTTAGATGTGTTGTTGCAGTAGTTTTAGGCAAAAAATGCCATATTTCTATCTCAAAACCAGTAGGTGGCGCAATGAAAAAATTGTGCATGCAACCTCAGGTCATAACTGTGTTACATCTAGCTAGTTTTATGACTATACACTTTAGTTTAGTGAAGAAACAGTTGTATGACCATAGGGTGGCTTGATTTCAAAGGTTTTGTTCAACTATAAGGCCAACTAGTGGTGCAAGTATACAATTTTTTGGTGTAACCTCAGACTGTGGTCGTACATCAGAGTATCAAATCTGGTGAAAAAATCTCTTTTCGTTGCGAAGTTATAACCATTTATGTGTAAAAAACACAAAATTTAAAGGTAATTTTTCGTTTTTTGAAATTTTCGGCCATTTCTGATGAAAATTTTAATATAACGCCAATAGAACTTTTTGTTCAGAAGGTAATACAATGTTCTTCCTATGGTGTTTTCGAGTCGATCAGAATGACGCTCGCGGAGTTATTTGCGCGTGTTTTTTAAGCGCTGTTTTGCTGCACAGGGCTAACCGTAAAGGAAAATCTGGCATGTTTGGTATCGTGGGACTCGGCAACTATTCAGGACTTCAATGAAACAAGTCTCGTAAAAATACGTCAATCAGAGCCAAAGTTATAGGCATGTAAAGCATTTGTCTGACCACTAGGTGGCGCTGCAACGAAACTGTGCATGCACCCTCAGTTCCTGACTGGCATCTCAAGTACCAAGTGTCGTGTCAATAGGCCTAAGTTTGACGATGATACAGCCTAAAATCAGTTTTTTGCGCTCTACGTAAAATTTGTTAACGCGCTATACGACAACGGATTGGTTTATCGAAATTCTTTTGATAACTTTTTGCCGTGAGGGTCTCTAGATGCTACATACCAATTTTCGCGACATTCGGGTAAAAACTCTAGGACGAGTTCGCAAAAGTAGGTTTTACGAATAATTCAAAATGGCGGAAAAATTTTCATGACGGAAAATTACGTCATAGGTTCCAATCGAATCGGCTTGAGCCAAGGAATCAGAGGAAACAAGAATTTCGTTTCTAGGACTTACGGATCAGAAGTTATAAGCAAAAACATAAGTTCAACTTTGGACTGTTGGTGGCGCTATCGGGTTAGAGATAGAGACTCCAAATTTGCTGTGGGGACACATTGGACTGTCCTTTATCAGTGTGCCAAATTTCATAACTTTCCTACGTACGGTTCTATGGGCTGCCATAGACAGCAATGGCGGAAGAAGAAAAATTTACTAACAGAAACAATTGCCAATATAGCTGCAAGCAGCAATACCGGGGTCAAGCCGAAAAGGGCACAGAAGGGTGTAAAGTTGAGTTTGGATAAGCAGACTGAAGAACCTAGGTAAACCTAATGATTTCAGATGAAAAAATGCAAAGGTAATCAACAAAAATAATCTATATTCTTGTCTACTGCAATCGTCCTTCTGTTATTGACAATCATGGAACATTAGAGCACTGAAGGACATGTGAGTGATGTATGCAGTGGCATAACATGGGTCACAACATGTTACAACAAGTTAAATCAGTCAAAAGAGACCATCCCCATGTCTCTACGATGTTCTGATGCAGAGAAAAAGCTCTTTCAAAAACAGTTGATTAGGTATTCTAATTGGTTGCTAGAGAGTAAATTCACATCCACCAGTGATAATAGTCCAAGCCATGAAATGAAGAATCCATGATGACTTATGATTTTAGATGTGTTGTTGCAGTAGTTTTAGGCAAAAATTGCTATTTTCTATCTCCAAGCCACTAGGTGGCGCTATGACAAAATTGTGCATGCAACCTCAGAGCATGACTGCGTTACATTTAGCTAGTTTTCTGACTATACACTTTAGTTCAGCAAAGAAATAGTTGTATGACCATAGGGCTTGCTTGATATGAAAGGTTTTGTCCAATTATAAGGCCAACTAGTGGTGAAGGCATACCAATGTTTTTGTGTGACCTCATACTCTGCTCGTACATCAGCGTATCAAATCTGGTGAAAAAATCTCTTTTCGTTGCGAAGTTATAACCATTTATGTGTAAAAAACACAAAATTCAAAGGTAATTTTTCGTTTTTTGCAATTTTCGGCCATTTCTGATGAAAATTTTAATATAACGCCAATAGAACTTTTTGTTCAGAAGGTAATGCAATATTCTTCCTATGGTGTTTTCGAGTCGATCAGAATAACGCTCGCGAAGATATTCGCGCTTGTTTTTTAAGTGCTGTTTTGCTGCGCAGGGCTAACCGTAAGGCGAAATCTGGCATGTTTGGTATCCTTGGACTCGGCTACTACCCAGGACTCCTAAAAATCAAGTCCCGTCAAAATACGTTTATCACAGCCAAAGTTATAGGCGTATAAAACATTCGTCTGGCCAGTAGGTGGCGCTGCGACGAAACTGTGCATGCACCCTCAGTTCCTGACTGGCATCTCAAGAACCAAGTGTCGTGTCAATAGGCCTAAGTTTGACGAAGATACAGTCTAAAATCAGTTTTTTTGCGCTCTACGTAAAATTCGTTAAGGTGGTATTTGACAACGGATTGCTGTATCGAAATTCTTTTGATAACTTTTTGCCATGAGTGTCTCAAGATGATACATACCAATTTTCGTGACAATCGGACAAAAGCTCTAGGACGAGTTCGCAAAAGTAGGTTTTTCGAATAATTCAAAATGGCGGGAAAATTTTTATGACGGAAAATGACTTCATAGAGTGTAATCGAATCGTCTTGAGCCAAGGAATCAGAGGAAGCAAGAATTTTGTTTCTAGGACTTACGGATCAGAAGTTATAAGCAAAAACATAAGTGCAATTTTGGACTGTTGGTGGCGCTAGCGGTTTTGACATAGAGACTCCAAATTTGCTGTGGGGACACATTGGAGTGTCCTTTATCAGTGTGCCAAATTTCATAACTTTCCTACGTACGGTTCTATGGGCTGCCATAGACCGCAATGGCGGAAGAAGAATAACTAATAATAATAATAATTATTATAATAAAAAGAAAACTAACGGATACAATAGGGGTCTTCGCCCCTTCGGGGCTTGACCCCTAAATATAGCTGCAAGCAGCAATACCGGGGTCAAGCCGAAAAGGGCCCAAAAGGATGTATAATTGAGATTGGATAAGCAGACTGAAGAACCTAGATAAACAAAGTTTAATTAGTGAAAAGAGCCCACCCCCGTGTCTCTACGGTGTTCCGATGCAGAGATATAGCTTTTGCAAAAACGGTTGATAAGGTATTCTCATTGGTTGCTAGGGAGTGAATTGGCAACCATCAGTGATTATAGTCAAAGCCATGAAAGGAATAATCCATGATGACTCATGGTTTTAGAAGTGTTGTTGCAGTAGTTTTAGGCAAAAAATGCGTTATTCTATCTCAAAACCAGTAGGTGGCGCAATGACAAAATTGTGCATGCAACCTCAGGTCATAACTGTGTTACATCTAGCTAGTTTTATGACTATACAGTTTAGTTTAGTGAAGAAACAGTTGTATGACCATAGGGCTGGCTTGATATCAAAGGTTTTGTTCAATTATAGGGCCACCTAGTGGTGCAAGCATACAATTTTTTTTGTGTGGCCTCAAAATATGCTCATACATCAGGGTATCAAATATGGTAAAAAAATCTCTTTGCGTTACGAAGTTATAGCCATTTATGTGTAAAAACACAAAATTTAAAGGTAATTTTTCGTTTTTTGCAATTTTCAGCCATTTCTGATGAAAATTTTAATACAATGCCAATAGAACTTTTTGTTCAGAAGGTAATGCAATATTCTTCCTATGATGTTTTCGAGTCGATCAGAATTACGCTCGCGGAGATATTCGCGCGTGTTTTTTAAGTGCTATTTTGCCGCGCAGGGTTAACCGTAAGGCCAATTCTGGCATGTTTGGTATCGTTGGACTCGGCAACAATTCAGGACTCCAAGGAAACAAGTCCCATGAAAATACGTCGATCACAGCCAAAGTTATAGGTGTGTAAAACATTCGTCTTACCACTAGGTGGCGCTGCGACGAAACTGGGCATGCGCTCTCAGTTCCTGACTGGCATCACAAGTACCAAGTGTCGTTTCAATAGGCTTAAGTTTGGCGAAGATACAGCCTCAAATCCATTTTTTTGCACTCTACGTAAAATTTGTTGACGCGGTTTACGCAAACAGATTGGCGAATCGACATGAATTCCATAACTTTTTGCCGTGAGGGTCTGTAGATGCTACATACCGATTTTCGTGGAAATCGGGCAAAAGCTCTAGGACGAGTTCGCAAAAGTAGGTTTTACGAATAATTCAAAATGGCGGAAAAATTTTCATGACGGAAAATGACGTCATAGGGTCCAGTCGAATCGTCTTGAGCCAAGGAATCAGAGGAAACAAGAATTTCGTTTCTAGGACTTACGGATCAAAAGTTATAAGCAAAAACATAAGTGCAACTTTGGACTGTTGGTGGCGCTAGCGGGTTTGAGATAGAGACTCCAAATTTGCTGTGGATCATATTTGGACTGTCCTTTATCAGTGTGCCAAATTTCATAACTTTCCTACGTACGGTTCTATGGGCTGCCATAGACCGCAATGGCGGAAGAAGAAGAAGAAGAATAATAATAATAATAATAATAATAATAAGAAAACTAACAAATACAATAGGGGTCTTCGCCCCTTCGGGACTTGACCCCTAAATATAGCTGCAAGCAGCAATGCCGGGGTCAAGCCAAAAAGGGCACAGAAGAAAGTAAAGTTGAATTCGGATGAGCAGTTTAAAGAACCTAAGAAAATCTCTTGATTTCAGACTAAGTAATATAACAGTTATCAGCAAAAAGCTGTGTTTTCATTCAGTGTAATCTCTCCCTCTTTTCTCGAGGAGCATTGACAACTAGAACACTGAAGAAAATGTGAGTGGTGCTTGCAGTGGCAATTCTCAGCTCACAAAATGTTACAGTGGTGTTAATGAGTCAAAAGAGACCACCCCCATGTGTCTACGATGTTCTGATGCAGAGATATAGCTCTTGTAAAAAGGATTGATAAGGTATCCTAATTGGTTGCTAAGGAGTTAATTGGCATGCACCAATAATCTCCAAGCCATGAAAGGAATAATACATGATGACCCAAGATTTTAGATGTACTGTTGGAGTAGTTTTAGGCAAAAATACCATATTTCTATCTCAAAACCACTAGGTGGCGCAATGACAAAGTTGTGCATTCAACCTCAGGTCATAACTGTGTTAAATCTAGCTAGTTTTATGACTATACACTTTAGTTTATTGAAGAAACAGTTGTATGACCATAGGGTGGCTTGATTTCAAAGGTTGTGTTCAATTATAAGGCCAACTAGTGGTGCAAGCATAAAAAATTTTTTGTGTAGCCTCAGACTGTGGTCGTACATCAGCGTATCAAATATGGTGAATAAATCTCTTTGCTTTACGAAGTTATAACCATTTATGTGTAAAAAACACAAAATGTAAAGGTAATTTTTCGTTGTTTGCATTTTTCGGCCATTTCTGAAGAAAATTTTAATATAACGCCAATAGGACTTTCTGTTCAGAAGGTATTGCAATGTTCTTCCTATGGTGTTTTCGAGTCGATCGGAATAACGCTCGCGGAGATATTCGCGCATGTTTTTTAAGTGCTGTTTTGCTGCGCAGGGCTAACCGTAAGGCGAAATCTGGCATGTTTGGTATCGTTGGACTCGGCGACTATTCAGGACTCCTAAAAATCAAGTCCCGTCAAAATACGTTGATTGCAGCCAAAGTTATAGGTGTAAAAATCATCTGTCTGGCCACTAGGTGGCGCTGCGACGAAACTGTGCATGCACACTCAGTTCATGACTGGCATCACAAGTACCAAGTGTCGTGTCAATAGGCCAAAGTTTGACGAAGATACAGCCTAAAATCAGTTCTTTTGCGCTATACGTAAAATTTGTTGACGCGCTATACGAAAACGGAATGGTTTATCAAAATTCTTTTGATAACTTTTTGCCATGAGTGTCTCAAGCTCATACATACCAATTTTCGTGGCAATCGGACAAAAGCTCTAGGACGAGTTCGAAAAAGTAAGTTTTTCGAATAATTCAAAATGGCGGAAAAATTTTCTTGACGGAAAATGACGTCATAAGGTCCAATCGAATCGTCTTGAGCCAAGGAATCATAGGAAGCAAGAATTTTGTTTCTAGGGCTTATGGATCAGAAGTTATAAGCAAAAACATAAGTGCAACTTTGGACTGTTGATGGCGCTAGAGGGTTGGAGATAGAGACTCCAAATTTCCTGTGAGGACACATTGGACTGTCCTTTATCAGTGTGCCAAATTTCATAACTTTCCTACGTACGGTTCTATGGGCTGCCATAGACCGCAATGGCGGAAGAAGAAAAATTTACTAACAAAAACAATTGCCAATATAGCTGCAAGCAGCAATGCCGGGGTCAAGCCAAAAAGGGCACATAAGAAAGTAAAGTTAAATTCGGATGAGCAGTTTAAAGAACCTGGGAAAATCTCTTGATTTCAGACTAAACAATATAACAGTTATCAGCAAAAAAGCTGTTTTCATTCAGTGTAATCTCTCCCTCTCTTCTCGAGGAGCATTGACAACTAGAACACTGAAGAAAATGTGAGTGGTGCTTGCAGTGGCAATTCTCAGCTCACAAAATGTTACAGTGGTGTTAATGAGTCAAAAGAGACCACCCCCATGTCTCTACGATGTTCTGATGCAGAGATATAGCTCTTGTAAAAAGGATTGATAAGGTATCCTAATTGGTTGCTAAGGAGTTAATTGGCATGCACCAATGATCTCCAAGCCATGAAAGGAATAATACATGATGACCCAAGATTTTAGATGTACTGTTGGAGTAGTTTTAGGCAAAAATACCATATTTCTATCTCAAAACCACTAGGTGGCGCAATGACAAAGTTGTGCATGCAACCTCAGTTCATAACTGTGTCACATCTAGCTAGTTTTATGACTATACACTTTAGTTTAGTGAAGAAATAGTTGTATGACCTTAGGGTTTGCTTGATATGAAAGATTTTGTTCAATTATAGGGCCACCTAGTGGTTCAGGCATACCAATTTTTTTGTGTGGCCTCAGACTCTGCTCATACATCAGCGTATCAAATCTGGTGAAAAAATGTCTTTTCGTTGCGAAGTTATAACCATTTATGTATAAAAACACAAATTGTAAAAGGTAATTTTTCGTTTTTTACAATTTTCGTCCATTTCTGATGAAAATTTTAATATAACGCCAATAGAACTTTTTGTTTAGAAGGTAATGCAATGTTCTTCCTATGGTGTTTTCGAGTCGATCGGAATAACGCTCGCGGAGATATTCGCGCATGTTTTTTAAGTGCTGTTTTGCTGCGCAGGGCTAACCGTAAGGTGAAATCTGGCATGTTTGGTATCGTTGGACTCGGCGACTATTCAGGACTCCTAAAAATCAAGTCCCGTCAAAATACGTAGATCACAGCCAAAGTTATAGGTGTAAAAAACATCTGTCTGGCCACTAGGTGGCGCTGCGACGAAACTGTGCATGCACACTCAGTTCCTGACTGGCATCACAAGTACCAAGTGTCGTGTCAATAGGCCAAAGTTTGACGAAGATACAGCCTAAAATCTGTTTTTTTGCGCTCTACGTAAAATTTGTTGACGTGGTTTACGGAAACGGATGGACGAATTGACATGAATTCCATAACTTTTTGCCGTGAGGGCCTGTAGATGCTACATACCAATTTCGTGGAAATCGGGCAAAAGCTCTAGGACGAGTTCGCAAAAGTAGGTTTTACGAATAATTCAAAATTGCGGAAAAATTTTTATGACGGAAAATGACGTCATAGGGTCAAATCGAATCGTCTTGAGCCAAGGAATCAGAAGAAACAAGAATTTCGTTTCTAGGACCTACGGATCAGAAGTTATAAGCAAAAACATAAGTGCAAATTTGGACTGTTGGTGGCGCTAGAGGGTGAGAGATAGAGACTCCAAATTTGCTGTGGGGACACATTGGACTGTGCTTTATCAGTGTGCCAAATTTCATAACTTTCCTACGTACGGTTCTATGGGCTGCCATAGACCGCAATGGCGGAAGAAGAACCACAATAACTAATAATAAGAAAACTAACAAATACAATAGGGGTCTTCGCCCCTTCGGGGCTTGCAATACCGGGGTCAAGCCGAAAAGGGCACAGAAGGGTGTAAAGTTGAGTTTGGATAAGAATACTACAGAACCTAGGTAAACCTCATGATTTCAAATGAAAAAAACGCAAAAGTAATCAACAAAAATAATCTATGTTCTTGTCTAATGCAATCGTCCTTCTGTTATTGACAATCATGGAACATTAGAGCACGGAAGGACATGTGAGTGATGTATGCAGTGGCATAACATGGGTCACAACATGTTACAACAAGTTAAATCAGTCAAAAGAGACCATCCCCATGTCTCTACGATGTTCTGATGCAGAGAAAAAGCTCTTTCAAAAACAGTTGATTAGGTAATCTCATTGGTTGCTAGAGAGTAGATTCACATCCACCAGCGATAATAGTCCAAGCCATGAAATGAAGAATCCATGATGACTTATGATATTAGATGTGTTGTTGCAGTAGTTTTAGTCAAAAATTGCTATTTTCTATCTCCAAGCCACTAGGTGGCGCTATGACAAAATTGTGCATGCAACCTCAGGGCATGACTGTGTTACATTTAGCTAGTTTTCTGACTATACACTTTATTTCAGCAAAGAAATAGTTGTATGACCATAGGGCTTGCTTGATATGAAAGGTTTTGTCCAATTTTAAGGCCAACTAGTGGTGAAGGCATACCAATGTTTTTGTGTGACCTCAGACTCTGCTCGTACATCAGCGTATCAAATCTGGTGAAAAAATCTCTTTTCGTTACGAAGTTATGACCATTTATGTGTAAAAAACACAAAATCTAAAGGTAATTTTTTGTTTTTTGCAATTTTCGGCCATTTCTGATGAAAAATTTAATATAACGGCAATAGAACTTTTTGTTCAGAAGGTAATGCAATATTCTTCCTATGGTGTTTTCGAGTCGATCGGAATAACGCTCGCGGAGATATTCGCGCGTTTTTATTAAGTGCTGTTTTGCTGCGCAGGGCTAACCGTAAAGCGAAATCTGGCATGTTTGGTATCGTTGGACTCGGCGACTACTCAGGACTCCTAAAGATCAAGTCCCGTCAAAATACGTTGATCGCAGCCAAAGTTATAGGTGTATAAATCATCTGTCTGGCCACTAGGTGGTGCTGCGACGAAACTGTGCATGCACACTCAGTTCATGACTGGCATCACAAGTACCAAGTGTCGTGTCAATAGGCCTAAGTTTGACGAAGATACAGCCTAAAATCAGTTTTTTTGCGCTCTACGTAAAATTTGTTGACACGCTATACGACAACGGATTGGTTTATCAAAATTCTTTTAATAACTTTTTGCCGTGAGCGTCTCTAGATGCTACATACCAATTTTCGCGGCAATCGGGTAAAAACTCTAGGACGAGTTCGCAAAAGTAGGTTTAACGAATAATTCAAAATGGCGGAAAAATTTTCATGACGGAAAATGACGTCATAGGGTCCAATCGAATCGTCTTGAGCCAAGGAATCAGAGGAAACAAGAATTTCATTTCTAGGACTTACGGATCAGAAGTTATAAGCAAAAACATAAGTTCAAATTTGGACTGTTGGTGGCGCTAGCGGGTTAGAGATAGAGACTCCAAATTTGCTGTGGGGACACATTGGACTGTCCTTTATCAGTGTGCCAAATTTCATAACTTTCCTAAGTACGGTTCTATGGGCTGCCATAGACCACAATGGCGGAAGAAGAAGAAGAAGAAGAAGAAGAAGCAGAATAATTATTATAATAAATATAGCTGCAAGCAGCAATACCGGGGTCAAGCCAAACAGGGCCCAAAAGGATGTAAAATTGAGATTGGATAAGCAGACTGAAGAACCTAGTTAAACCAAGTTTAATTAGTCAAAAGAGCCCACCCCCGTGTCTCTACGATGTTCCGATGCTGAGATATAGCTTTTGCAAAACCGGTTGATAAGGTATTCTCATTGGTTGCTAGGGAGTGAATTGGCAACCATCAGTGATTATAGTCAAAGCCATGAAAGGAATAATCCATGATGACTCATGGTTTTAGAAGTGTTGTTGCAGTAGTTTTAAGCAAAAAATACCATATTCTATCTCAAAACCAGTAGGTGGGGCAATGACAACATTGTGCATGCAACATCAGGTCATAACTGTGTTACATCTAGCTAGTTTTATGACTATACACTTTAGTTTAGTGAAGAAACAGTTGTATGACCATAGGGCTGGCTTGATATCAAAGGTTTTGTTCAATTATAGGGCCACCTAGTGGTGCAAGCATACAATTTTTTTTGTGTGGCCTCAAAATATGCTCATACATCAGGGTATCAAATATGGTGAAAAAATCTATTTTCGTTGCGAAGTTATAACCATTTATGTGTAAAAAACACAAAATGTAAAGGTAATTTTTCGTTTTTTGCAATTTTCGGCCATTTCTGATGAAAATTTTAATATAACGCCAATAGAGTTTTTTGTTCAGAAGGTAATGCAATGTTCTTCCTATGGTGTTTTCGAGTCGATCGGAATAACGCTCGCGGAGATATTTGAGCGTGTTTTTTAAGTGCTATTTTCCCGCGCAGGGTTAACCGTAAGGCGAATTCTGGCATGTTTGGTATCGTTGGACTCGGCAACTATTCAGAACTCCAAAGAAACAAGTCCCGTGAAAATATGTCAATCGGAGCCAACGTTATAGGCGTTTAAAGCATAAGTCTGACCACTAGGTGGCGCTGTGACGAAACTCTGCATGCACCCTAAGTTCCTGACTCGCATCACAAGTACCAAGTATCGTGTCAATAGGCTTAAGTTTGGCAAAGATACAGCCTCAAATCCGTTTTTTTGCGCTCTACGTAAAATTCGTTGACGCGGTTTACAGAAACGGATGGACGAATTGACATGAATTCCATAACTTTTTGCCGTGAGGGTCTGTAGATGCTGCATACCGATTTTCGTGGAAATTGGGCAAAAGCTCTAGGACGAGTTCGCAAAAGTAGGTTTTACGAATAATTCAAAATGGCGGAACAATTTTCATGACGGAAAATGACGTCATAGGGTCAAATCGAATCGTCTTGAGCCAAGGAATCAGAGGAAACAAGAATTTTGTTTCTAGGACTTACGGATCAGAAGTTATAAGCAAAAACGTAAGTGCAAATTTGGACTGTTGGTGGCGCTAGCGGGTTAGAGATAGAGACTCCAAATTTGCTGTGGGGACACATTGGACTGTCCTTTATCAGTGTGCCAAATTTCATAACTTTCCTACGTACGGTTCTATGGGCTGCCATAGACCGCAATGGCGGAAGAAGAAGAATAACTAATAATAATAAGAAAACTAACAAATACAATAGGGGTCTTCGCCCCTTCGGGGCTTGACCCCTAAATATAGCTGCAAGCAGCAATCACCGGGGTCAAGCCAAAAAGGGCACAGCAGAAAGTAAAGTTGACTTCGGATGAGCAGTTTAAAGAACCTAAGAAAATCTCTTGATTTCAGACAAAACAATATAACAGTTATCAGCAAAAAAGCTGTGTTCTCATTTAGTGAAATCTCTCCCTCTCTTTCGACGAGCATTGATAACTAGAACACTGACGTAAAAATGAGTGGTGCTTGCAGTGGCAATACTCAGCTCTCAAAATGTTACAGTGTTGTTAATGAGTCAAAAGAGCCCACCCCCGTGTCTCTACGATGTTCTGACGCAGAGTTATAGCTCTTGCAAAACGGTTGATAAGGTATTCTCATTGGTTGCTAGGGAGTGAATTGGCAACCACCAGTGATTATAGTCAAAGCCATGAAAGGAATAATCCATGATGACTCATGGTTTTAGATGTGCTGTTGCAGTAGATTTAGGCAAAAATAGCTATTTTCTATCTCCAAACCACTAGGGGGCGCTATGACAGAATCGTGAATGCAACCTCATGACTGCGTTACATCTAGCTAGTTTCATGACTATACACTTTAGTTCGGCAAAGAAATAGTTGTATGACCATAGGACTTGCTTGATATGAAAGATTTTGTTCAATTATAGGGCCACCTAGTGGTTCAGGCATACCAATTTTTTTGTGTGGCCTCAGACTCTGCTCATACATCAGTGTATCAAATCTGGTGAAAAAATCTCTTTTCGTTGCGAAGTTATAACCATTTATGTGTAAAAACCACAAAATCTAAAGGTAATTTTTCGTTTTTTGCAATTTTCGGCCATTTCTGAAGAAAATTTTAATATAACGCCAATAGAACTTTTTGTTCAGAAGGTAATGCAATGTTCTTCCTATGGTGTTTTCGAGTCGATCGGAATAACGCTCGCGGAGATATTCGCGCATGTTTTTTAAGTGCTGTTTTGCTGCGCAGGGCTAACCGTAAAGCGAAATCTGGCATGTTTGGTATCGTTGGACTCGGCGACTGCTCAGGACTCCTAAAAATCAAGTCCCGTCAAAATACATTGATCGCAGCCAAAGTTATAAGTGTATAAAACATCTGTCTGGCCACTAGGTGGCGCTGCGACGAAACTGTGCAAGCACACTCAGTTCCTGACTGGCATCACAAGTACCAAGTGTCGTGTCAATAGGCCTAAGTTTGACGAAGATACAGCCTAAAATCTGTTTTTTTGCGCTCTACGTAAAATTTGTTGACACGCTTTACGACAACGGATTGGTTCATCAAAATTCTTTTAATAACTTTTTGCCGTGAGGGTCTCTAGATGCTACATACCAATTTTCGCGGCAATCGGGTAAAAACTCTAGGACGAGTTCGCAAAAGTAGGTTTTACGAATAATTCAAAATGGCGGAAAAATTTTCATGACGGAAAATGACGTCATAGGATCCAATCGAATCGTCTTGAGCCAAGGAATCAGAGGAAACAAGAATTTCGTTTCTAGGCCTTACGGATCAAAAGTTATAAGCAAAAACATAAGTGCAACTTTGGACTGTTGGTGGCGCTAGCGGGTTTGAGATAGAGACTCCAAATTTGCTGTGGATAATATTTGGACTGTCCTTTATCAGTGTGCCAAATTTCATAACTTTCCTACGTACGGTTCTATGGGCTGCCATAGACCGCAATGGCGGAAGAAGAATAATAATAAATATAGCTGCAAGCAGCGATACCGGGGTCAAGCCGAAAAGGGCACAGAAGGATGTAAAGTTGCGTTTGGATAAGCAGACTGAAGAACCTAGGTAAACCTAATGATTTCAGATGAAAAAATGCAAAGGTAATCAACAAAAATAATCTATATTCTTGTCTACTGCAACTGTCCTTCGGTTATTGACAATCATGGAACATTAGAGCACTGAAGGACATGTATGTGATGCTTACAGTGGGCAAACATGGGTCACAACATGTTACAACAAGTTAAAAGAGTCAAAAGAGACCATCCCCATGTCTCTGTGATGTTCTGATACAGAGAAAAAGCTCTTGCAAAAACTGTTGATAACGTATTCTCATTGGTTGCTAGAGAGTAAATGGACATCCTTTAGTGATTATAGTCAAAGCCATGAAAGGAATAATCCATGATGACTCATGGTTTTAGATGTGTTGTTGCAGTAGTTTTAGGCAAAAAATGCCATATTCTATCTCAAAACCAGTAGGTGGCGCAATGACAAAATTCGTGCATGCAACCTCAGGTCATAAATGTGTTACATCTAGCTAGTTTTATGACTATACACTTTAGTTTAGTGAAGAAACAGTTGTATGACCATAGGGTGGCTTGATTTCAATGGTTTTGTTCAATTATAAGGCCAACTAGTGGTGCAACCATACAATTTTTTTTGTGTAGCCTCAGTCTGTAGTCGTACATCAGCGTATCAAATATGGTGAAAAAATCTCTTTGCGTTACGAAGTTATAACCATTTATGTGTAAAAACACAAAATGTAAAGGTAATTTTTCGTTTTTTGCAATTTTCGGCAATTTCTGATGAAAATTTTAATATAGTGCCAATAGAACTTTTTGTTCAGAAGGTAATGCAATATTCTTCCTATGATGTTTTCGAGTCGATCAGAATTACGCTCGCGGAGATATTCGCGCGTGTTTTTTAAGTGCTGTTTTGCTGCGCAGGGCTAACCGTAAGGCGAAATCTGGCATGTTTGGTATCGTTGGACTCGGCGACTATTCAGGACTCCTAAAAATCAAGTCCCGTCAAAATACGTTGATCACAGCCAAAGTTATAGGTGTAAAAAACATCTGTCTGGCCACTAGGTGGCGCTGCGACGAAACTGTGCATGCACACTCAGTTCCTGACTGGCATCACAAGTACCAAGTGTCGTGTCAATAGGCCTAAGTTTGACGAAGATACAGCCTAAAATCTGTTTTTTTGCACTCTACGAAAATTTTGTTGACGCGCTATACAACAACGGATTGGTTTATCGAAATTCTTTTGATAACTTTTTGCCGTGAGGGTCTCTAGATGCTACATACCAATTTTCGCGGCAATCGGGTAAAAACTCTAGGACGAGTTCGCAAAAGTAGGTTTAACGAATAATTCAAAATGGCGGAAAAAATTTCATGACGGAAAATGACGTCATAGGGTCCAATCGAATCGGCTTGAGCCAAGGAATCAGAGGAAGCAAGAATTTTGTTTGTGGGACTTACGGATCAGAAGTTATAAGCAAAAACATAAGTGCAACTTTGGACTGTTGGTGGCGCTAGCGGGTTAGACATAGAGACTCCAAATTTGCTGTGGGGACACATTGGACTGTCCTTTATCAGTGTGCCAAATTTCATAACTTTCCTACGTACGGTTCTATGGGCTGCCATAGACCGCAATGGCGGAAGAAGAATAACTAATAATAATAATAATTATTATAAAAAGAAAACTAACGGATACAATAGGGGTCTTCGCCCCTTCGGGGCTTGACCCCTAAATATAGCTGCAAGCAGCAATGCCGGGGTCAAGCCAAAAAGGGCACATAAGAAAGTAAAGTTGAATTCGGATGAGCAGTTTAAAGAACCTGGGAAAATCTCTTGATTTCAGACTAAATAATATAACAGTTATCAGCAAAAAAGCTGTGTTTTCATTCAGTGTCATCTCTCCCTCTCTTTTCGAGGAGCATTGACAACTAGAACACTGAAGAAAATGTGAGTGGTGCTTGCAGTGGCAATTCTCAGCTCACAAAATGTTACAGTGGTGTTAATGAGTCAAAAGAGACCACCCCCATGTCTCTACGATGTTCTCATGCAGAGATATAGCTCTTGTAAAAAGGATTGATAAGGTATCCTAATTGGTTGCTAAGGAGTTAATTGGCATGCATCAATGATCTCCAAGCCATGAAAGGAATAATACATGATGACCCAAGATTTTAGATGTACTGTTGGAGTAGTTTTAGGCAAAAATGCCATATTCTATCTCAAAACCAGTAGGTGGCGCAATGACAAAATTCGTGCATGCAACCTCAGGTCATAACTGTGTTACATCTAGCTAGTTTTATGACTATACACTTTAGTTTAGTGAAGAAACAGTTGTATGACCATAGGGTGGCTTGATTTCAAAGGTTTTGTTCAATTATAAGGCCAACTAGTGGTGCAACCATACAATTTTTTTTGTGTAGCCTCAGACTGTGGTCGTACATCAGCGTATCAAATATGGTGAAAAAATCTCTTTGCGTTACGAAGTTATAAGCATTTATGTGTAAAAACAGAAAATTTAAAGGTAATTTTTCGTTTTTTGCAATTTTCGGCCATTTCTGATGAAAATTTTAATACAACGCCAATAGAACTTTTTGTTCAGAAGGTAATGCAATATTCTTCCTATGATGTTTTCGAGTCGATCAGAATTACGCTCGCGGAGATATTCGCGCGTGTTTTTTAAGTGCTGTTTTGCTGCGCAGGGCTAACCGTAAGGCGAAATCTGGCATGTTTGGTATCATTGGACTCGGCGACTATTCAGGACTCCTAAAAATCAAGTCCCGTCAAAATACGTTGATCACAGCCAAAGTTATAGGTGTAAAAAACATCTGTCTGGCCACTAGGTGGCGCTGCGACGAAACTGTGCATGCACACTCAGTTCCTGACTGGCATCACAAGTACCGAGTGTCGTGTCAATAGGCCTAAGTTTGACGAAGATACAGCCTAAAATCTGTTTTTTTGCGCTCTACGAAAATTTTGTTGACGCGCTATACGACAACGGATTGGTTTATCGAAATTCTTTTGATAACTTTTTGCCGTGAGGGTCTCTAGATGCTACATACCAATTTTCGTGGAAATCGGGTAAAAGCTCTAGGACGAGTTCGCAAAAGTAGGTTTTACGAATAATTCAAAATGGCGGAAAAAATTTCATGACGGAAAATGACGTCATAGGGTCTATTCGAATCGTCTTGAGCCAAGGAATCAGACGAAACAAGAATTTCGTTTCTAGGACCTACGGATCAGAAGTTATAAGCAAAAACATAAGTGCAACTTTGGACTGTTGGTGGCGCTAGAGGGTTAGAGATAGAGACTCCAAATTTGCTGTGGGGACACATTGGACTGTCCTTTATCAGTGTGCCAAATTTCATAACTTTCCTACGTACGGTTCTATGGGCTGCCATTGACTTTCGGCGGAAGAACGAGGAAGAAAAATAATAATAATAATAATAATAATAATAATAATAATAAGAAAACTAACAATAACAATAGGGTTCTACGCCCCTTCGGGGCTTGACCCCTAAATATAGCTGCAAGCATCAATGCCGGGGTCAAGCCAAAAAGGGCACATAAGAAAGTAAAGTTGAATTCGGATGATCAGTTTAAAGAACCTAAGAAAATCTCTTGATTTCAGACTAAGTAATATAACAGTTATCAGCAAAAAAGCTGTGTTTTCATTCAGTGTCATCTCTCCCTCTCTTCTCGAGGAGCATTGACAACTAGAACACTGAAGAACATGTGAGTGGTGCTTGCAGTGGCAATTCTCAGCTCACAAAATGTTACAGTGGTGTTAATGAGTCAAAAGAGACCACCCCCATGTCTCTACGATGTTCTGATGCAGAGATATAGCTCTTGTAAAAAGGATTGATAAGGTATCCTAATTGGTTGCTAAGGAGTTAATTGGCATGCACCAATGATCTCCAAGCCATGAAAGGAATAATACATGATGACCCAAGATTTTAGATGTACTGTTGGAGTAGTTTTAGGCAAAAATACCATATTTCTATCTCAAAACCACTAGGTGGCGCAATGACAAAGTTGTGCATGCAACCTCAGTTCATAACTGTGTTACATCTAGCTAGTTTTATGACTATACACTTTAGTTTAGTGAAGAAACAATTGTATGACCATAGGGCTTGCTTAATATGAAAGATTATGTTCAATTATAAGGCCACCTAGTGGTTCAGGCATACCAATTTTTTTGTGTGGCCTCAGACTCTGCTCATACATCAGCGTATCAAATCTGGTGAAAAAATTTCTTTTCGTTGCGAAGTTATAACCATTTATGTATAAAAACACAAATTGTAAAAGGTAATTTTTGGTTTTTTGCAATTTTCGGCCATTTCTGATGAAAATTTTAATATAACGCAAATAGAACTTTTTGTTCAGAAGGTAATGCAATGTTCTTCCTATGGTGTTTTCGAGTCGATCGGAATAACGCTCGCGGAGATATTCGCGCATGCTTTTTAAGTGCTGTTTTGCTGCGCAGGGCTAACCGTAAGGCGAAATCTGGCATGTTTGGTATCGTTGGACTCAGCGACTATTCAGGACTCCTAAAAATCAAGTCCCGTCAAAATACGTTGATCACAGCCAAAGTTATAGGTGTAAAAAACATCTGTCTGGCCACTAGGTGGCGCTGCGACGAAACTGTGCATGCACACTCAGTTCCTGACTGGCATCACAAGTACCAAGTGTCATGTCAATAGGCCTAAGTTTGACGAAGATACAGCCTAAAATCTGTTTTTTTGCGCTCTACGTAAAATTTGTTAACGCGCTATACGACAACGGATTGGTTTATCGAAATTCTTTTGATAACTTTTTGCCGTAAGGGTCTCTAGATGCTACATACCAATTTTCGCAACAATCGGGTAAAAACTCTAGGACGAGTTCGCAAAAGTAGGTTTTACGAATAATTCAAAATGGCGGAAAAATTTTCATGACGGAAAATGACGTCATAGGGTCAAATCGAATCGTCTTGAGCCAAGGAATCAGAGGAAACAAGAATTTTGTTTCTAGGACTTATGGATCAGAAGTTATAAGCAAAAACATAAGTTCAACTTTGGACTGTTGGTGGCGCCAGCGGGTTAGACATAGAGACTCCAAATTTGCTGTGTGGACACATTGGAGTGTCCTTTATCAGTGTGCCAAATTTCATAACTTTCCTACGTACGGTTCTATGGGCTGCCATAGACCGCAATGGCGGAAGAAGAATAACTAATAATAATAATAAAAAGAAAACTAACGGATACAATAGGGGTCTTCGCCCATTCTGGGCTTGACCCCTAAATATAGCTGCAAGCAGCAATACCGGGGTCAAGCCGAAAAGGGCACAGAAGGGTGTAAAGTTGAGTTTGGATAAGAATACTAAAGAACCTATGTAAACCTCATGATTTCAGATGAAAAAACCACAAAAGTAATCAACAAAAATAATCTATGTTCTTGTCTACTGCAATCGTCCTTCTGTTATTGACAATCATGGAACATTAGAGCACTGAAGGACATGTGAGTGATGTTTGCAGTGGCATAAAACACAACATGTCACAACATGTTACAACAAGTTAAATCAGTCAAAAGAGACCATCCCCATGTCTCTACGATGTTCTGATGCCAAGACAAAGCTCTTTCAAAAACGGTTGATAAGGTATTCTCATTGGTTGCTAGAGAGTAAATTCACATCCACCAGTGATTATAGTCCAAGCCATATGAAATGAAGAATCCATGATGACTCATGGTTTTAGATGTGTTGTTGCAGTAGTTTTAGGCAAACATAGCTATTTTCTATCTCCAAACCACTAGGTGGCACTATGACAGAATCGTGCATGCAACCTCAGGTCATGACTGCGTTACATCTAGCTAGTTTCATGACTATACACTTTAGTTCAGTAAAGAAATAGTTGTATGACCAAAGGGCTTGCTTGATATGAAAGATTATGTTCATTTATAGGGCCACCTAGTGGTTCAGGCATACCAATTTTTTTGTGTGGCCTCAGACTCTGCTCATACATCAGCGTATCAAATCTGGTGAAAAAATCTCTTTGCGTTACGAAGTTATAACCATTTATGTGTAAAAACAGAAAATTTAAAGGTAATTTTTCGTTTTTTGCAATTTTCGGCCATTTCTGATGGAAATTTTAATACAACGCCAATAAAACTTTTTGTTCAGAAGGTAATGCAATATTCTTCCTATGATGTTTTCGAGTCGATCAGAATTACGCTCGCGAAGATATTCGCGCGTGTTTTTTAAGTGCTGTTTTGCTGCGCAGGGCTAACCGTAAGGCGAAATCTGGCATGTTTGGTAACGTTGGACTCGGCAACTATTCTGGACTTCAGCGAAACAAGTCCCGTGAAAAAACACAGATCAGAGCCAAAGTTATAAGCATGCACAACATTCGTATGACCACTAGGTGGTGCTGTGACGAAACTCTGCATGCCCCCTCAGATCCTCACTGGCATCACAACTACCAAGTGTGGCGTCAATAGACATAAGACTGGCGAAGATACACACTAAAACCTGTTTTTTGGGCTCTACGTAAAATTTGTTGACGCGCTATACGACAACGGAATGGTTTATCAAAATTCTTTTAATAACTTTTTGCCCTGAGTGTCTCTAGATGCTACATACCATTTTTCGTGGCAATTGGGCAAAAGCTCTAGGACAAGTTCGCAAAAGTAGGTTTTATGAATAAATCAAAATGGCGGAAAATTTTTCATGACGGAAAATGATGTCATAGGGTCCAATCGAATCGTCTTGAGCCAAGGAATCAGAGGATACAAGAATTTAGTGTCTAGGACTTACGGGTCAGAAGTTATAAGCAAATACATAAGTGCAAATTTGGACTGTTGGTGGCGCTAGCGGGTTAGAGATACAGACTTCAAATTTGCTGTGGAGACTTTTTGGACAGTCCTCTATCAGTGTGCCAAATTTCATAACTTTCCTACGTACGGTTCTATAGGCTGCCATAGACCGCAATGGCGGAGGAAGAAAAAGAAAAAGAAAAAGAAAAAGAAAAAGAAAAAGAAAAAGAAAAAGAAAAAGAAAACTAACAGAAACAATAGGGGTCTTCGCCCATTCTGGGCTTGACCCCTAATAATAAATATAGCTGCAAGCAGCAATGCCGGGGTCAAGCCAAAAAGGGCACATAAGAAAGTAAAGTTGAATTCGGATGAGCAGTTTAAAGAACCTGGGAAAATCTCTTGATTTCAGACTAAATAATATAACAGTTATCAGCAAAAAAGCTGTGTTTTCATTCAGTGTCATCTCTCCCTCTTTTCTCGAGGAGCATTGACAACTAGAACACTGAAGAAAATGTAAGTGGTGCTTGCAGTGGCAATTCTCAGCTCACAAAATGTTACAGTGGTGTTAATGAGTCAAAAGAGACCACCCCCATGTCTCTACGATGTTCTGATGCAGAGATATAGCTCTTGTAAAAAGGATTGATAAGGTATCCTAATTGGTTGCTAAGGAGTTAATTGGCATGCACCAATGATCTCCAAGCCATGAAAGGAATAATACATGATGACCCAAGATTTTAGATGTACTGTTGGAGTAGTTTTAGGCAAAAATACCATATTTCTATCTCAAAACCACTAGGTGGCGCAATGACATAGTTGTGCATGCAACCTCAGTTCATAACTGTGTTACATCTAGCTAGTTTTATGACTATACACTTTAGTTTAGTGAAGAAATAGTTGTATGACCATAGGGCTTGCTTGATATGAAAGATTTTGTTCAATTATAGGGCCACCTAGTGGTTCAGGCATACCAATTTTTTGGTGTGGCCTCAGACTCTGCTCATACATCAGCGTATCAAATCTGGTGAAAAAATGTCTTTTCGTTGCGAAGTTATAACTATTTATGTATAAAAACACAAATTGTAGAAGGTAATTTTTCGTTTTTTGCCATTTTCGGCCATTTCTGATGAAAATTTTAATATAACGCCAATAGAACTTTTTGTTCAGAAGGTAATGCAATGTTCTTCCTATGGTGTTTTCGAGTCGATTGGAATAACGCTCGCGGAGATATTCGCGCATGTTTTTTAAGTGCTGTTTTGCTGCGCAGGGCTAACCGTAAGGCGAAATCTGGCATGTTTGGTATCGTTGGACTCGGCGACTATTCAGGACTCCTAAAAATCAAGTCCCGTCAAAATACGTTGATCACAGCCAAAGTTATAGGTGTAAAAAACATCTGTCTGGCCACTAGGTGGCGCTGCGACGAAACTGTGCATGCACACTCAGTTCCTGACTGGCATCACAAGTACCAAGTTTCGTGTCAATAGGCCTAAGTTTGACGAAGATACAGCCTAAAATCTGTTTTTTTGCGCTCTATGTAAAATTCGTTGACGCGCTATACGAGAACGGATTGGTTTATCGAAATTCTTTTAATAACTTTTTGCCTTGAGTGTCTCTAGATGCTGCATACCGATTTTCGTGGCAATCGGGTAAAAACTCTAGGACGAGTTCGCAAAAGTAGGTTTTACGAATAATTCAAAATGGCGGAAAAATTTTCATGACGGAAAATAACGTCATAGGGTCTAATCGAATCGTATTGAGCCAAGGAATCAGAGGAGAGAAGAATTTGGTTTCTAGGACTTACGGATCAGAAGTTATAAGCAAAAACATAAGTGCAACTTTGGACTGTTGGTGGCGCTAGCGGGCTTGAGATAGAAACTCCAAATTTGCTGTGGATATTATTTGGACTGTCCTTTATCAGTGTGCCAAATTTCATAACTTTCCTACGTACGGTTCTATGGGCTGCCATAGACCGCAATGGCGGAAGAAGAAGCAGAATAATTATTAATATAGCTGCAAGCAGCAATCACCGGGGTCAAGCCGAAAAGGGCACAGAAGGATGTAAAGTTGCGTTTGGATAAGCAGACTGAAGAACTTAGGTAAACCTAATGATTTCAGATGAAAAAATGCAAAGTAATCAACAAAAATAATCTATGTTCTTGTCTACTGCAACTGTCCTTCGGTTATTGACAATCATGGGACATTAGAGCACTGAAGGACATGTATGTGATGCTTACAGTGGGCAAACATGGGTCACAACATGTTACAACAAGTTAAAAGAGTCAAAAGAGACCATCCCCATGTCTCTGCGATGTTCTGATGCAGAGAAAAAACTCTTGCAAAAACAGTTGATAAGGTATTCTCATTGGTTGCTAGAGAGTAAATGGACATCCACTAGTGATTATAGTCAAAGCCATGAAAGGAATAATCCATGATGACTCATGGTTTTAGATGTGTTGTTGCAGTAGTTTTAGGCCAAAAAAATGCCATATTCTGTCTCAAAACCAGTAGGTGGCGCAATGACAAAATTCGTGCATGCAACCTCAGGTCATAACTGTGTTACATCTTGCTAGTTTTATGACTATACACTTTAGTTTAGTGAAGAAACAGTTGTATGACCATAGGGTGGCTTGATTTCAAAGGTTTTATTCAATTATAAGGCCAACTAGTGGTGCAAGCATACAATTTTTTTTGTGTAGCCTCAGACTGTGGTCGTACATCAGCGTATCAAATATGGTGAAAAAATCTCTTTGCGTTACGAAGTTATAACCATTTATGTGTAAAAACAGAAAATTTAAAGGTAATTTTTCGTTTTTTGCAATTTTCGGCCATTTCTGATGAAAATTTTAATACAACGCCAATAGAACTTTTTGTTCAGAAGGTAATGCAATATTCTTCCTATGATGTTTTCGAGTCGATCAGAATTACGCTCGCGGAGATATTCGCGCGTGTTTTTTAAGTGCTGTTTTGCTGCGCAGGGCTAACCGTAAGGCGAAATCTGGCATGTTTGGTAAGATTGGACTCGGCAACTATTCTGGACTTCATCGAAACAAGTCCCGTGAAAAAACACAGATCAGAGCCAAAGTTATAAGCATGCACAACATTCGTATGACCACTAGGTGGTGCTGTGACGAAACTCTGCATGCCCCCTCAGATCCTCACTGGCATCACAACTACCAAGTGTGGCGTCAATAGACATAAGATTGGCGAAGATACACACTAAAACCTGTTTTTTGGGCTCTACGTAAAATTTGTTGACGCGCTATACGAAAACGGAATGGTTTATCAAAATTCTTTTAATAACTTTTTGCCCTGAGTGTCTCTAGATGCTACATACCATTTTTCGTGGCAATTGGGCAAAAGCTCTAGGACAAGTTCGCAAAAGTAGGTTTTATGAATAAATCAAAATGGCGGAAAATTTTTCATGACGGAAAATGACGTCATAGGGTCCAATCGAATCGTCTTGAGCCAAGGAATCAGAGGATACAAGAATTTAGTGTCTAGGACTTACGGGTCAGAAGTTATAGGCAAATACATAAGTGCAAATTTGGACTGTTGGTGGCGCTAGCGGGTTAGAGATACAGACTTCAAATTTGCTGTGGAGACTTTTTGGACAGTCCTCTATCAGTGTGCCAAATTTCATAACTTTCCTACGTACGGTTCTATAGGCTGCCATAGACCGCAATGGCGGAGGAAGAAAAAGAAAAAGAAAAAGAAAAAGAAAAAGAAAAAGAAAACTAACAGAAACAATAGGGGTCTTCGCCCATTCTGGGCTTGACCCCTAATAATAATAAATATAGCTGCAAGCAGCAATCACCGGGGTCAAGCCGAAAAGGGCACAGAAGGATGTAAAGTTGCGTTTGGATAAGCAGACTGAAGAACTTAGGTAAACCTAATGATTTCAGATGAAAAAATGCAAAGTAATCAACAAAAATAATCTATGTTCTTGTCTACTGCAACTGTCCTTCGGTTATTGACAATCATGGGACATTAGAGCACTGAAGGACATGTATGTGATGCTTACAGTGGGCAAACATGGGTCACAACATGTTTCAACAAGTTAAAAGAGTCAAAAGAGACCATCCTCATGTCTCTGCGATGTTCTGATGCAGAGAAAAAGCTCTTGCAAAAACAGTTGATAAGGTATTCTCATTGGTTGCTAGAGAGTAAATTGACATCCACTAGTGATTATAGTCAAAGCCATGAAAGGAATAATCCATGATGACTCATGGTTTTAGATGTGTTGTTGCAGTAGTTTTAGGCCAAAAAAATGCCATATTCTATCTCAAAACCAGTAGGTGGCGCAATGACAAAATTCGTGCATGCAACCTCAGGTCATAACTGTGTTACATCTAGCTAGTTTTATGACTATACACTTTAGTTTAGTGAAGAAACAGTTGTATGACCATAGGGTGGCTTGATTTCAAAGGTTTTATTCAATTATAAGGCCAACTAGTGGTGCAAGCATACAATTTTTTTTGTGTAGCCTCAGACTGTGGTCGTACATCAGCGTATCAAATATGGTGAAAAAATCTCTTTGCGTTACGAAGTTATAACCATTTATGTGTAAAAACAGAAAATTTAAAGGTAATTTTTCGTTTTTTGCAATTTTCGGCCATTTCTGATGGAAATTTTAATACAACGCCAATAGAACTTTTTGTTCAGAAGGTAATGCAATATTCTTCCTATGATGTTTTCGAGTCGATCAGAATTACGCTCGCGAAGATATTCGCGCGTGTTTTTTAAGTGCTGTTTGCCTGCGCAGGGCTAACCGTAAGGCGAAATCTGGCATGTTTGGTAACGTTGGACTCGGCAACTATTCTGGACTTCAGCGAAACAAGTCCCGTGAAAAAACACAGATCAGAGCCAAAGTTATAAGCATGTACAACATTCGTATGACCACTAGGTGGTGCTGTGACGAAACTCTGCATGCCCCCTCAGATCCTCACTGGCATCACAACTACCAAGTGTGGCGTCAATAGACATAAGATTGGCGAAGATACACACTAAAACCTGTTTTTTGGGCTCTACGTAAAATTTGTTGACGCGCTATACGAAAACGGAATGGTTTATCAAAATTCTTTTAATAACTTTTTGCCCTGAGTGTCTCTAGATGCTACATACCATTTTTCGTGGCAATTGGGCAAAAGCTCTAGGACAAGTTCGCAAAAGTAGGTTTTATGAATAAATCAAAATGGCGGAAAATTTTTCATGACGGAAAATGATGTCATAGGGTCCAATCGAATCGTCTTGAGCCAAGGAATCGGAGGATACAAGAATTTAGTGTCTAGGACTTACGGGTCAGAAGTTATAAGCAAATACATAAGTGCAAATTTGGACTGTTGGTGGCGCTAGCGGGTTAGAGATACAGACTTCAAATTTGCTGTGGAGACTTTTTGGACAGTCCTCTATCAGTGTGCCAAATTTCATAACTTTCCTACGTACGGTTCTATAGGCTGCCATAGACCGCAATGGCGGAGGAAGAAAAAGAAAAAGAAAAAGAAAAAGAAAAAGAAAAAGAAAAAGAAAAAGAAAACTAACAGAAACAATAGGGGTCTTCGCCCATTCTGGGCTTGACCCCTAATAAATATAGCTGCAAGCAGCAATCACCGGGGTCAAGCCGAAAAGGGCACAGAAGGATGTAAAGTTGCGTTTGGATAAGCAGACTGAAGAACTTAGGTAAACCTAATGATTTCAGATGAAAAAATGCAAAGTAATCAACAAAAATAATCTATGTTCTTGTCTACTGCAACTGTCCTTCGGTTATTGACAATCATGGGACATTAGAGCACTGAAGGACATGTATGTGATGCTTACAGTGGGCAAACATGGGTCACAACATGTTACAACAAGTTAAAAGAGTCAAAAGAGACCATCCCCATGTCTCTGCGATGTTCTGATGCAGAGAAAAAACTCTTGCAAAAACAGTTGATAAGGTATTCTCATTGGTTGCTAGAGAGTAAATGGACATCCACTAGTGATTATAGTCAAAGCCATGAAAGGAATAATCCATGATGACTCATGGTTTTAGATGTGTTGTTGCAGTAGTTTTAGGCCAAAAAAATGCCATATTCTGTCTCAAAACCAGTAGGTGGCGCAATGACAAAATTCGTGCATGCAACCTCAGGTCATAACTGTGTTACATCTTGCTAGTTTTATGACTATACACTTTAGTTTAGTGAAGAAACAGTTGTATGACCATAGGGTGGCTTGATTTCAAAGGTTTTATTCAATTATAAGGCCAACTAGTGGTGCAAGCATACAATTTTTTTTGTGTAGCCTCAGACTGTGGTCGTACATCAGCGTATCAAATATGGTGAAAAAATCTCTTTGCGTTACGAAGTTATAACCATTTATGTGTAAAAACAGAAAATTTAAAGGTAATTTTTCGTTTTTTGCAATTTTCGGCCATTTCTGATGAAAATTTTAATACAACGCCAATAGAACTTTTTGTTCA